>NC_136411.1:374732092-375332717 GCF_051521515.1 Lactuca serriola
TGAAAAGAAAATCTTAAAAGTTTATTAATTTACTGTCTACTATCCTAACGTTTTGTTCACTCAACATAAAATAGTTTTTAAGAAAATATGCAAAAAAATCTTAATTTCATTCCACTGGCAGTATTTTTAACATTTTTTACAAAGGAAAGTACTATGTTTTGTTGTGTGCTTATGTGTTCCCAAAAAAATTATTCCAACAAATGTGACCGCTTTGCCCTTGCTCAGAATTTCATTCCAACCACATATTTTCTCAAGAACATGTTTTCGGGAACAATATACAAGAAAAGGTTATTAAGAAATCTGACTTTCATTCCAATGACATTTTTTAAGAACTATTTTGCCCCGATTTCATTAAAAAAAACTATTAACTGTGATATTTGCAAATGGTTGGTTAAAAAGAAAACAAAAGGTTATTTTTTGTTTTTATTTTGGATAAAGGGCATTTTGGTTTTTTTATAGAAAAATCAAATTTAACACAATTTTAAGAACTATTTTCGTATGTTTTATTATAGTTGTAAGATCTGTTGATGAAAGTTTTTATTGTAGCAACTAACTTTCAAACTTGAAACCATTTACAACAATATACTGAAAAAAATGACTGTAACGTGTGTTTATGTTCAACTATGTTGTTTATATGTGTTTTCCTATTTCTTTGAAAGTTGTTATATTTGTTTGCTGATATTTCTTAATTTTTTATTAGCCAGGTCAAAAGAAAATCTTAAAAGCTTTTTAATTTACTGTCTACTATCCCAACCTTTTGTTCTCACAACATAAAATAGTTTTTAAGAAAATATGCAAAAAATCTTAATTTTGGATAAGTGGTAGTATTTTATTAAGAACATGTTTTCCGGAATAGTAGACATGGTCATATTATGGAGAAAGAGCATTTTAGTCCTTTTATAAAAAAAGGAAATTTAACAATAAAACTTTATAACATACATAGTAAATAGCATTCTGCTTTGTAAAAATATGATTTTTAACATATTTTACAAAGGAAACTACTATGTTTTGTTGTGTGACTATTTGTTCCCAAATTTTTTTTGCATCAAATGTGACCATTTTGCCCTTGCTCAGAATTTCATTCTAAATTTCATTCCAACGACATATTTTCTCAACAACATGTTTTCGGGAACAATATACAACAAAAGGTTATTAAGAAATCTGACTTTCATTCCAATGACATTTTTGTAAGAACTATTTTGCCCCGATTTCACTAAAAAAAACTATTAAATGTGACATTTGCAAATGGTTGGTTAAAAAGAAAACAAAATGTTATTTTTTGTTTTTATTTTGGATAAAGGGCTTCTTGGTCTTTTTATAGAAAAATAAAATTTAACATATTTTTAAGAACTATTTTCATATGTTTTGATTACATGTTGTGGGATCTGTTGATTAAAGTTTTTATTGTAGCAATTTACTTTCAAACTTGAAACCATTTACAATAATATACTGAAAAAAAAGACTGTAACGTGTGTTTATGTTCAACTCTGTTGTTTATATGTGTTTTCCTATTTCTTTAAAAGTTGTTACATTTGTTTAGTGTGATTGAATGGAATCAATAAAAGGAATGTAATGGTCTATTATCGATGTGTTTTTAACATGGTTTGTAGTAATCTTTATTCTTTTGAACATTATAATGCTTTATATCGACTACAAATTTGCAATAGAATAAAGTTCATTAAAAATATGCAAATTATAAATGTTTGTAGTAACAAAAATGAAACACAATAATTTTTGCAGAAGGGTATTTTTGTCATTTTCAATGAAACTTTCCGTATCTTTGTCTTATTAATCTTTTAAACTCTTGTGTTGAATCGTATGCAAATTATATCAATATGAATATTAATTTTTTTTACTCCAATCAATTATTTGCTTATCATTCTCAATGTTGTCAATGTAATAATCATAGTTTTTATATTTCTTTTACAGCTCATGGATCCAACCAAAATCACAATGAAGTGATCTAGGTCTCCTAAATGACAACTACACAATTAAGGTCCGAATAATTAGGCTTTGGAAACAAACAACTTGGAAGAAACTACATGAGACACGACAAATCAGAATGATTTTAATGGACGAAGAGGCATTTAAAATGAACTGCTAAAAAACTATTTAATGATTTCATAATATCATATAATTAGTTATACACTATCCATGTTAATTATATAATTGTTTATTATTTATTTATTTAATCAATTTTTGAAGGGCAATAAAATTGAATGCACTGTCGACAAATCATATATGATATTGGGGCAAGCAATTGAAGAATATGTTGATGTTTACATTCATAAGACAACACTTGGTTTATATGTTGATGGTTTTATGAAGTTTGTTGACACTGAAAACAAATTGTTTTTTCAATATACCACTAGAGTAACCAAGTGCATTGGTTTTAATGGGCCCAATAATTTTTTCTCTTTTGCAAACTTCCAAGATCTTATCGATAAGGCTATCCCTTCAACTATTTCTTTTGGTAAGTTCATAACGTTGATTTCACATTTTACATCTTATAATATTTGTATATCATTTGTCCATCCTAACACTAATTATATACTAACATCTTCCATCGTGTATATTATAAATGTCATTGGTAATGTTTTTCAATGCTATCCACTGAACCTGTAACCCAAAAACTGGATAAAAGGATTACATTGAAATTGGAAGATTTAGAGTATGTTTCTTTCATGACTTGTGTATTATTAGTTTTAGAATTATTGTTTCAATTCATATACATTTAGGGGATGACAAGTGTTTGCTACTTTGTGGGGAGATTACGCTGAACAAATTAATTCTTATGTATCCAAACATCGGGGGAATTTTGTAATGATAATTCAATGTGCTATGTTGAAGAATCACCGAGGTCCTTTTATTAATACAATGTTTTATCTTTAACATTTTCAATATTTATATAAGAAATAATTTATATGAACATTTTTTCCATTTTCTTTTCAAGGCGTGCATATGTGAATAACACATATTTAGCAACAAAGTTATTCATTGATGAGCAAGTTGAAGAAATTATTGATTTCAAAAAAAAGGTTTGATTATATTACAATCAAGTCCTTTATTATATTACTATTAAACTAAATATATCTTTTATTTATATTATACTTACACTTTATTTGTAAACAGTTTGAATGAAAAAGAAAGTGGATCAGCTTCTTCATGTTCTCATGCTACAAAGTCTTCCATCATGTATACCGTACATGATGACTTTCTTAAAAACAGTCCGTTCTACCAAATTTCCATGATCCATGAGTTAGATGAGGTATGTTTATATTATTAAATCTTAAATTAATAATACTTAGTTTTCCTAATTCACCATCGTTTCTTATTACTGTAGGGGAGTTATGCCATCGTTCTTGGCACAATTAGGATGTTTGAAGATACTCAACAATGGTAATACACGACTTGCAATAATTGTAAGATAAAGGTTCAAAAAATGCCCCTTGAACAATCCAATGTTTTGGACCATGTGGCTAAGAATGAATCATGGGTATGTATACATGAGAAGTGCAAATGACAAGTCATAGTTGCTGAACCAAGGTATCATAAGAAATTTAATATTCTTTCATTATTGTATTTATATAATTTGTATTCTTTTATTTATTTGTTGAATATCTTAGTTTTATGCTCAAAATTCGAGTACAAGGCTTGGTGGGAGTAGTGACACTTACTCTATTTGACCGGGACGTTAGAAGTATTCTAAACATTTCTGCATCACATTTGATAGAAAAGTATGAAAAGGTATATATTATAAAATCCATAATTTATTCTAATCATTTCTACATTTTCATTCTAACTTTTGTTTAATTTACATTTTTTTTTGTAGTTGGGTAACAGTGTTGGTTTTCCTGTTGAGATTAATGAACTTATTGGTAGAAAAATGGCATTCAAAATTATAGTTAAAGGCTTTACCTCTGGAAGAAAATGCATCTGCAGTTACAACATATCAAAGATAAGTGATAACGTTGACGTAATTTATGCGCTCAAGAAGCATGAAAAAGCAAACCGCATTGAACAGGTTTAACTACAACTAAATCTTAATTCATTTACATATTACGTTTTATATAGTTTATATTTACCAATCTAAAATACAATTTACAACTGTTATATAGGACACTGAAACTGAGTCTGTTAATGTCGTGGTCTCAAATTTCAACTCTCAGGATACAATTGGTTTTAAGGTATAATTTCCTACTTTTTTTTTCTTTTCGTTGTATCACATTACTCCTATCTCAATATTTAACATATAGTAATTCTTGCATTTAAGGGTTCTGCTTCCTTTGTTGCTGATAATATTCCTATCTCTACTTTTCCAAAAACCATTTCAATGAGTCCATCAACCAACCATGACAGCACTAGCCTCCTTTCACCACCTACCAATACGAAACGTAACTTGTTGATGTTTACAATCTTGAAGATACTATTTGTGAGTCATCAACAAAACCTTCAAAAAAATCCATTGGTGTCAAGGAAAGTGTTGTGTCCACACAACTATTGATTCCTAAAGTCGAGAAGTGACATCTTATTAACGTTTCAAACAATTTTCCATTTGTCGTTTTTTATTTAACATTCCAGTCCAACAACAATTTTGAGGTTTTATGGTTTGTTAAAAATACTTTCTTTGTTGGTTTCAGAGATTCTGTTTACTTTCGTTTTATGTTAAGTATGGATTATGTTTTCATTATTAATTGTTGTCGTTTATTTACTTTTAAATTGTTACTGTGTGTATGATAAATATGGTGCATGTCTATGTATGTATGGTTTTTTTGTTATTAATAATTCGATTTCTAAATATATGCCATTTTCATTTAGTAATCAAACTTATAAATTTAATAACGATATCAGAACATGCAAATGAATTACTTAATCAATCCTAATAAACATTTTTTGGTTATACCTGAACACACCTGAATAAACATGTCAGGTTTGATATTATTTAAAAAAACTATATTGGCTTTTTTCCCATATTATAACACAAAAACTTCAAAACAACAAACTGATTCCTTTTCTCCCCTGCGTGTCACCAAAACAAACTAATCCACACTAACTTGGAATATATATTCAAATTGAAATAAAAAGGAGTATATTTCTGTTACACATTCAAAAGTTAATGCGGATTGTGCAATGGCACAAGGTTACGGGATATCACATTGGGTAAACGTGTTATAGAAGCTGAAATAATATCTGGAAGTAATATCGAAAACCACACGTTTATTCCAAGAATGTCTTTGACGCCTTCAGATAAAAGGATTCCTTTCATATTTCAAAGACGACAATTTCCACTAGCTGTATGTTTTGCAATGATAATAAATAAAAGTCAAGGACAATCACTATCGAGGGTGGGGTTGTTTTTGAGACAACCAGTATTCACTCATAGACAACTGTATGTTGCATTGTCATGTTGCATTGTCGAGAGTTAAAAGTAAAGTTGTATTAAAGATATTAATTTTAGATAAAGATGGTAAACTTACAAACACGACATCTAATGTTGTACTCAAGGTAGTCTTTGGAAATTTGTAATTCATAAAAATGGGTGTCAATATTTTAATAGTTGTTGTTATTATTATACATTAACTTACTTATTTATCTTATTCATCGTTTTGTTTTTTTATATGTAGCAAGTTTTAATTAATTCATGTTTAATGTTTACATCATTATTGTCGTCATCATTTTACAAATATGTGCCATTTTATTAGGGTAAATATATTAAAAGAGTTATTTTATTCATTATAGATTTTTGTATTTATGTAAAATTATTACAAAAAAACATATAATTCTTAATAATTTATATTAATTTTTTAATAAAACTCGTGTAATACATGAGTCTCACACGTAGTGTATATATATATATATATATATATATATATATATATATATATATATATATATATATATATATATATATATATATATATATATATATATATATATATATATATATATACACCAAATGGAGGTAAAAACCTTAAACTATGGGTGAGTGATATTTTTTCATTTATTTCTGATACAGTTGGAACACTATCTGTTTTTCAAACCACGCTATTGAAAGTTAACAGATTGTGGATGTATTTATTAATCGTAGTAAATGTACGGTGAAAATGACGACATAGTGACTATGTTCCGTTTTGGTCAATTTGAATCGTCATAAAGGTTGTTCTCTTAAAAATGACAACTGTTTTTCAATCACATAATGTTTTTTAGTATTTTAATATTTAAGTTAGATTAACTATTTATTTTTATAAAATAAAAGGTAAATATCCATTAAGTTTATATAAAAAATCAATTTTCACACTGTGATATTTTTTATTTCAAGTTAAACAGCCTATTTTAAATTTGTTATAATTCTGACCACTTGATCGGTCAACTCGGTTGTTTACTGATGTACATGATGATGGGTCAGTTTGTATGAATCAGCATGTTGACATGTCAAAATTGAAAAAAAAAATTACACAAAAAAACAAGTTTTAATTTTTCCGAATTTTGACACTATTCTTTTTATACGAATTGAACATCTTTTTTTTTCTAATTTTGTTCATTGTTGACAATTTTTCATTTGAAACCGTATATATTTTTTTTCATTTAAAGACCATATCTTTTTTTTTTTTTTTTGTATAAATACTAAGTTGTGTACATTCAACCTATAATGTTATGTATAAATATGTATTAGTTCCATTATAATTTTATTTTTCATTAAATACGTAACTTTAAAATGAGTTTGGGTCTGTGGAATGAATAGTCAGATAAGCTATTGTGATATCGGAAACACGAATGTCCAAGGGTTGCTTTAATTACAATGAACGGTCCCTTGGTAATTTAAGCGACCCCCTTACCTTCGTGTCCTTGAGATCACATTAGCTTATCTGACTATACATTTCACACATCCAAGCTCATTTTAAAGTTTTGTATTTAATGAAAAATACACTTAGAATATAAATGATACATATGTATACAAAACCATGTATTTATAAAAAAAATATGCTTTTTAAATGAAAAAAAAATCTTTGTACAGTTTCAAATAAAAAAAAAATTTATTCATACAGTTTCAAATCGAAAATGATAAACAGTGAACAATATTGGAAAAAATAATGTTTAGTTTGGAACAAAAAAATGGAGTGTCAAACTGAACATTATTGTAACAAATTGGAATACACAAAAACACTAATGAGTATACTCAACATGGTAAAACAATTGAATGCACAAAACCCTAATGAGTATTTTCACAATCCAACATAGTATCGAGCTAGGTCAGTGATACGGAGATCGTATTTTTTTCGGCTACTCCTCCTCTATTACCGCTAATTTCCAATATCACTTCCAATGTACCAGATCTCCACCACCATCGCCACTCGTCTCGGTTCGTAGACTCCATTCGAGACTCGTTGCGCGCGTGTCATAGCCCTCATTTTGAACTCGTTGTTCCCTCAAATTGATTGCCTCATGTCTTAGCTGTCTCACTGTCATCACCATTTCTTCTTCCTGGTGCTGATCGTAAGAGGTCGTCCACCTCCTGCTTCTACTTCAACATAGATGCCACTGTCGTGTGACATCTTTATCGGGATTGATACTTTATACAACTACAATTCGTTTACCCATAATAAGCATTCTATTATTATCTCATTCTTTTTTTTTTACTTTTTATATTTTTTGGAATCATGTTAACCATGTCCTTATCCTCCACCACCACACGGAATGCTCAAACTCTTGTATATACCATCACTATCGTGTATAATTAGTTCAGTTTCAAAATTGACTGTAGACGAGTCTTAAATACAAACTGTGACGACACATATTCACTGACATTTTAAGGGTTCCAAAGTTGTTGGTCATATTACTAAGAAATCTAAACCAACAGGTAATGGAAAGGAAGATTGGGACTCCATTGATTCCCGTGTTAAGTTCTTACAACTTTTTGGGCATTTAGAGTAAGTCATTTAGTTGGAATATAACTACTAGTTACGAGCTAGAGTAAAACATGTACAACCTTGACTTCCTTGAAAACAAAGCCATGAGCTCTTCACCTTGTGAAGAGCTTGCTTGTTGTCTTTAATCTTACACTCCATACATGTCATAAGAAGAACATGCTTCATTTAGTGATTGCGTTGAATTTGTACATAACTTTATGTATAATAGGAGTTCTTAGCTAGTAGAAAAGGGTTGTTCTTTCAGTTCTATTTTCTTGTTTTATTGGCTTCAAAAACAGTAGGCTCCTAAGCCATCCCCTCTCTCCTCTTTGTGTTGCAATTTGGTGTAAGATTTATGTGTTCATAAGTTGGTTCTCCTTAAGGCATATCGGTATAATCTTAATAGATTATGAACAACAAAATACAAGTGAAGACTAACATGTTTTAGTGGTTGATATTTGCTTGGTCGATACCCTAAAGAAAATCTACTTTGGAGTTTCAGGCCAAACTTCATAAACTTTCAATCTCCCATGACAATAATAGGTTTCAAAGGCTGTAATCTATTTCTTTCTATGGTTGATTTAACCTTTCTATGATTGCAAAATGATCATTGGTGGGCTAAAAAGACTTTTAAGTTTTTATTGCCATTATTAATGTTTTTCGGAAGACAATTTTGAATAAAACTCAATAATTGGTATCAGAGCTATTTTGGTAAGCTTGGTTAGATTATTTGGTGTAATATTTGTTTTTGGAAAATATGGGTGGTTTTCTTTTAGTAAGAAAATCCATACAAATTTTCTATGACAACTTTATAATTATTATTTTTAGTGACAAAAGTTTACATGCATATTTTGTCACCAAAGTTTTCTAAAAAAACAAAGTGTTGTTTTTTATAATTTTGAGTGTATGTGTGTGTGTGTATACACACACACACACACACACATATATATATATATATATATATATATATATATATATATATGCATAAACTGGCCATGGACCTCTTGTGATGTTGTTTGTGTTGATTTATTAAAATTGTTGTAATATTTATTTAATTATTGTCACTATAACCGAACAATATTTAATATTTTGGTTTAATCGGTCCATCGTGATTTTTTTTGCCTTTAAAGGGTACGAATTTGTGTTTTTAGGTTTTAAAAGGTCATTATGGAAAATTTGAAGGGGTCACTCGGTGACCCCCATCCTAATCATCAGTTTGCATCTCGAAATGCACCGGGGGTGTGGCCTTGTTGTGACATTGAAAATCCGTTACCATCATTACCACCTCCGACCACCCTTATAACACCTGCCATCTACCTTCAACCCCCCCTTCACCATCCACTGCTATACTCCCTTATAAGATATTAGCCACCTTTTTTGCACCTGCAAAGCATCGTGGTCATCCCCTACCATAAACCTATTATCCTCAACCGATCACCATCAATAACCATCGTCGAACTCACAATCTATATAAACTAAATCGGAAACCACCTTCAAATAGTGAGCTAAAAATCGAACAAAGAAGAGTGAAGAAGGAGGGTGCGTTGGTTGTTTACTGCTAAGAAAACTCAAGGGATTCTGCAGCCCCAATCCTCCACCTCAGTGTGACGGTCCTTCTTAGCCATCCAGTCACTATAACGACATACCTCATGTTCTTGATTTACGATTCTGATCTACGATTTCTTTTTCAGAATCGCGAATCGAAATCTATTGATGCTTTTTTCTACCGTTGCTCCTCTTCCTCCTCCAATAAGGGGAGTAGGATTGGAACCAAGAGCTATAATGGCAGACTGAAGTCACCCAAATTAGAACTTCTCTCTTCCTTAACTAACCACTCATCTGTATAATTTACAAATTCAACCTATCAGTTAAGAAACAAAACAAACAAACAAACAAACAAACAAATAAACAATGATCTCAAATCCTTGAAAGAGAATTGGTGGACTTTTATTTTAATCCTTTGATATGGTCAATTATATAACCCAGAACATGAAATCCCCTCCATTTAAATGTATTACCATGTTAAATTTCTCTTAGTTTCTTAATTGAGTAATTTATGTAAACATGAAAATGCAGTTTTTGACCTCCATTTTCTTATACTTTGGAGTTCTCCTTGCTTACTTCCTCTAACCATTCATTCCAAACAACAAAAATTGCTTCATTCTGCTCCGCCATGACCATGGTTGCCTCGTCCTCACTCTCCAAATCGCCCACCGATACGTAGATCATCTTCAACCACACCTATAGGGCGTCGATGACAGGAAAGGGACCATATTTTGTCGAGATCTAGTTTGAATTCAAGATATCGATGCTCGATTACAATCTTCTCTAACTTTTATGAGAAAGGTGTGTTTCTAACGACTTCTAATTTTTGATTCCATGGATACACACACACACGCATATATATATATATATATATATATATATATATATATATATATATATATATATATATATATATATATAGAGAGAGAGAGAGAGAGAGAGAGAGGAGAGTTATGGTGGTGCGGTGTTGTGGTGTTAGTTGGATTCTATTTTCATCACGATGGCATGCGATATGAAGATTTTGGGGACTTATGTAGTGGCGGTGATGTGATGATTTCAGTGAGGGGATCGCTTACGCTAACGTTGCAGATGAATACTAAATGATTGGTCGAACTCATTGTTCTTAACATCCACAAAGAGAAAAAGATCTTGGCTTATGTGGAAACTATGAGTCGACTCACCACTGAGTCATTGTTTACCCACCTACATAGTTGGCAGTTGACAAGGCAGTGCAACCTTCAAAAATGGGTAAAGGTAAAAAATTAACCGGTAAAACACAAATTTGTACCCTTCAAAGGCAAAAAAAATCATGATGGACCATTTAAACCAATATACTATACATTGTTGGAGTACAGTGACAATAACCCATTTATTTATTCATATAGTATGTAATAATTAAATAGATACTTTTAGTTTTGTTTATTTTATAAGTAATAGATTAGTTTTAGAAATAGTTTATTTTTATAAAAATGTAACAACAATGAAGACGGTGACCATTTTGAAGATTAAAAGTTTATAAACTTAATCTTTTTTTTTTTTAAGTTTCATAAACTTTATAAAATTATTTTTATGAACTTGCTATAAGGTGTTGAAACAAGTGGGAGCATGAAGACATTACAAGATTTTTGGTCCCTTAATGTCCCTTAGGAATGGACTTGACATTTTTGTGATGGCTCACAAAATGTCATTAGTTTTAGGTTGGTGTATGAATATATGTTTTGCATGTTTGTGTTGTTTATATTAATGTTGATATTATATTATAATTGTGAAATTAGATTTCACATGCAAAATAATATTTTGAACATAAATAACATTACAATGAGCTAGGTTTTAATGAAATTTATCTTTTAACATAAGAGGGTTAAAAACTTTGAAAAAAATAAAATGAGTAGTATCGTTTATAAACTAGCTAACCGTAAATTTCATGTTTAAATTTATTTAAGTTTAAAATTGAGATATTAGAAACTTATCAAACTTTAAACCTTATTTTATAGAACAAATTTATATTAAAAGGTCAATAAATATTTTTAGCTCTCAGACGTCCAAAGTTAATACTACCTATTAAAATTAGAATTTGATCTTGTCGATTATATAAAATTTAGATTTTATAAAAAAAAACATCGTGAAAATATGATTTTAAATAAAAGTATATCATGACTTATTGGATGCATGCAATAATCATGATATAATTTGTTTTAAACTAGAATTATAAAAACATGAAAGATCCGTATTTGAACTCAAATCTATGCAATCCTATTTGAGTAGTACTCACACATCACTTTTATGTGCTAGTAGAATAAACAACATCTAACCACTAATGTTATCTTTTGATGGTCGAGGTGTATTCAAGATTTCTATAACCTATTTATAGGTCGATTACACAAATTGTTCATAATAGATGATTTCATTAGAAATCTATTGTCATAAAGGTCACTTAAGCAATAGAGATCCAAAGGATAGATGGGATCAAACATGTCTATTAAACTATGTTATTTGAGATCCCATAACGGTAGGAATTATATAATAGAATATTATTGATAATCGATATGTACCTAGTTGGATTCAATGAGTGGGATAAAGGATACCTAACCATTTATTTGTTTTGCAACTTGGATCTTAGACTTTGATAATTAATGTTTTTGGAAACTTAAGGGCATTAATTATTGAAGATTTAAATATTGAAAATACTAAATGAATTTTGTTAAAATTTTGTATAAAAAAATCAAATCTCATTACCGTGCATCATCTTTCACTTGTTGATCTACATGAAACAATAACATTCGATACATACAGTTTCTACGAATGGTTGTCCATCTTGAAAGAGAATCTTGAAAGAGATTAGAAATTATACATACTTAAATGACCTATTCCTAAACAATTTGAAATTACTAATAGAACTAAACATAATTCTTGGTGGAAGCATTGATGTGATGTTGAACACATTTAAGAAATGATATTGGGTACATTTATTCCTAACCTTTAGGAGAACTTGCAAACTTCGAAGCATTTCATATGTTGCTTCAAGTGAAGCAAATATTCTTGAGATATAGAGCTATTTGGTCTGAGCCAGTTCAAACACATGAATAATACAAGGCTGAAGAGAGTCACCCTATGTGATCTAAGAGACCATTAGTTTATGGAAAAGACACATTTAGGCTCAAGAAATCCATGAAGGCATGCAAAGATGGATCTTGCTTCTGTTAGGTCTATTAGATTGCGTCATGGGCTCGGTCCTTAGCCCAGTTTGATTGCCGGTACTAGGCCTGTCCAACCATGCATCTTTTTGTACTAGGGTTTAGTATATAAGATGCATGCATGCAGACTTAGAAGTTATCGCTTTCATTGTTTATTTTCTCTAAAGTTTTGTAAACCCTAGCTCGCCTTTACAACGGAAGTTCTTCATCGAGCTCTATTGAGGCATGACTTTACTTTGAATCATAAGCATACATTTGATTCTATTTTGTGTTCATTCTTTTACTGTTCTTGACTTGTTTGATTTCAATATTCATACATGTGAAAGATCTAATCGATCTAGAGTTTTATTCTCATCAATTGGTATCTAATCGACCGAGGGTGTGTCCCAAATGAGAGGATACACAACCGACGGGGGAGTTGAAGATGAAAGGGAGCGAGAGGATAGGTGTTTTGCTGCCAAGCCTGTCAGTGCACAGATCAACGAATGTGATGAGTTGATCAAAAAGGTACAAAATATTCTTGCTTCTCTAAAAATTCCTGTTACTAATTATGAAAAGGAACTTAATAACTTAAAGTCAAAATTCTCGAGCATAAGTAGCAGTCTCACCTAAACCCGTGTCACAAATTCTAACCTAACTGATCAAATCAGCAGGATTTCATCAAAGACTGAGGAACGACGGATGTGGATCGAGCAAAAGGAAAAGGAGTTAATTAGATCTAAGGATGATTCTATTTATTTGCAAAGAGACAATCTTAAACTTCTTAAACAGCGAAATGTGTTTTGTTTAATTGCTAAGAGACTCTATTTTAACATCACTCAGTTGCATCTTGATTGTAAAATAGGAAAGAAGATACATCGCATCATTTTACCCTTCCTTGAATTAAAGGAGGATGAAATCGATGCTGAAGCCTACAACTGTGAAAGCGTTTTATCTTCTGATGAAGTTTCTCCAGCATATAAAATAGGTCTGGACAAAATTGAATCCTACATAAAGTCCAAAGACCACAAGGACATGCTCAAAAATCTATTAGACGAAAATGATAGATTGAAATTGAGAACCGAAACAATACAAATATTTGACTCTTTGAATGCCAAGTTAAGCTCAGAAAATAAAATTGATGTTGAAAATGCATCTGAACTTAATGAGGATGATGATCTGAGTGAAATCACTATAGAGGATTTGTTGGACTGTTCTGAATTTGCCAAAAGCGAACCTAGGTCACACAAAAACCTAATTTCTGAAAACTCCATTGAGTTTGCTCGTTCGTCTACCGACAAAACCAAAGTTCTCAAAGCCAAAGTTGTTGTATACCAAAAGGTACAAACTACTCCAAACCAAGTCTACATAGTATCGGGTGTCACTCCACAACAAACTACAGAGTTAACAACTATGGTAGAAGAAGACAATGCTGGAGGATGTGACGAATTTTTCTGGTCGGCCCCAATAGACAACGCTGATAAGACGAAGGGTCTTTCTCAGAAAACTTCATGGAAAGTGAAAGGTAGATACATACTTGAACCACTAAATGAGCCTACAAAGTATGATGTACCGAGCACAAGTGGCACTAAAACCCCATTGGACGAACCGATGCAAACCACTAGTGACACCTCTTCGGTAAAAAGTGAATGTTGTGCTCATACTTCGAAAAGAAAGCCCAACATTCACAGAAATCCAAAACAGGTGGCTGATAGAAAGTATCAAAGAAATCTGAGATACAAGAAGAATCTCTCAGATAGAAAACAATTTTGGAATTTCCAAAATCCTGACTTTATAAGGATAGAAAGGAAGCACAAATCACAAGAAGACTCAAGGAACCGGAAGGGAAGTTTCGGTCCCATGACGGGAATAAACCAAAAGAGCAGTTTCGGTCCTCACTACAATACCAACCGAAAGAATGGTTTCGGTCCCTCTACTGAAAGGAGCCGAAAAGATGGTTTCGGTCCTTCAACCAATAGGAGCCGAAAGGATGGTTTCGGTCCTTCACCCAATAACAACCAGAAGAATGCTTTCGGTCCTTCATCCAACAACAACCGAAAGAACGGTTTCAGTCCTTCACCTAATAACAACCGAATGAACAATTTCGGTCCTTCGTCTAACAACAACCGAAAGAACGGCTTTGGTCCTTCATCCCATAGCAACTGAAAGGAGAGTTTCAGTCCCTTATCCCATAGCAACTGAAATAGCGGTTTCGGTCCCCATCCATACAAGTCCAATCAGAAAAACAGGGATTCCAAAGTCACTTCTAAATTCAACTCTTCTCATTCAAATTCTTGTCCTTCAGTTACTTCAAAAGGAAAAGGAAAACTCTACCCTGAAGATAACAATCTTCCAAAAGATAATCAAAAGAATACTAATGTCAACACCACAAACTCCAGTCCTACTAAATCAACTAAAATTAAAGTTTTCACCATTAAAAGAAAAGATGAAACAACTTTAGTTAAACGCACATACATGGTTGATATTTCTCTTACTATTCCCTGTCCTGTAAAAGGCTCACAAGGACCCAAGAAACTTTGGGTTCCTAAATATGCTTAATATTTTGCAGGTTATTCATGACGAGCAGTTTGACGAAGAATGGTACATCGATAGTGGTTGCTCACGTCACATGACAGGAAGGAAGGAGGAACTGAGGGAGTTTCGTTATCTCAAAGATGGTGGCATTGTAAATTACGGCAACAACTCATTTGGAACTATCAAAGGCTATGGAATGATCACTAATGGCGAGTTCTATATAAGGAAAGTAGCTTATATTGAAGGAATTCGACAAAATCTCATCAGTGTATCACAGCTGGTGGTTGGCACTGGATTGAAAGTATCATTCGACGATGAAGGCTCAGAAATTGTTGAGAAGAGATCAAACAACATTCTGCTGAAGTCAAAGTGAAAGGGGGAAATGTATCCTTTAAACGTCAACCCAATTCGAGGTAAACCAGCTGTGTGCTTACTCACAAAGGCTCACTCTAATGAAAGTTGGTTATGGCATAGAAGACTATCTCATCCGAACTTCAAGGATATCAACGAGTTGGTCTTAGGTGATCATGTTCAAGGTCTTCCAGTTCTAAAATTTGGTAAAGAACGTCTTTGTGTAGCGTGTGAAATGGGAAAGCAGAGTAGGCAGAGTCATCCTTCTATTATCAATACTAAGGTGATAGAACCATTGGAGTTATTGCATATCGATCTATGTGGTCCATCGTCCATCGAAAGCATTGGGGGAAACAAATACATTCTTGTTATTGTGGACGATCTCTGAAGATTTACATGGGTTTTCTTCCTCAAGCAAAAGTCTGAAGCCACTCCAAAGATTAAGCTCTTTATTAAACAGATAGAAACGCGACTAAGAAAGGTAGTTCGTAATGTGAGGAGCGACAATGGCCTGGAATTCAAGAACAAAGACTTTGAAGATTTTCTTGCAGAAAAGGGGACAACTCACAATTTCTCATCCCCTTATACTCCACAGCAAAATGACATTGTTGAAAGGAGAAATCGATCCCTGTGTGAAACTGCTCGAACTATGCTATGCTTCACGTCCTTAACTTTGTATTTCTGGGCTGATGCAATTGCTACCGCATGTTATACTCAAAATAGATCATATTTGAATAAGCGGTTCTCCATTACCCCTTACGAGATCCTGAACAATCGAAAACCAAATGTAAAATTCTTTCATGTGTTTGGTTCAAGATGTTTCATTTTCAAGTCCAGAGAGAATCGAAATAAGTTCGATGCTAAGGCTGATGAAGGAATTTTCTTAGGCTACTCTCTAAACTCCAAGGTGTATAGAGTTCTCAATAAACACTCTAAGAAAATTGAAGAAACATACTATGTCACCTTTGACGATAGTTATGTTAAGAAAATGAAATCAACAGAAGATGCATCGCAAGAGATCTTTCCAAAGAATGGTCAAGTTACTATCTCTATCTCGAATCTTTTCGACCAATTCATGCTCCTGTTTGACGAGCCTCAAAAGGTGATTGACTCTGAATCTGTCACACCCCGAAACCGATGGAGGAAACGTTCCGGGGCAGAGGACGTCATGAATATCGCAACCAATGTACATAGTAAGCGTAGTAAACACAAAACATTACATTACATAGAGTTATTACATTTGTTTGAAATCAAAGTATTACAAGTGTTATACATATATATCATATGAACAAAAGTTAAGACGAGTCTTCTATACGCTCCGACTTATCCAAAAGATCGCGGGGTACCTGTCTAATATGGACCTGAGAATACAAGTAGTTTAAAAATCAGCATAAAGCTGGTGAGTTCATAAGCGGTTTGTTTCTGAAACAGAACAAGTTTCCTTTGGTTTTCTGTAAGAGTTATGAATCCAAGAAAATCCCATATTTTCTTAAAAGTAAAGTTTAGTTATCCATTAGTTACACGGCCCAGTTAAGAACAGTTCGGTTCTCCCAGGAAAAACCCTTATTTTCCTACAAGTTTGTGTTTGGTTATCAAATCCAAATGTAATGTAAAAGTATCTACCATACTTAAAATGTTTGTGTGAAGTTTCCTGAAAGCTTGGTTATCCTTGAAATGTATGTTAGTTTTAACACGTATATAAAACTATTGTGTGGAAAGTAAACTAATTCTTAAGGTAATTAGCTTACTAAATTCATTATTACCAACAAGTAAATCTCCGTTATCTAAATTGCGAGTTCCATAACCATACAATAGAATAAATATGGCAATAAGTAGTCCATCATCAATTTATGACTTTCGTCACCCTTGAACCTTTCGGTTCGGCTGTAGCAAGCAGCCAGGTGCGGGGTAGTCAGCCCCGTATAGATCTATACACTCAAGTCACGCTCTCCCTCCAGGAGATTCTGGTTACGGGGGCGATCATCCACTCGCGTATCTCTGTGGAGTGTTACAGAGGACGTGTCTCTAATTATTAAGATTAATGAATTTACAAGTAATAATACGGAAAATCCTGTTTTAAATTCTCATTACAAAGGGTGGTCCTCCACTCGCGTATCTCTGTGGAGTGTTACAGAGGACAAATCAAAAGTACTAAAATAATGCCTTTAACAATAATAAAGTGGAAAATCATGTGAGAAACATATATTATAACAGTATATAATAAGATTTGAAAACTAACTCTGCAAGTCAAACAGTTGGTTAATATGGTTTTGATTGATAAAAGCACGTGGAATATGAAATATTTCAAATGAAATAATACGTTTGAGTACAAGATATCCTTGTACTTTTGCTTGTATTCCCCCTGAAAACATTGAAAAACACGGAAAAAGGTGTAGGGGTATGAACTCACCAGTCGCGGAATGTGTCGGTTTGAATGCTAAACGTCAGTTTGGGGCTTGAACATGTGCGAGGTTCCTATGTAATATGAAAAGATACACATTTGTATCTAATTAGGCTTTGTACTACTAATTAGTTGAGGGTATACACTTCTAGTCGCGAAAACACTTCACTACAAGTGTTTGGAGTGACCCGGGTGGCATCTATGGATGTGTATGGCTTGGATATGGAGTTTAATCTACAAGAGTAACCTCTTAGAGGAGTTTATGGCCCTAATGACCATCTCCCCATGAGTTTATGGCAGTAAACTCATGGTGGGGTGTTCTAGGGTGCTAAATGGTTTTACAACTCTTGAGGGTTAATGCTAGGCTTGGTTTAAGGCATTGGAATGGGATTTAAACATCATAGGGACAATTTGTGGAGTTTACAGTAGTAAACTAGGAGTTTACGGCCGTAAACTCTTATGTGCCCATTCAAAGTGTGTTTTAGTGGTCCTAGGTCAATCCCAAGTATTTCTAGCTCAATATACAAGTCATGGGGTGAAATTAGGGCATCATTTGACTAAGTTATAGGAGTTTACGGCCCAGGAACCCATCCTTGGGGGGTTTACGGCCGTGAACTCCTAAGGGAGGGGTTTTTCTCAAGTTTAAGGCCCCTAACTTTATTGTGGTTGCTTCTAGACTTTATTCCTAGGCTTAGGAGGTGTTTAAGGGGCTTCTTAACACCCAAAAAGGAGTTTACTGCCCATGAAAGGGTGTTTACGGTTTAAGCATGTTCTTGGGCCGTAAACTCATATTTACCCCCTAAATGTTGAGTTTTTGGTGTTCCTAGTCCATTCCAATAAGTCCTTAGGCCATATCAACGCTCTAAAGGTGGTTTGGAAGGGTTTTAAGGCTCAAAAACCCATTTTATGTGTGTTTACGGCCTAGGACTGTTCTAGGGCCGTAAATACATGTTTATGGTCCTATTTCATAGATTAAGCACTAATTTAAAAGCCAAAGAGGTTATACTATGAGCTAGGATAGTTACCTTGACGATTTGGAGCTTGAATTTGATGATTTTGGGACCTAGAACTTGGATTGAGGAGAGAGAGTAAAGAGAGAGTGGAAAAGGCTTCAAATGAGGCTCACTCAACTTTATATATGGTTAAAGTTTGGGTCACAGTTGAATTCTACCCGATACTGATGTTAAGCGAGGCTTTTGGTCACACCCGACGTGGTCGAAATTATAAATTTTCTAAATAATAGTTTGGGATGTTTTCATGAGTTTCTAACGTGTTTGGATACCAATTAAGTCATAATGGAAGTCTAAAAAATAATGACTTAATTTAAAAACTTAAACAGAAACAATTCGAAAAAGATGAATTTTATGGACGGGAACGGGTTACGGCGATGGAGCGAACTTCAGGTTGTCACATTATCCCCCCACTAGAGGGAATTTCGTCCTGAAATTCAAACTTTAGATACGACTCAAGGATTTGGAAATAGATACAGATACTTCTGTTTCATCGGATCTTCACGCTCCGAAGTGAACTTGGATCCTTCACTTATCGGGATACGGTTTTGTTTCATACGTTTAATCTCTCGATCTATGATGTCGATTGGTTCTTCCATGGGGTTCAGACTTTCGTTGATTTCGGTCTCATCAAAGGGATTACTAGGGTTTCGTCGAATAGGCACTTCTTAAGGACAGAAACGTGGAATACCGGATGGATGATGCTAAGTTCTGAGGGTAATCGGAGTTTGTAGGCTACGGGATCGATCCTAATGAGGATTTCGAAACGTCCTATGTACCTCAGGTTAAGTTTTACGTGTTTCAAAATGTGTCATGCCTTCTTCGCTTACTACGTGACCAAAGAAAATGGTTAGACCAAAGGGCATCACTACAATCTCGTAGTGACCATTTCAAATCCTGAATGCTGTCTAGGAAACATCATTCTCGACAACTCGTAGATGACTGGGTAACTCTTTCATTTCTGCTGGAGCCTATCGATACGGAGACTTGGCTACAGGGTTTGCTCCGGGAATTGGGTCGATGCAAAACTCTACTTGGCATTCGAAGGGAATTCCCGTGAGCTCTTCGGAAAAGACATCAGGAAAATTGCAGACTTCGGGGATGCTCTCGAGGTCTTTAACTTCCTGTTTCTCGTTAATCACATAGGCGGGGAACTATGTTTATCGCTAATGCTCTCTTTCTCACCATTAGCTATCTCGACGTTAAATGCTTCAGTTACTAATTGAGGACTATGATTAAAAGTTGTTCGAACGAATGATTAACAGATTTTCTTTCAGCACTATAATAAAAAAGGATTGCAGGTATAAGGGCTGTTGAGGAGGAATATACCTGTGGCAACGGTGGGATCGACGGTTGCCTCATCTTGTCCTATAGCTAGGACTCTTCCAGTGTTGCCGATTGTTGCTGTCTTGGGGCAGTTTCGCTTGAAATTCCCGACTTCGCCGCAACCGTAGCAGGCCTGACTGATACCCGCTCCGGAGACTTGATTGGTTGGTGTTCTGCAGCTTCGCGCAAGGTGACCCTCTTGGCCACAGTTTTTGAAAAATTTCTCACGACATGGGCCAGGGATACGATGGTGGTAACTGCACCTGTTACACCATGGAAGAATACCATCATATCCAGTGACAGGTGCCTAGGCTGAGGAACCGACAACAGAAACAACAGCAGGGGTAGTGGCAGCGTGGACTGCCACTATCTGATGTTTCTTCGAGGACTCCTGTGAAGGCTGACTCTTCTTCTTCTTCTTCTTCCAAAACTTTCTTTTCTCACCACTTCTCTCTGTCGGCTCAGGAGAGGTGGTTGCTTCCTCTAGTTCATCATTATGGTCGATCAGGGATTGCGCTAGGCGTTTGGCGTTGTTGTAGGTATCCGGATTCACAGCGAAAACGCTCCCTTTGGTTGGCTAGGTCAACCCCCAGATGAACCTATCAATCTTCTTGCTCTCCGAGGTAACCATTCCCGGACAAAGTAATGCCAAGTCATCGAATCTAGATGTGTAAGCGGCGATATCAGAACCCTTCATCTTCAGGTTCCAGAGTTCATGCTCCAGCTTCTATATTTCGCCCCGAGGGTAGTACTCCACGAACATAAGTTCCTTCATGACTTCCCAACCTATAGCATTGGCTACAGGTAGGGTTAGAGATTTGACTCGGCCGTTCCACCAAGTCAGAGCTTTATCGGTGAACGTGCAGGCGGCGAATTTCACCTTGTCGGATTCTGAACAGGCACAGATCTCAAAGATAGATTCGATTTTCTCTAACCACCGAGTTAGGACAATGACACCTCCTGTGCCATTGAAGAATGTGGGTTTTGCGTTCATAATGTCCTTATAGGAACACTCCTTTCGGTGTCCTTGGCTACCTTCCTGGTTTTGGGGCTGGGGACCACTTCCTTGCCTACCTAAACCACTGAGGTTCATTTGTGATATGGTAGCAGCCACAACAGCATTAACAGCTGCTTGAAACATGACGAGATCAAATTGAGGAGGAGGTGGTGGTGGAGGAGGATTGTTATTCTTTGAGCTGGGTCTTTTCCTTGGAGGCATCTTTATCTAAAATAGCCAGGAAAGAGAGGATCATAACTCCTTTGAATTGAATCAAGAGATATGGATCAGGGGATATCTCATTATGATAGATAAAGGATTCTATAAGCAATAAGTAGGAAAGAGTTATCAAAGCAACTAAATTATCGCTAAAGGGATGATTAAGGAGCAACGCTGGAATGAGGATTTCTATGATGAAGTTGGCTCTAGAAATACTTCCATAGTATTTCATGTTTCGTTGCGACGACGGCTCGTTGTTTGGGTATTGGGTAAGTTTTAGGCATGTTGAACACTACAGTCACTCCCAAGCACATGTTGGCCTTGTCTCGAATGAATATAGTTGATTAGGCTATATTGACCCTAAACACGACTACATAACTGCCCAGGTTTAATAGCAGCGTCCAAAACCCATTTACTTATGTTATGTTCTACTCGTAGTTATGGATTTCGACGGTTAGGTATACTTGTATACTTTTGAAAATACTTATATTTTATAGTATACTTTTACTTCAGAGCACTTCGGCCCCTTAGTGTTTATAGTCTTATACCATGTAAGGTTTGGTATACTAGTTCACTATAAACAAGGGCTCTAATACCAATCTATCACACCCCGAAACCGATGGCGGAAACGTTCCAGGGCGGAGGATGTGATGAATATCGCAACCAATGTACATAGTAAGCGTAGTAAACACAAAATATTACATTACATAGAGTTATTACATTTGTTTGAAATCAAAGTATTACAAGTGTTATACATATATATCATATGAACAAAAGTTAAGACGAGTCTTCTATATGCTTCGAATTCTCCAAAAGATCGTGGGGTACCTGTCTAATATGGACCTGAGAATACAAGCAGTTTAAAAATCAGCATAAAGCTGGTGAGTTCATAAGCGGTTTGTTTCTGAAACTGAACAAGTTTCCTTTGGTTTTCTGTAAGAGTTATGAATCCAATAAAATCCCATATTTTCTTAAAAGTAAAGTTTAGTTATCCATTAGTTACACTGTCTAGTTAAGAACAGTTCGGTCATCCCAGGAAAAACCTTTATTTTCCTAAAAGTTAGTGTTTGGTTATCGAATCCAAACGTAATGTAAAAGTATCTACCATACTTAAAATGTTTGTATGAAGTTTCCTGAAAGCCTGGTTATCCTTGAAATGTATGTTAGTTTTAACACGTATATAAACTATTGTGTGGAAAGTAAACTAATTCTTAAGGTTATTAGCTTACTAAATTCATTATTACCAACAAGTAAATCTTTGTTATCTAAAATGCGAGTTTCATAACCATACAATAGACTAAATATGGCAATAAGTAGTCCATCATCAATTTATGAATTTCGTCACCCTTGAACCTTTCGGTTCGGTTGTAGCAAGCAGCCAGGTGTGGGGTAGTCTTCCCCGTATAGATCTATACACTCAAGTCACGCTCTCCCTCTAGGAGATTCTGGTTACGGGGGCGATCCTCCACTCACGTAACTCTGTGGAGTGTTACAGAGGACGTGTCTCCAATTGTTAAGATTAATGAATTTACAAGTAATAATACGAAAAATCCTGTTTTAAATTCTAATTACAAAGGGCGGTCCTCTACTCGCGTATCTCTGTGGAGTGTTACAGAGGACAAATCAAAAGTACTAAACTAATGCCTTTAACAATAATAAAGTGGAAAATCATGTGAGAAACATATATTATAACAATATATAATAAAATTTGAAAACTAACTCTGCAAGTCAAATAGTTGGTTAATACGGTTTTGATTGTTAAAAACATGTGGAATATGAAACATTTCAAATGAAATAATAAGTTTGATTAAAAGATATCCTTGTACTTTTGCTTGTATTCCCCCTGAAAACATTGAAAAACACGGAAAAAGGTGTAGGGGTATGAACTCACCAGTCGCGGAATGTGTCGGTTTGAATGCTAAACGTCAGTTTGGGGCTTGAACATGTGCGAGGTTCCTATGTAATATGAAAAGATACACATTTGTATCTAATTAGGCTTTGTACTACTAATTAGTTGAGGGTATACACTTCTAGTCGCGAAAACACTTCACTACAAGTGTTTGGAGTGACCCGGGTGGCATCTATGGATGTGTATGGCTTGGATATGGAGTTTAATCTACAAGAGTAAACTCTTAGAGGAGTTTATGGCCCTAATGACCATCTCCCCATGAGTTTATGGCAGTAAACTCATGGTGGGGTGTTCTAGGGTGCTAAATGGTTTTACAACTCTTGAGGGTTAATGCTAGGCTTGGTTTAAGGCATTGGAATGGGATTTAAACATCATAGGGACAATTTGTGGAGTTTACAGTAGTAAACTAGGAGTTTACGGCCGTAAACTCTTATGTGCCCATTCAAAGTGTGTTTTAGTGGTCCTAGGTCAATCCCAAGTATTTCTAGCTCAATATACAAGTCATGGGGTGAAATTAGGGCATCATTTGACTAAGTTATAGGAGTTTACGGCCCAGGAACCCATCCTTGGGGGGTTTACGGCCGTGAACTCCTAAGGGAGGGGTTTTTCTCAAGTTTAAGGCCCCTAACTTTATTGTGGTTGCTTCTAGACTTTATTCCTAGGCTTAGGAGGTGTTTAAGGGGCTTCTTAACACCCAAAAAGGAGTTTACTGCCCATGAAAGGGTGTTTACGGTTTAAGCATGTTCTTGGGCCGTAAACTCATATTTACCCCCTAAATGTTGAGTTTTTGGTGTTCCTAGTCCATTCCAATAAGTCCTTAGGCCATATCAAAGCTGTAAAGGTGGTTTGGAAGGGTTTTAAGGCTCAAAAACCCATTTTATGTGTGTTTACGGCCTAGGACTGCTCTAGGGCCATAAACACATGATTATGGTCCTATTTCATAGATTAAGCACGAATTTGAAATCCAAAGAGGTTATACTATGAGCTAGGATAGTTACCTTGACGATTTGGAGCTTGAATTTGATGATTTTGGGACCTAGAACTTGGATTGAGGAGAGAGAGTAGAGAGAGAGTGGAAAAGGCTTCAAATGAGGCTCACTCAACTTTATATATGGTTAAAGTTTGGGACACGGTGGAATTCTACCCGATACTGATGTTAAGCGAGGCTTTTGGTCGCACCCGATTAAGTTGTCATAACCCGACGTGGTCGAAACTATAAATTTTCTAAATAATAGTTTGGGATGTTTTCATAAGTTTCTAATGTGTTTGGATACCAATTAAGTCATAATGGAAGTCTCAAAAATAATGACTTAATTTAAAAACTTAAACGGAAACAATTCGAAAAAAGATGAATTTTATGGACGGGAACGGGTTACGGCGATGGAGCAAACTTTGGGTTGTTACATAATCAATTGCAAAAGACAACAAAGTTGATAATCTGAAACAAGTTATCGACGACGCTGCTAAAAAGATGACTGATGATCAATCCAAAGAAACTGAAAGAGCAGACGCAAGCGAACCTTCAGGTGATCGTCCTAATGTCCAGGGGGAGGGTCCAACTCCTCATCACGATCAAGGATCTTCATTCCAGGGGGAGAACTCATCGCCAAATACACCAAGCTCTACTGAAATTCCAACCAATGAAGGAGATGCAAATGTGGTCCTGAACAGGAGTCATTCTTCGAGGGGGAGAACACCAATGGCGGTGATGATGACATTCTGTCTGAACTAGAGGAAGAAATCAATGCTGAATTGGATCCTATCTATGATCCAAATTTTCCTCCACTTATCAAATGGTCCAAAGATCACCCTTAAAGTCAAATTATCGGGGAATCATCAGAAACAGTGTTAACTCGCTCACAAATCAAAGCGAAACAGGCTGCACTCTTTTCAAAAGTCGAGTTTTGTATGTTCAATTCCTTCGTTTCCAACGTTGAACCGAAGACCGTTAACCCAACTCTTGATCATTCAGACTGGGTTCAAGCCATGCAGGATGAATTAAATGAGTTTGAAAGAAACAAGGTATGGCGTCTTATTCCAACTCCAAAGGATGCTTCGGTTGTCGGTCTCAATTGGGTATTCAGAAACAAGATGGACAAAGAAGGGAATGTCATTCGTAACAAAGCGAGGATGGTGGTCAAAGGATATTGTCAGGAAGAGGGAATCGATTATGAAGAAACCTTCGCTCCCGTTGCAAGATTAGAGTCTGTTCGTATCTTTCTTGCATACGCCGCTCACAAGAACTTTGAAGTCTATCAAATGTACGTCAAATGTGCCTTCCTTAACGGTGAACTTGAAGAAACCGTATATGTTGAGCAACCGCCAGGCTTCGTGAACGAGAAGTATCCCGATCATTGTTATATCCTTGACAAAGCTGTATATGGCCTCAAACAGGCTCCCAGAGCATGGTATGAAACTCTCACTCGTTTCTTAAAATGTCTAAATTCAAACAAGGTTCGGTTGACCCAACCTTCTTTCGTAAGCATGAAGGTAACCACCTTATGATAGTCCAAATTTATGTTGATGACATCATCTTTGGCTCCACGAATCCTAGCTTAACAGCTGAATTCAGAAAGCTGATGGAAACTAAATTTGAGATGAGCTCAATGGGTCCAATTAACTTCTTTCTTGGATTGAACATTAGACAGGGACCTGAAGGCATTTTTATTAATCAGAAAGCATATACCAAGCCATGAAAAAAATCTTTCGCTATCTGAAGCGAACCTCCTCTCTCGGTCTGTGGTATCCAGCCAACTCAGGATTCTTCGTTCAAGCATTTTCAGATGCTGATTTAGGTGGGTTTGGATTAGATCATCAAAGCACCATTGGAGGATGTCAATTTCTAGATGGTAAATCAGTCAGTTGGCAATCGAAGAAATAAACCTGTGTTTTGCTATCCACTGCAGAAGCTGAATATATTGCTGTAGCATCCTGCACATCTCAAGTCGTATAGATACAAAGTCAACTCAGGGATTACGAGCTAAACATGAAGAAAATCCCACTATATTGTGACTCTGAAAGCGCAATTAGGATTTTTCACATCCCAGTACAACATTTGAAGACCAAGCATATTGCACTGAGGTACCGTTTCATCAAGGATCACGTCGAAGATGGTAACGTAAAAATTCATTTCATCAGAACGACTGATCAATTGGCAGACATATTCACAAAGGCCTTACCTGAAGCAAGCTTCAATATGATTCTACAAGGCCTAGGAATGATGCAAGCCGAATCTGTACCGAAATCGCCTTCGCTTCCTTAAAGGTAACAAGCGAAATAGAGCGAACCGAAATGAACCGAACGTTCGGTCTATTTCGGGTTTGGTCTATTTCAGGTGAAGTTTGACCATGAACCGAGCGTTCGGTCTATTTCGGGTTCGGTCCTTCTGAACTCGTTCGCTTCTTTTTCTTAACAAGTCATTTCAACTGTTTTCTAATGTACACCTTTTTCATTACTTCTTTTCATAGTATCAAAATTCAAAAATATTTTTTTTATTTTATTCTTTTTATATATATATATCTAAAGTTTTTCTTTTTGTTTAAGTGTGATTCTCGATGGCGAAATTAAGGCAGGTAAATGGTTTTCTTAGTTAGGAGTCCCTAGAAGCATGCTGTTGTATGTTGACTAAATCCTCGAAAGATTTTGAGTGAAGCCTTAATAACATGATATATACCAATCATGTTTTCCCAATCCAGGCTATCAAATTCACTCTAATCATGAACTACCTTACTTTACTCAAATTGAGTTTAGAGTTTTCTGCTTGGTCCTTCTCTTCTTTAAATCAGAGGTACATTCGCTTCTTATACCATCTCCATCATCTTTCTCCATTATAATTCGTTTCATCAATATAACCCCTGAGACTTTCAGTATTAACCACTGAGGTTTATGGTTATACCAAAACTGTGTTCATGATCTTAGTTTCATGCCACTATGTACTAAGTGAAACCCAAAGTTCAACACCACTAATGAATTGACGGTGAATTCAAATATTCACAATCTTACTTGTTACCTGATGAAATCTCTTTTTTATTTTGAGTGATCTTTATGAGCTTGCCTTTCACCAAGGCTTCTCCAACCCTAAAAAGATCCAGTTTAATTTTTTTAAGATTTCCTTACTTTGCTCGTCACTATAACGTTTATCCTACCTACTTGTTCAACAGATCACAATGATCTCACAAGTACTTCATTCAGTTTCGGTCTTATGTCAAGTATCGAAATTATGAATTGAAGCGAAAGCCACCCTTTTTAACCTTCAAAAGATGCCTTTCAATACTTCTCAAGAAGTTATTTATCGTTATTCAATGGGAAACCAAGCAAGCACTTTAATGTCTCTTTTGACTTTGAAGGAAGTGATTTTTGCCCAGAATCAATTGTCTTATGTCCACTTACGACATCACAGATTATCCCTTAAATTTTGCTTTATTTCTTTATCTTTTACACCCTATGCACGGAAATTTTTAATTTTCCAAACTCTAGTTATGTTCAGATTGATCAATAAAGTGCTAAAGGCAACAGAGATTCAAACGTATTATGAAGAAACGATTGGGATAAAGTGGAAGCTGACTCAACAGCTGTCCAAACGGTTTGGAGATTTGAAAAAGTGCATTTTATGGAATGGCGTGTAAAAAGGAAACGTCCTTTCTCTTTCCTGCGTCATCTTCGGCATGCCAACTGTTCACCCATCAAGTTAGGCGCTATTTTTGAGATAATCCAAGATTTCAGCTGAATTTTTCTCTCTCTTCCTTGTACGTATAAAAGGAATTGGAACGATACTCTCTCAACCTTTATCAATTACCAATCTCTCTCAAAGAGCACCAACGATTTTCTGCAACTGTTCATCATCTTCTCCAAGCTACTACAATGGCAGACTCATCATCAGTTCACGATACTTCAGTTCGTCAACCTCTTCTCACCATCAAACCCCAACAGAACCTGATCATCAATCTCATCCCGTTTATCTATGATCCCTACATGCTGTATGTGGTTGAGTGTCTCAAATACTCACCACTCGTCGACGCGCTGACTAAATTCGAAGTTGTTCCAATGTCGTGCTTGTCTCTTGTCTACTCTACTGCCTTCTACGACAAGATTAATGACCGAATTCACTTTGAACTCCACAATGAGAAGACCTCCATCTCTAAGCATCGATTATGTGCCCTAATTGGTCTTTCTCAAGATTCTTCTCTGGTAAACCCTGACTCCATTACAACTAGTCAATTGTTTTCTATGTTCTATCAGATGGGGTATACGGAAACCCTAACCACCATTACAAAGTTCAAGAAGTCCTGCATTCCTCCTCAATGGAATGGACTTTTTACGTTGTTGTTCAATGGGCTTTCTGAGCGAAGCACTGGCTCAGATGGTGCAAGCAAGTCCTTAATGACGGTGCTGTATGGGCCGTACCATGGGATTGACCTACATTATGGGTCTATTATTTGGCAGCAGTTGGTTCAAATCTTGGTCTCTTCATCCAGGAATTCTGAGATCTCATGTGGGCGTTTCTGGTCTATCATAACCAACTGGGCAATGGACCGCCTTCGTGTTCCAATAATGGCGGCTTCTTTGCTCTCATCCATTGCCACCTTTCATACGACAAAAATCATTTTCACTGATCCAAACAAGTTTTCTTTTATTGGATCCATTCCTGAAGCAATGCTCGGTCGTATCTCTGCGTCGAGTAACGTTCTCCAATAGTACATGAAGCGTCCATCGCTTGGCCCAAGAGAGCTTACACCGTCTATGATTTGCTCTATTGAAGAGGCTGACAAGCCAGCCAAAAGGGTTAAGAAGCCTGAAACACAGAAGGAAGGTCCTGTCATTAAACCAACTAAAGGGCAAACCCCCAAGAAGCAAAAGTCTGATAAGGCTGCAACTTCTCAGGCTCAACCGAAAAAGCAGAAGAAGCCTGATAGGAGGCTTATTCTTCAATCCTCAAGCGATTTGGATTCAGAATATGTCCCTCCTAAGCACAAGAACGCTCCTCCTTCAGAATCTGAGAGCGAAAGCTCTAATGAAGAGGCTTCGGGCCGAGGTGATACTCCGCCTCGCTCCCCTACCCTAGAAATTCCAGTTCGCTCTAATCCTCCTTCACCTCCACCTGTAACCATCCTAGTATCCATCCCTCCTATATCTCCCATTACCACCACTCAACCTTTCACTACAATTCTAATCCCCACTCCCATTTTCACAGATACCACTACTACCACTACTACCACAAAACCTCACTTTACTGTTCCCAATCCACTTGTAACCGAACTCCTATCACAACTGAACCTCCACCTACTTCAAAACCCTTATCTCCCACACAATCCACTGAAACAACCCCTATTCTAGGTGGTGAGGACTTGGAATTTGATTCCACGTATTTCAGTCCTTACCGAGTGCAGAGCGATGATGATGACGATGAGCGTGTTACAAAGCATCATCTCAAGGTAGTAAATGAAAAGCTTGATCAACTGCTTTCATCCTCTTCTTCTGGTGCGTATTCTGAAGCTGCATTGAAGGCCTTGTTCTCCTCTGTTGTTACTGAACACAGTGCCACTTTATCTGCTACATCCAAAGCCATCGAAGCCTCTACTTTCCAATGTCAACAAGCCTCTCTTGCTGTTGATGCCTCTACTAAGGAGTGCAAGGAAGCGACCGCAAAAGTCGATAAACTAGTCTCCGAAGCTCATTTGTTTTTAGATTCCTTGTAGGCTGCTGCTGCTAAAAACGCTCAAACTGTCAATGCTTTAGTAGAGAATCTTCAAAGGTCTCTTCAATCTGAATGCTCAAACCTTGAAGCGGCACGCCAAGCCGTTGAAGAAGCCAACGAAACTCTCCATGCTAATGTCAATGACCGCTTAACTCAACTGGAGGCGGAGTTAGCTGTAGAGAATCGCATTATGGATGAGCTGGACAGACGTACCGCACAACTTAAATTGCAAACCCACAAGCTACGTACTGCTAATGCTGAGATTAATGACCTCAAGTCAGAAAGGGAGGTCATTAGGAGTTCTGCTGCAGATGTTCACTCCATCCTCCTTCATCTTATTGAGGCTCACGATCCGATCATCACTATAATTGTCAGGCGTCATCTGGCAGACAAGCTCAGACCGGCATTGGACATTCTTAGCCATATCGAGGGTTTTCCAGTGACCGGAGTCCAACCGAAACAAGGGGGAGAGAAAGTGACAACTCAACCTCCTCCTTCTGGACCAAAACCGTCTACTGAACTGAAGGGTAATGAAGCTTCGGTCAGCAACAAGGACAAAAAGAAGAAGAAAATTGGCGAGGACGACACAGACAATGAAGATAATGTCTATGCCGAGAATCCCAAGAAACCTTTCCATAAGGTTAAAACCTCTGAAAAAGAATTGGAAGAAAACATCAATAAACATCAAGATGAGCTAGAGCTGAAGCGAAAGGAGGCGGAGCTCCTAGAGAAGAAAAAGTCCATGTTTCCTGTGTGGACCATAGACTCGCTTCAAAGATGTGCAATCGATGAGCCAAGCATTCTCTGGCTTGAGCCGATAATGTCCTTTGGCCTTGACAACTCCAAAGACGCAAAGTTCGATATGCCAATCACTCGAAAGGCATTTATCTTCCACTGCTTCAACTCGACTGCTGCTATTTCGTCCCCAGACCCGAAGGTAGACAGAGATTTTCTAGAGTTTTACTTGGAGTTTGATCAACCCCAATACCTGACTTGGAGCTCAATGAAAATTACCAATGTCAAGGTTATGAAGCCCTATTCAGCAAGGAAATTTATTAATGTCAAATTCAGGGTGACTCGAGAAACCAAATGCTCAGTCTACCACTTTACCCTCGCTGATCTACCAAACCTTAACCCCCATGACTGGATACTCCTCAATAACATTCTTCTGTCGAATCCTCTGGAGTATCAGCCAATAATTGATCATGTCAAGCGTATGCTTGTTTGCTACATACATGAGGTAGCGAAGATGGACCAGGAGATTGCCTCTGCCATACACAAGCGAATAACGATCAAGACTATGGGCAGAGATGGCAATGTCAATACCATGATCAAGTGGAAAATCGATTCAAAGTATCACACAGTTATGTTGCTCAGAGGCGAAGGTCAAAAATGTCTGTTCGCTCTTGTTGATAAACAGCTCTTCTCAACGTCTTTCCTAGAGCACATCTTGGAGATCATTCAGAGGTGCGATTAGAACAGTGCTGCCGATAAGAAATTATTCACTGACATGCTGAGGTAGTACATACAATTTAGACAGACATTTCTCGCTATAATTCCTCGTTTTTTTAAATTAATAAAGTCGGTGAAGCCTACTCAGAGGAAATAATCTCTCGCCTCATTTGACGCAAAGGGGGATATTGTTGGGTCTATTCGATTGCGTCATGGGCTCGGTCCTTAGCCTAGTTTGATTGTCGGTATTGGGCCTGTCCAACCGTGCATCTTTTTGTACTAGGGTTTAGTATATAAGGTGCATGCATGTAGACTTAGAAGTTATCACTTTCATTGTTTATTTTCTCTAAAGTTTTGTAAACCCTAGCTCGCCTCTACAGCGGAAGTTCTTCATCGAGCTCTGGTGAGGCGTGACTTTATTTTGAATCATAAGCATACATTTGATTCTATTATGTGTTCATTCTTTTACTGTTCTTGACTTGTTTGATTTCAGTATTCATACCTGTGAAAGATCTAATCGATCTAGAGTTTTATTCACATCAAATGCTGAAGACCAATGTTTAGTCTTTGCATATTTTTTGTGCGTCTGTAACATTCTATAAATAGAGTAACTATAGGGGTAAAGAGTAACTTTTTCATTGTTCATTTTCTTGTAAACTCTCTCGAAGTCGTATACTCTTTCAGACGTTAATGAGCCAATCAGATCTTATTTACGTATCGTGCTTTTATTGCTTTTAGTGATTGATTTCATATTCAAAACTCGTTTTAAACACTCTTCAGTAGAAATCGGCTTTGACGGCTAATTAATCGTTTGGTGGTCTGCAACCGATTACGATTAGGGGTGCTTGGCGGAAATTGGTCAATATCGATCAAACTCGGGTAGGTGCTCCTTGGCGCTCCTAGGTTGGAAAATTTTTAAAAATCAAAAACTTCAAATTTTCAATTATTACACAAAAATTTACAAAATTTCAACATTTTTAATTTTTAAATATTCAAATTTTCTAAGATTATACCAAATATTTCAATTTTTCAAATTTAAAACTTTTAATTTTCAAATACTAATTTTCTTATGATATATTATGTTTTAAAATAGCTTTATTAGTAATTTAGGGTCACGATTAAATTTTTGTTAAACCGATTAACCGCTTGACCCCAACCGTCTGCCAAGAAACTGTCGAATGGTCCCATAATATATATATATATATATATATATATATATATATATATATATATATATATATATATATATATATATATATATATGCAGAGAGAGAGATAGGTTCAAGTGTGGATTGACATCTATTGTGCGGACGTGTGGATAGTATTGGTCTGTGAAAATGACAATAAAATATATTGTTTGGTAATGTGAATACGTTCAATCTTACATAATTATTGTCATTATCACATATTCTCACTAATTAAATCGTCTATAAGGTTATTATGAATTTTGTTTTTTATTATTCTCATTCTATCAGAATGTTGTCAGAATGTTTATTTAGTCGTATTCGGTAAAAATGAAAATGAGTAAAAAACGATGCATGAGAACAAAAATAAATAAGAATTAGTGAGAATGCATGAAAATGACGATAGTTGTGTAAAGTTAAACATATTCACATTAGTAAACAACTTATTCTTTTAGTAATTCTCATAGAATAGCATTATCCACACGTCCACACAATAGTTGTCCCTCCACAATATAACCTAGCCATATATATATATATATATATCCATATAGATGCGCTGTGCGACAACAGTAGTGTAACAACAAGATTCTAGTCGCATTGCTCAAGGTTTCGCGAAACTACCTTTAGCTGAGAAGTCACCTCATGAATAACCACCAAAGTTGATTAGCTGTCAAGACATACGATATTTACGAGCATTTGTACGAGACGGTTGGGCAGTAGACTAGCCCAATGCCAATGGTTTACTTGCCACACACATTCTAGGTGGAAATGGTGCGATAGAAAATATCAATACATGTGAGTGCTGGTGTCATTAACAAATATTCTCTCTGCTCCAATCCACGCTCTAAAAGAACAATTAGAGGAAAGTTGGACCAATCATTGTCCCTGCATTCTGACAGATCGCTTAGAGGCTCCCCATACTATGTACTCTAAACCCGAACTATAAAACGATTGACATAACCGAGGTACAGGGATCACCTCTTATACTCTAAAACTCTTATACACCCGTACTTTTGGCCGACCACTCAATGACTTGATCATCAACAGCGTCCTCCCGGGAAGCGACTAACGTCGTCTCTCTCTCTTTGTGTGTGACTACAGGTTTGAATTCAATTTTCCTTATACTAGGTGAATCCTCCCGAAATCGATGTTACATCTCTCTCTCTCTCTCTGTCTGTCTCTCTCTCTCTCTCTCTCTCTCTATATATATATATATATATATATATATATATATAGAGAGAGAGAGAGAGAGAGTGTTTGAGTGAGAGAAAGAGAGAGAGAGAGTAGAAACTCTTAAAAACTAATACTCAATTTTAATAATTATAAAGGTTGGTACATGAAGTTTTATGAGTTTTTTTATCAACGTCTTATAAATGTGTCACATCACTATTGTTAATTATCTAGATTAAAATATGTACTATTAGAGGTTGGTAATATAAAATTGTATGTGTTTTGTTACATGAACATTGCTATCTACTTCATGAACCAAAGCCTTATATTCATATTCGAAGGAAAAACTATATCATACACTTTGTGTTATAATTTATCAACAACTTCCTTCCATATTCAAAATATATTTAACCTATATTCTGTCGAAGGAAAAACTATATCATACACCTTGTGTTATACTTGATCAACAACACAAAGTTTCACAAATGAAACTTTATAGTTTTGATTTTTTCCCTAAATAAGTGTTTATGAAATAAATTTTATGTGAATGATCCCTTTAGACTAAACTTTAAACACCAACGGTCATTGTAGCTAACTTATTTAACAAATTTTGTTAAGTGTTAATAAAATAAAGAAAATATCACTTTGTTTTTATTTTCGCTATATTTATTTTAATATCTTTCTAATTTTAAAAAAAATACATAAATAAATAAGAATTGAGCCACCCACCCTACCCCTCTCTCTAACTTGGATCAACGGGAGCTTCATCATCCAATCTAAGCACAATCGATGCAACTTCGGTTTCATTCACATTTCAGATTTTCGCTTTCAAAATTGTATCTTTTTTTCAAAGCTAATAAATCAATCAACACCATTTATACTTTTTCCTCTAAAGTGAAGCCAACTTTTACTTGTATGATTGTATCATAACAAGAATGGATTGATGCCATGACCTTGGGACAATGAAAAAACGATGAGGCGTGACATATAATATTACAATAAAATATTATGGCATCATGGTGACTAGGTTTTGTTTTTCAACTAACGAATCATTAATATAAACCCAAAGTTTATCATCACTTCAAACTTTGCGAAGAAAAAAAAATAAAGTAAAGAATGTAAAGTGGATATAATGGGCACAGATGTCTCCCACTTGAGAAGTTGAAATTGAAACGTTTTCTTTTATTGTTGAAGTCTCTAGTTTTGTAGTCGCCTAAGCATGCCAATTTGAATAAAAAATAAGAAACAGACCATGATATAATTGTGTTTTGCACATTTCACAGACCCAAGTTTCCACATCCACCAACCCAATAAACTCCTTTGTGAATTTTAATGATAAAACAAAAGACTTTTTAATTTATTTTATAACCACTAAATGGTGATAATGAGTCATGTCTACATGTTAGTGTCATATTTCAGAATTTTATTTTGGGTCATGCATATGACATTTGAAAGATGTTTAATGTTTTGCTATAAAATATTCTTTAACTATAATATATTTTCTGTTAAAATTGTAGACTTGATTATAAGCCAAGTACAAATCTTTATACAAAAAAATATGATTACCTAAGTGTTAACATAGGAAATTTAGTAAAAAACTCAACTTTATATATATATATATATATATATATATATATATATATATATATATATATATATATATATATATATATATATATATATATATATATATATATATATATACGGTAAGAAATATTTTTTGGTAGAAAGATAAGAAATTTTTTTTCGATTTATTTTTTTAACGAACAAAACAAATGAATCATTAAATGCATCAATAATAACATGATTCACCAAAAAAAATCCCGAAAAAACATTTTGATGATTCATTTTTATGATAATTTTGTTGATATTCACTAAAATTATTATAAAAGTGAATTTTTTTTCTTTATTTACCTAAAAATGAATCATGAAGGTGTTTTTTTAGAAATTTTTTTCTTGTGAATCATCTTACTTTTGAATCATCTAATGATTCATTTCATTTTTTTGCTAAGAAAATAAGCATATAAAAAATTTCTTACCTTCTTACAAAATTTTCCTTTTTATTTGATCTTGACTCTCTCCCTCTCTTTCTCTCTCTCTCTCTCTCTTTCTCTCTCTCTATATATATATATATATATATATATATATATATATATATATATATACATATATATATATATATATATATATATATATATATATATATATATATATATATATATATATATATATATATAAGTGGGTTCAATTAAGAAAATAAAAAAGGTAGAGAATGGGGGAATCATTCTCAGCCACTCATTTAATCTAAGCATAAAAAGACACGGTGACAAACTTGTAAATATGTTAATAACCTTCAATCTCAAATACGTAACTATAGAGAATTCGATAACAGTTCGTTCATCATCAAAATTTCTCCTCCAACCTTCAACAATCATCCAAATTTCTTCAACTAAACCATCATCAATGTCATCTAGTGTTAATCAATCATCAATATTCGTGGCTGGGAGGTTTGCCGTTCAAGACAGATTCGCAACCCAAATTCATCAATTTCATCGATTTCTTTGTTGAATACTCCGAATGTTCGTATCTTGCAAACATTTGTTAAAGTTCATAACGGATTTGGAACTGGAATTTCCTAAATTCGCAAACGAAATCAGTTGGAATCGGAATTTCTGCGTTGTTCATGAAATTGGAATCGAAGTTCTAGACTCGCAGTCACAGTCGACATTGAAGGACTCAGAATCGGTAGTCACAGGTTCCCAATCGGATTTTCGGAAATCAAAATCAAAATGAGAAATCGATCAGACATAGGATGTCGCATCTGAAGTCGAAATAGGAAGTATATGATCATTTGGAATTGATAACTTGATGTTTTTAACATTTTTAAAATAGTTAACTTGTATGCACTCCAACTGTTTAATGAAATGCATAAACTAAATTACCACGCTATATTCACATTTGAATATGTTTTCTCACCTGAATCAGTATATGATTATTAAAAACACAAAACAAATATGCAAGTCTATATGTTATTCATATGTCAATAACATATAAAAATTATATATATTTGTCAAAATACCTTCTAATATTCATAAGTGAATATATTCGCAAGTGAATATACCTTGCAATATGCATATGTGAATATACTTTGCAATATTCATAAGTGAATATATCATCTAATATTCACAAGTGAATATACTATGTAATATTCACATTTGATATACCATGTAATACTATGTAATATTCACATATGAAATATCATTTAATATTCATAAATGAATATACTATGTTAATATTCACAAGTGAATACATCGTCCAATATTTAAATATGAATATACTATGTTTATTATATGCTATATTCATATATTATTGATACTTAACTTGTAAAAAAAATCATACTTCTTATTCATAAGTGAATAACAAATGTACGGTAATAAAACCTGATGCATTTTTATTCACTTATGAATAACGATAGCAGAAAATATAAAAATAAATAAATTTTTTATTTTATCTTAAAACTATATGAATATGGATGTCTATTTGTAGAGAATAAAAAATCACGAATTTTGGTATATTTAAGATCATTTTTTGATAAAAATAGCTACTAAAATTAAAAAAAATTGAAAAACTATGTTCTTGTGTATATTAAGGTAATGATTAACATAGTTTAAGGAAATATGTTTTGTTGGAAAACACATGTCTATTTATTTCCCATTTTCGCTCGTATGACGGAGGCTGTTGCGGCAAAAATAAATGAGTGGCTGAGAATGATTCCCCCATTGTCAACATTTTTTTCTCAATTGAACCCTCCGATATGTATATATATATATATATATATATATATATATATATATATATATATATATATATATATATATATATATATATAAGTTTATTTGGAATAGATCTAATTTTTTTAGATCGTTATAGATTTTAGAATATTTCAATCTAAAATGTGTTAACATTTTAGATTATTAGAATATTACATACATTATATTTTATAAACACTAGAATATTAGAAGATTTCACTAGAAAAAAAAGTTTCACAGTCTCACAAAAATGGGCTGTATCACATAAATCTAACCTTATTTATAATTTGAATTTTATACTAGAGTTAATATGCTAACACATAACATGGTATACATTGATGGAGATTACTGCCCATAATCATAATAAGCCAGTTAATATTACTACAAATAGTAGTGTTCTTTTGAGTTAAACACAATAATAAAATAAAGTAGAACTGAAAACATATTTATATGAGGGAATAGTTTTGTTAACTAATCATTAGTTTAATTAGTAAAATAGAAAATAATGGAATATAGAATATTCCAGAATGATTTGAATTCCATAGATAATTATTATTATATTTGTTAATTATCTCTAGGGTTTCAAATGATCACCCTATATAAAAAGGGCTCCAAATCCGATTTTGAAACTTGTGAAAAATACCTTTCAACTATCAAAGTTTGGAATGCTCAAAACGCTAAAGAATCCTGAAGTATAGTTCCTACGACGTTGCAACTTGATCACCACGTCGAGGCCTGCCGGGAAATCGAGTTTCTTTTATCTGTTTTGCAACTCATAGTTCGAGGATTGCTTAGATATACTTCTAATTTGTTTCTTGGGTGCGATTACAGAAGATGAACTCTCAGTTGGGTTCTCTTGTCCAATGAACTGACTAGTCAAAAGAAGAAACCTATTAAGAAAACAAAGGTATGATTATATCTATTATGTCCTATAAGTTGCTTGAATTGTTGACTTTGATCTATTTTTTCAAGTCTCTTAGGTCATAATTGTTTTTTCCGCTGCCCATTTTTTTTCTTTGACTAGGCTGCAAACCGACCGTATATATATATATATATATATATATATATATATATATATATATATATATATATACATATATATATATATATATATATATATATATATATATATATATATATATATCCGGTAAGAAATTTTTTTTGATAGGAAGATAAGAATTTTTTTTTTCGATTTATTTTTTTATCGAACAAAACAAATGAATCACTAAATGCATCAATAATAACGTGATTCACCAAAAAAAATCCCGAAAAAACTTTTTGATGATGCATTTTTATGATAATTTTGTTGACATTCACTAAAATTATTATAAAAGTGAATTTTTTTTCTTAATTTACCTAAAAATGAATCATGAAGGTGTTTTTTTAGAATTTTTTTTCTTGTGAATCATCTAATGATTCATTTCATTTTTTTGCTAAGAAAATAAGCATATAAAAAATTTCTTACCTTCTTACCAAAATTTTCCTTCTTATTTGATCTTGACTCTCTCTCTCTCTCTCTCTCTCTCTCTATATATATATATATATATATATATATATATATATATATATAGGGGGGTTCAATTAAGAAAATAAAAAAGGTAGAGAATGGGGGAATCATTCTCAGCCACTCATTTAATCTAAGCATAAAAAGACACGGTGGCAAACTTGTAAATATGTTAATAACCTTCAATCTCAAATACGTAACTATAGAGAATTCGATAACAGTTCGTTCATCATCAAAATTTCTCCTCCAACCTTCAACAATCATCCAAATTTCTTCAACTAAACCATCATCAATGTCATCCAGTGTTAATCAATCATCAATATTCGTGGCTGGGAGGTTCGCCGTTCAAGACAGTTTCGCAAACCAAATTCATCAATTTCATCGATTTCTTTGTTGAATACTCCGAATGTTCGTATCTTGCAAACATTTGTTAAAGTTCATAACGGATTTGGAACTGGAATTTCCTAAATTCGCAAACGAAATCAGTTGGAATCGGAATTTCTGTGTTGTTCATGAAATTGGAATCGGAGTTCTAGACTCGCAGTCACAGTCGACATTGAAGGACTCAGAATCGGTAGTCACAGGTTCCCAATCGGATTTTCGGAAATCAAAATCAAAATGAGAAATCGATCAGACATAGGATGTCGCATCTGAAGTCGAAATAGGAAGTATATGATCATTTGGAATTGATAACTTGATGTTTTTAACATTTTTAAAATAGTTAACTTGTATACACTCCAACTGTTTGATGAAATGCATAAACTAAATTACCACGTTATATTCACATTTGAATATGTTTTCTCACCTGAATCAGTATATGATTATTAAAAACACAAAACAAATATGCAAGTCTATATGTTATTCATATGTCAATAACATATAAAAATTATATATATTTGTCAAAATACCTTCTAATATTCATAAGTGAATATATTCACAAGTGAATATACCTTCTAATATGCATATGTGAATATACTTTGCAATATTCATAAGTGAATAGATCATCTAATATTCACAAGTGAATATACTATGTTATATTCACATGTGATATACCATGTAATACTATGTAATATTCACATATGAAATATCATTTAATATTCATAAATGAATATACTATGTTAATATTCACAAGTGAATACATCGTCCAATATTTAAATATGAATATACTATGTTTATTATATGCTATATTCATATATTATTGATACTTAAATTGTAAAAAAAAAAAAATCATACTTCTTATTCATAAGTGAATAACAAATGTACTGTAATAAAACCTGATGCATTTTTATTCACTTATGAATAACGATAGCAGAAAATATAAAAATAAATAATTTTTTTATTTTATCTTAAAACTATATCAATATGGATGTCTATTTGTAGAGAATAAAAAATCATGAATTTTGGAATATTTAAGATCATTTTTTGATAAAAATAGCTTCTAAAATTAAAAAAAATTGAAAAACTATGTTCTTGTGTATATTAAGGTAATGATTAACATAGTTTAAGAAAATATATTTTGTTGGAAAACACATGTCTATTTATTTCCCATTTTCGCTCGTATGACGGAGGCTGTTGCGACAAAAATAAATGAGTGGCTGAGAATGATTCCCCCATTGTCAACCTTTTTTTTTCTCAATTGAACCCTCCCATATATATATATATATATATATATATATATATATATATATATATATATACACACACACACACACACACACACACATATATATATATATATATATATATATATATATATATAAGTTTATTTGGAATAGATCTAATTTTTTTAGATCGTTATAGATTTTAGAATATTTCAATCTAAAATGTGTTAACAATATTGTTTTAGATTATTAGAATATTACATACATTATATTTTATAAACTCTAGAATATTAGAAGATTTCACTAGAAAAAAATAGTTTCACAGTCTCACAAAAATGGGCTGTATCACATAAATCTAACCTTATTTATAATTTGAATTTTATACTAGAGTTAATATGCTAACACATAACATGGTATATATTGATGGAGATTACTGCCCATAATCATAATAAGCCAGTTAATATTACTACAAATAGTAGTGTTCTTTTGAGTTAAACACAATAATAAAATAAAGTAGAACTGAAAAGATATTTATATGAGGGAATAGTTTTGTTAACTAATCATTAGTTTAATAAGTAAAATAGAAAATAATGGAATATGGAATATTCCAGAATGATTTGAATTCCATAGATAATTATTATTATATTTGTTAATTATCTCTAGGGTTTCAAATGATCACCCTATATAAAAAGGGCTCCAAATCCGATTTTGAAACTTGTGAAAAATACCTTTCAACTATCAAAGTTTGGAACGCTCAAAACGCTAAAGAATCCTGAAGTATAGTTCCTACGACGTTGCAACTTGATCACCACGTCGAGGCCTGCCGGGAAATCGAGTTTTTTTTTTATCCGTTTTGCAACTCATAGTTCGAGGATTGCTTAGATATACTTCTAATTTGTGTCTTGGGTGCGATTACAGAAGATGAACTCTCAGTTGGGTTCTCTTGTCCAATGAACTGACTAGTCAAAAGAAGAAACCTATTAAGAAAACAAAGGTATGATTATATCTATTATGTCATAATTGTTTCAAGTCTCTTAGGTCATAATTGTTTTTTCCGCTGCCCATTTTTTTTCTTTGACTAGGCTGCAAACCCACCATATATATATATATATATATATATATATATATATATATATATATATATATATATATATATATATAATATTTTATATGATAATTTTACATATAACCTTTAAAGGAATCTATAATGGCGGTTGATTGATGGTTTAATAAAATATAAAAGAGAGAGCAAGGATAGAGGTCAAAAAAAAGATTGAATACATAAGGTTGTGGGTATGGACTTGGCATTGCTGAGGCGGACACGACGCAACATCACCCGTCGACCTTGGCATGGGGAGGTAGGAAGACCAATTCAGCAACTAAATCCCCTCTCTTTGAGTTGATGACTAGCCATTAATGACTACTTTTTTGATCTTCTTAAAAAATTCAAAACTTTATAAACACTTAACCTTAAACATCATTTTATACAACACCAAAACTTTCTTATTTCTTCACTCTAAAAATGTCTTCACATTTATCTTCATCTTCATCTTCAGGAAATTTTAACTTGATGCTATAACTGATGATGGAGGTTCCCCAAACGACTGAAAGAAATATGGAAGAACTATGCAAGAGGGATGTCAAAAATATGAGGCGGATAAAAACAAAAAAAAATGTACAGAAAAATCGTGAAGTTATCCACGAATGTCTCATGCACTATAATTTTGATGGGTAAGTGATATTTAAATGCGACATTTTCAACGATGGTTCTATATGCACAAATATTTGTTTCGGCATATAGTAAATGCCTTCAATGAAGTGTGTCAATATTTATAACAATGCCCACATGTAATATATACAATAGCTTTTATTCCCTTACAAAATACACAACATCACTTTGCATGATATCATATGTCACTTCCATCGTTGCACTAGATGAGAATCTTAGGATGTACGCATGTAACATACGAGAAAGCCCTCATAAATTTTGCAAGTATGTCATGAAGTTCTATTATCCATGATATTTTCGTAAACCTAGTTACAATGATATCTAACAATTATTTGGCCATCATGGAAATGTGCATGGCTTCCCTGGAATGTTATGTAGATTGGATTTTCTCCATTGGTAATGGGGACGTTGCCTTGAAACATCCCAAAAATATGACCCAAAATTTTCATTTTCAAATCATTATTAAAATCATAAACCATCCAAAGTTATAAGTAAAGTCATAAATCATGTATCATAAAACATCATAGTATCCGTCTCAAATCAAAATCTCACAACAACACATCAGAGTGAACTCCCAGGCTAAAGACTGTGGTGTGTGCCATGTTATCATCCCGAGCCCTTCCCTTTGCTAGTGGAAGTACCTAAAACCAAAACTGAAAACGTAAGCACAAAGCTTAATGAGCTCTCCCAAACTACCACATACCAAGCACATACAACATACAACTAAGAGATGCGGGCCCTGTCCACACTCCGCTTACTAGGAGATACGGGTCCCACCCACACTCTGCTAACTCGGAGATACGGGCCCTACCCATATTCGACTACTATGAGATACGTGCCCGCCCACACTCAACTGCTGCAAGATACGAGCCCCACCCACACTCTGCTACTAAACAAACATACATGTAACACACAGACAACAAGTATAACTAAATCTATCAGTCAGGCATATATCCATGAACAATCTAGACTTTGAGATACGGGCCCCGCCCATATTTGGCTATTATGAGATACGGGCCACGCCCACACTCAACTACTAACATATCATACTACTGGCTGGTCTTGGTGCCTTAGACCCATTCATACTGAAGGGAAACTCACCTCGCACGACTGACTGCTAGAAACACGAGTGAGGAATCCTTGTCTGATGCTCCGGCGACTCTCCATCTATCAATTCCATAACAACATGTAGAGGTTATGAATTGTAAAAGTCGAAATGTTTGTTTCTTTAGTTTCACATTTTTAGTTATTTTACTAAGTCACAGTTTTATGCGAAGCGTATTGTAATAGACTTAGTATATTTTTTGTACACTCAGGTTTCCTATAAATAGGGACTGAGGATAGAAGTAGAAAGAACTTTTTGCTCTCGAGTATTCTTTCTGCTTAAAAGCTTTGTAATCAGTCTTCATCAATATAAGATCTGATTAATATTTACTCGTTGTGTTCTTACTTTTCAATCATTCAATCATAATTGCTTTCTTAATCTCGATAACAATTCTCTTCAATTGGTATCAGAGCAGGATTCAAACTGCATCGATCTGATTTTCATGTTAGAATCATTTGCTTTTTGAGTAGTAACTTTACTCAAAATTTTCCGTGCATTTTGGTTTTGAAAATCACATTTGATCTTATGATTTGAATTGACTCTGTCTTTGAATAGTTTTGTCGAGTGATCGATTAGTAATTTGTGATCATTTCAGTTGATTAATTCTCAAATTCATCAAGTTTTTCAAGCTTTCTGAAAATTTCCGTGTTCATCAATGGCGAACTTCAACATGAATACAATGACTTCTTTCTCTCACTTGCTTGGTTCCGCAACCAAAATTCCGATGTTAATCCCTGAATACTATGATCAGTGGGCTGATAGAATGGAGGATTACTTAAATGGAATTGATGAAGAACTTTAGAATTGCATCAATGGAACAGTGTAAGCTCCTGCTAATGTTCAAGCAATTGGACCATCTACTACTTCTGCTAAAGTTGCTGAACAACAAAACTGTTTGAAGAAGAATGAAAAGAGATGCATGAGGGAACTAAGAGGTGCTCTACCTCCTATGGTTTACAATTACATCCGTAGTTGTAAAACAACCAAGGAGATTTGGATCACTCTAAAAGAGAAGTATCAAGGTAGCGAAAAGACGAAGATCAACTCTGTGAAGCAATGTCTAGTTGAACTGAAGGAATTCAAACAAAAGGATGCTGAAACTCTTGAAAATTACTATGATCGTCTGAATGAGCTTGTGTATCGCTGCAATAGGTATGGAATCACTAGGTCTCTCATGGAGTTCAATTTAACTTTCATCATGGGCCTTCACAAGGAATGGCGAAGTGTGTGTATGATGATTAAGAATCAACAGAGTTTTTATACAACCAACTTGAATGATCTCTACAATCAGCTGAAAACACATGAAAGTGAAGTTTTAGAAATGTATGAAAAATCAAAACAAAGTATAGGAGGACCTTTGGCTCTTGTTTCAAAGGTATCTGAAGTTGCAATTAATGAAACAAATGGTTTAGACAATGAAGGCTTCTTAATGAATTCAGATGATGAAGCTGTAGCATTCTACTCAAACAACAGAGTTAAGAAATTTTTCAAAATCCTTTTAATCTGAAAGGACAGGAAAATGATGCGAAGAGTGGAGTCTCAAAACCTGGAGGAGAGGAGAAGAAGAAAATGGAAAAAGTTGATGAAAAGCAAAAAGATGATAAAGATGTGAAGAAACTGAAAGGTGATTCTGGAATCTATTGTCACTACTGCAATGGTGCGAATCACTTCGCAGCTGATTGCATGTTGCGAAAGAAAGAGGAGAAAAAGAACAAAGTGAAAGATGAAGCTTACTATTCGGAAAAGATTGAAGAGTTGCGTGCGAAGACAAAAGGAATGTCACCTGTTGCGAAGGGTGAGTCTGATGAGGAAGAAAGTGGAACATATCAGATATGGTCTTCAGGATCCGATGACGAAGAAATGAGGCATCCAACTCATGGAGCAATGTTCGCAAGCTTTGAAGAAAATTGCGAAGAGAATGTTTCACGTAGGTGCTTCGTATCCAAATCCACAGACAAATCACCAATGACCACCAAGGTACGTGCTATTCTTGAATCTTTCAATATTCCTTTATCTGCTTATGATACTGAAATTACTTCTTTTGATGATACTGTTGCTTATTTTGATTATGTTATTGTGTCTGCTAGTACTGAAGCTTAAAATTTAAATATGCAACTAGTGGAGACACGAAGAGAGTTAGAAATAAAATGAAGCAGAGTAGACAAACTTGAATTGCAAATCAAAAATGTAAATTGTGATAGGGACAATCTTGGAAATGAAGTTAGGTTGTTGCTAGCACAAAGAAATATATATTGTAACTCTGCTAAGCATTTGTATGCAAAATTAATTGCTTTACATCATTCATCTGACATTAGCAAAGAACAACATAGGAAACTTTTACCTTTTCTTGAATATGATCGCGAAAAAGTTGATGTTGTGTCTTATGATTGCGAAAACACAATTGCTCAATTTGACAAAATACCTGATGATAGATTCGCATATGGTATTGTCAAAATTGATGAATTTTTGAATGCTGATGAGTTGGTTAGTATTGTCAATGAAAGTTTGACAAAGAATGAAAAAGTGAAAATCTTGAAGAAAATTGAAACCTCAAATCTTGATTCTCAACTCAATTATGCTGATATTGATGACAATTCAGATAATGTGAGTGAAATCAGTGAGATTGAAGAGGAAGAAGAGGTTGATTGTTCTCAATTGTCATTCATTAATACCAAATCTAAGATCAAAGTTAAAGAAATTATAGTTGATTCGATGGTCAAATATGACATTGAAAAACCCTCTACTTCGCAACATTGTAATTTTGATAATGTGGAAGTTGAAAGCTGGAAATCTGATGACACTGATGAAAACAAAGAAGATGTGAAGGATTCACATGAAATACCTCCACGAGTTGTAGTTGATCAAGTGTTTGAAAATACAAAAGAATTTGACAAAATTTTAAATGACAAAGGCGCACATTATTTGGAAACCAACACTGTGGTATATCCAAATTTTGTATGCACTGATAACACCATTTTTCTAAATCAAGTTTTTGTCACTACTGGGAATGCTGAGAAAATTCACCTTGAATTCAACAAAATGGTTAAAAAAGATAATCAAAGGTCAACTACTGAAGGTTTTTTCGCAAATCAAAACACAGAAGAAAACAATTTAACTCAAAATCCTTATGTGTTTCAAAGACAAAAATCATCACAAAAATGTGTAGTTAAAGGTGAAAAAGCAAACAAAGTTTTTAAAAAAGTTGGAAAACCAAAGGTTGAAGTGAAATTAAATTCTCATGAATTTAAATTGATGGTTGGAAATTATTCAACAGAAAATAATGTTTCAAAAAGAAAAGCAATTTTTTTGGCAAGTTGTGTCCAATGATAAATCAAAAGTTGAAAAAGAACAAATTTCAAAGTCAAAATCGTCAAAATTTCAAAGCATAAATAAACAAAAGGATGCAAGTTTTCATAATCCAATATATTCTGTTGACGAGATTCCAATGAAAAATAATGATAAACTTGTTCGCAAATATGATAACAATCGAAAATTTGAGAATTCGCAAAAATTTGTGAAAAATCCAAAGTTTCAAAAAGTTAGAAAATTCACGAATAATTCATCATCTTTGAATGTCACAACTCAAACAAAAATGAAGTTTTCTCCTAAACAACCAAATTTTCCAAATCCTTCAGTCTCAAAACCGACCAAAGTTTCGTATACAAAAGGAAAATCTGATGTAGGTATGATCAATCGTTGGCTAGAAGGCAAAGGAAGACAATATCAAAAGGGGAAGTTTTCAGAGCAACAAATAAAAAATGCATTTGATAAGTTCGCAAATAACTCTTCCACTGGTAGTTCATCATCTTATAATTCGCAAGTTCAGTACAAAAATGGATACCAGTTATCAAAGTTGCAAATGTTGTGAAAGACGAGATGAAACTCAATGAAAATCCAAAACTGTTGAACAACTATATTTCAATATCTCAATCTGATGATGTTGATATAATGGATAGTGTCACAGACAAAGTGAAAACATGGTTTTTAAATTCAAAGCATTTGTTCAAAAATACTAATGGAGGACCCAATAAGTCTTGGGTTCATAAATTTTTTCAATAAATGCAGGTGATGTGTGACGAGAAATATGATGCGAAATGGTATATTGATAGTGGTTTCTCTCGTCACATGACTGGAAGAAAGGAAAACTTGCGAGATTATCGAAGCTTGGAAAATGCAGGAGTAGTAAAATTCGGAAATAATCACAAATGTCAAGTGAAAGGCTATGGGAAAGTAACAAATGGACAATTCACTGTTAACAGGGTTGCTTATGTTGAAGGTCTTCAACATAACTTGATTAGTGTTTCGCAACTTGTTGTGGGTATTGGAAACCAAGTTGTGTTTAATGAAGAAGGAAGTATCATTTCAAATGCGAAGACAAATGAAGTACTTCTCAAATCCAAAATATATGGTGATATGTTTACACTGGACATCAAACCAATCGTGGGCAAACCTGCTGTGTGTTTACTATCAAAGGCATCTAATGATGTCAGCTGGCTTTGGCATAAAAGATTGTCACATTTGAACTTTCGCAATATTAACAAACTTGTCACTGAAGATTTAGTTCGAGGTTTACCTGTACTAAAATTTGACAATGATTCTCTGTGTGCAGCTTGCGAACAAGGAAAACAACATAGAAAAGGTCATCCGATTGTGATAGATTCAAAAATCGTAGAACCATTGGAACTTCTTCACATTGACTTATGTGGACCGTCGACTGTTGCTACAATCAGTGGTACATTTTAGTTATTGTTGATGATTTTTCTCGAATCACATGGGTATTTTTTCTCAGGTTAAAATCTGAAGTTGCTCAGACAATGATTGATTTTATCAAAATGATTGAGATTAGCCTTAAAAAGAATGTTCGCAAAATTAAAAGTGTTAATGGTTCTGAGTTTAAAAACCAAACTCTTGATTCATTTCTCATAGCCAAAGGAATTTCGCATAATTTCTCATCACCATATACTCCACAACAAAATGGTGTTGTTGAAAGAAGAAATCGATCTCTATGCGAAGCAGCCAGAACCATGTTAACATATGCAAATCTACCTTAATATCTTTGGGCTGAAGCAGTTTCAACTGCGTGCTTTACTCAGTATCGATCATTCATTCATCGAAGATTCAATACCACTCCATATGAAATACTCAACAATCGAAAACCTAATGTCAAATTTTTCCATGTTTTTGGTTGTAGGTGTTTCATAATGAATCTAAAAGATAATTTGACAAAGTTCCAAGCTAAAGCTGATAAGGGCATATTCTTAGGATATTCGCAAAATTCAGTAGCATACAGGGTGCTAAACAAGCGAACAAGAAAAGTTGAAGAAACTTTCAACTTAACTTTTGATGATTACTATCTTAAACAAACGGATAGTAAATTTGAAAATAAGTCAATTCTAGTTAACTCAGATACACAAATTGATAATTCTGAAATAAATGATTTTGATTATGAATTAATTTTTGTAATTCCTAACAGGGCAATTAATGCGGAAATTAATGCTCCTGATAATCAATCATCAGAATCCTCAAAACATACTGATGATTCAACAATCACTACAAGTTCAATATCTTGCGAAAGTGTGCCTGAAGTTCGTATGGAGGGGGAGCATACAAGTAACAATGAACACAGAAAGCAAACTTTCGAGGGGGAGAATGAAAATTTGAATCATCAAGTTGAGGGGGAGCATTCGCAAATTCAACAGGATCATCATTTTGAGGGGGAGCATCAAGATGAACATCATGTTGAGGGGGAGCATGATGAAACAGAGACAATTAATCTTGATGAAAATGATGAGTTTCATGAACTAAATGATAATTTTTCTGTAGCAGGATCTGAAAATGAAGATATGTATGAAGATGCACCACTGGAATTTAATCCTTATTTTCCACCACTTGAGAAATGGACAAGAAATCATCCCAAAGAACAGGTAATTGGCAATCCACAAGATGGTGTGTTGACAAGAGCTCAAATTCATGCGAAAAATGAGGTACTGAATGCGAACCAAGAACTGTGTATGTTTAATGTCTTTATTTCGAAAATAGAGCCAAAGACAGTAAAGGATGCTATGGAACACTCAGATTGGGTTGTTGCTATGCAATCTGAACTGGCTGAATTTGAACGAAACAAGGTTTGAAGATTAATTCCTAAACCTTCTGATGTTTCAATTGTCGGATTAAAATGGATTTTTAAAAATAAGACCGACAAAGACGGCAATATTATTTGAAATAAAGTTAGACTAGTTGTTAAAGGTTATTCGCAACAAGAAGGAATTAACTATGAAGAAACATTTGCTCCTATTGCAAGACTCGAAGCAGTTCACATATTTTTAGCTTAGCCAGCTCACAAAGACTTTGATGTTTTTCAAATGGATGTTAAGTGTGCATTCTTAAGTGGAGAACTTGAAGAAACAGTCTATGTTGAACAACCACCAGGATTTATAAATGATGAACATCCTGATCATGTCTACATTCTAAACAAGGCAGTGTATTGATTAAAACAAGCACCAAGATCCTGGTACGCAACACTTACAAACTTCTTGAAACAATCTAAATTTAAACAAGGATCAGTTGACCCCACATTATTTCGCAAGATAGTTGGGAATCATCTAATGCTTGTTCAAATTTATGTTGATGATATTATTTTTGGCTCAACTGACCCAGCATTCTCAATTGAATTTGAAAATCTAATGAAGAGTCAATTTGAAATGAGTATGATGGGAAAAAATAATAATTTTCTTGGATTGAACATAAGACAGAACAGGGATGAGATTTTAATCAATCAAGAAAAATACACGAAGAACTTGCTTGAAAAGTTTGGAATGACCAACAACACGAAACTGAGAGTACCAACGGCAGTGGGAACAAGATTAACTCCTTCGTTAGATGCTCCTGCTGTTGACTTAACACTTTATCGAAGCATGATAGGGTCTTTATTGTACTTAACTGCAAATAGACCTGATATTATGTTTTCGGTGTGTAATTCTGCTAGATATTAATCTAATCCCAGAGAACCTCATTTGACTGTAGTGAAAAATATTTTTCGGTATCTTAAGGGAACAGTTTCGTTAGGACTTTGGTATCCTTCGAAATCGGGATTTTTCATTCAAGCTTTTTCAGATTTTGATCTAGGTGGATGTACTTTGGATAGGAAAAATATGAGCGGTGGATGTCAACTATTGGATGGGAAGTTGGTAAGTTGGCAATCGAAGAAGCAAACTTGTGTGGCTATATCAACTGCTGAGGCTGAATACATTGCAGCTGCTGCTTGCACTTTGCAAATTATTTGGGTTCAGAGTCAACTTCGTGACTATGCAATAAACATGAAAAAGATTCCCTTGTATTGTGATTCGCAAAGTGCAATTTGCATTTGTCATAATCCAGTACAACATTCAAAGACAAAACACATTGCTCTTCGCTATCATTTTATCAAAAATCATGTGGAAGATGGGAATATTGAAATTCATTTTGTTAAAACAACTGAACAACTTGCTGATATTTTTACTAAACCTCTTGATGAAAAATCATTTGTAAGAATTTAGCATGTTTGGAGATGATTGATGCGAATTCAATTTCAAAATATCAAGCATGAATGGTTCATTCAGCAGTTATGAGTCAGAATTGTTCAGATGTTGTTGTTCATCCAGAGGCTTTGCATGGCTTCGCATCCACATTTCTTCGCATTTGCACTCATAACAACTAAGGTTAGGTTTACGATTCATTTTGTATTTTTTTTTTAAAAAAAACTTGAAAAATCCAAAAAGATTTTATGTTTATTTATTTTCGTTTTTGAAAAATCTAAAATCCAAAAAGATTTTATTTTGTTATGTTTTTTATTTTGAAAAAATTTAAAAATCACAAAAATTCTTTAGTGTGTTTTGAGTTTAGTCCAGTGCTTAATGCGAAGAGGTCATGCTTATATGTTTCAATGGGAAGGTATCAGTTTTTAATTTGAACTAGTTTGGATGTCCCTAGAAGCATGCTGCAGCGTGTTGACTCAAGCCTCATATGACTCTACGTGTGAGAAAAGAAAGCCTTAATGAAATTATCACATGAAAATTTCTTCCCAAAAGGCTTGTATTCGCATAAGTCAAAAGAGCTACCTAACTCTTCTCATATGAGTTAAGAGTTTTCTGTTTGGTCCACAAATAACAGAGGTACATTCGATCTTATAACCAATCTTTTTCATCTCAAAATTCTTCACACAAATCACACACAAAGACGTATGTCCGAGATGTCTCTGATCAAACCTATCGAGACTTAGATATACAAAAATTATGTGTTTATGATCTGACATCATGAGTCGCTGATGAAAGTGAAACCCAAATATCATAAACTTTGAGGAATTGACGGGGAACATAGTTCCAGATTTTAACGAAACTTTTGTTTTAGTACCAAAATTTCGAAACTCCAAATCATATTCAATTCGCATGTGTGGTCTTGATCAAACATTCGCAACCCAAGATGTTTGTTACCCAACAAGATCTAGTAAAAAAATTTTATGAATATGATTTCTGTGTGAGTTTTATTCGCAAATCATAGTCATGATAAATATTTTCAAAAGCCAACTTGCCACTGACTACACTGGTCATACAAGTAATTTCAGTTACAATTTCTCACCTTATATTAAGGTTGATATGTAATGAAATTTGAAACCAACCTAAAAGTATCTTTCAAAAGAAGCCCTTTGATACTTATCAAAAAGTATTCGATTGTAATTCACGGGAAACTACACAAGATGTTCATCATCTCTCTTGACGATTAACGAAGCAACCTTTGCCTGGGGTTTAACTGCATTCGTGTCAAATTGAATTTTTGACATCACAGAATTCCAAATTTTTTTTATTGTTTCTCATCTTATTTCTTTGGAACACTGCACTCACGAAATCCTTGAGGTTCTGAGTAATACCAACTCAGGCTGATGATTTCGCAAATCTGGCATATGACTTCACTTTACATCCCAAAAGTGAAAGAGCCTTGCCTCTATGCGAAGGGTTTTAACGGTTCAAATTCTATAACGGGAAAATTGACAGGCTGTGTACTCAAGATGGTTGGTATTCTATCCGGTTTACTAGGAGATGTGACAGTTACTTTTTGCAGCATGGCTATCTTTTACAGTCATGATCCGATTTTCAAGGTGCCACATCGGATAACATTAAATGTATCCCGCTTTAATTTCAAATTGATTTGGGTAACCTATAAAAGGGGGATCAAGATCATTGTATACGGTTACGCGAACAAAACTCTCACAATCCTAAAGATCTTCAAACTTCTTCAACTTCATCTCGTTCAAACCTTATTAATGGCCGGTACTCAATCAAACACTGATGAAGTTCTCTCATAATCACTCATGAAGATCCAAAGGACCAACTTTTTGGTTGATCCCAATGTCTCATCATACCTAAAAGGATTGAAGATGTTAATAGTTTCCTTGAAAAAATCTCCTCTATCTACTGCAATGCTCAATTCTTTCTCAATTCCGATGACTTGGTTGTCATTGGCAGCATCATCTGCTTCATACAACTATGCCACTGATGTTATTACCTTCAATCTGATGAACAACAAAAGGGTTAAACTCACCAAGAAACTGTTCATCAACTTCTTGAACATTCCCAACAACCTTCCTTTTTTCAAACCTCTCAATTCCCAAATAATCTTTATGTTCAATGAGAAGGGTCATCAGCCGGCACTTCAGAAAGTCTAGATTACCCTGTATGTGGAATTTTCTATTTGGAATTTTCCTCAGATGTTTGACAGGAAGAACAGTAGGTCTTGACAGGGGGCGTATGGAAGTCTACACGATGGTGATGGGATTATATTATGATATTAGTGTTGATTATGGAACTCAGTTGTGGAAGGAGTTCGTAAAAAGTTTGGAAAACACTAATTCTGAGAAAGATATTTCATGTGCAAGGTATTAGAGCCTAATTCTGGAAAAAAATGTATGAAAAAGAGGGAATTCAAGTTCCAGAGGGTGCTGACGTTGCGGAATTTCATTGTATCAATTTCCGAAGGAGGTGGAGGATGATGAAAACATTTTTACTCATGTTGCTCGCATTCCAGATGCGATGCTTCGCAAAGTATCATCCACTCACGAAGTGTTGATATGATACATGAAGACATTTGATCCAGCTGTGCAGACTGGGATCTTGTTAGAAGTAACTGCCAAAACCCCAAAGAAGAAGAAGGCCACCAAGAAGGATGAAACCATTCAATCTTCGGAAAAAAAGTCAAGAAGAAGAGGTTCAGATAGAGAGACCTCGTCAAAATCGAAGAAGGAAACAATACCCTCAAAATCAGGGGTATTGAAAAAGATTCGCAACACAGAAGTAAGCAGTAAGGGGGTGACAGTTCGAAGTATTCCAGCTCCTGTTTCTCCAGGATCAAAGAGGCAACGAGCTCAGGATGTTGCGAAACAGATGCAACAAACTCTATTGAAGAAGCGAAAGTTGATTATTCGCAGTGAGTCGTCTGATGAAGAAGTGGTTCCAGACACTCCACCTGTTTCTACACCGGTATCCGTTTCTATTACACCTGTTTCCATTACAAATGTTTCGCAAATTTCCACACAACCCATTCCACTTGAAATAGTCACTACCAAATCAGTTTCTGAGGAGGTACCTATTTTTGATACGGTTGTCAACGTATCTGATACGAGGGCACCTATCACAAGTGTTGAAACCACTCTGCCCATTAGCCTACCAGCTACATTACCCATTTCATTACCACCACTATCACTTCCAACTTCTACACTTTCTACCTCATCCATTTTTGAACATCCTTTACAAAATCCATTCACAACCTTATTTCCATCACAATCACCTGAAACTCCTCAACCTTCGCAACCCATGTCTGATAATGAAACCAAAGGAGGAGCTTTTGGAGGAGTATTTGAAGATATACACTTTAATTCAGAGGAGGAGGATATACCTGATCATATGCTTATGACAGGAAACCAATTCAATGTCCTGAATCAAAAGTTGTGTAGCACCTGGTTCCTGGTACGTAAAATTTATCTTAGTGTTTTTCATTTTTAGCCTTGGACTCGGCGATTTGCAGGTCCGACTCGCCGAGTAGAGACGGGATCTGGAACACGTTTAAGTTGGCGACTCGGCGAGTCCATATTCTGGACTCGGCGAGTCCCCGCTGTCTGATGAAACCCTAAATTCCAAGGGTTTGCACCCTTTTTAAAACCTCTTATCCGCCCCCAAGCTCGCCCCCATTCACCCTCAGAGCTCTATACTTCTTTCAAGCCTTGTTCCTTGTGAGTTTGAAGCTTTTTAGTGTGTTTTCTTGAAGATTTGTTGAGGGAAGGAGTGTGGACCAAGAAGAGAAGAAGGAGGCCAGAAATATTTGGGTTATCTCAGTGATTTCCTGGAGGTATAACTTAGTTTCCCTCTATTTTTATGCTTATTGTCCTTTGTAGCTCCATGAAAGTCCTTCTTGAGCCTTATTGTGGGTTGTAATAAGTTGTTAGCCTTCAGATCTAGGCATGATTGAGCTCCAGGAGCTTGAATCTACTGCCTTTATGGAGCCATATTGCATGAAAGCCCTAGATCTACTATTTTGGTGCATTTTGAGCCCTAAAACCCTCATGGGTGTTTATTTACACGTAAAGTTGGAAACTTTATGTGTTAATCAGTCCCTAGAAACCCAGATCCATGATTGACATGAGTTAGATTCAAGTAGAATCACGTGTATAGTATTTGCATGTGGCCGACTCGGTGAGTCGTTCATCTGATTCGGCGAGTCGAGTCACGAGTCCCCGAGTTTTCCCCCTTTCGTGTTTGCGGGGTGGAGTAGTGAGTCATGGGGTGTGACTCAGTGGGTCGGAAGCCAGACTCACTCATGAAGTAACTCGGCGAGTCAATGCCATGACTCGACGAGTTCAAGGCAATCTTCTTACCTCAAGAAAAACTCAGCGGGTTGTTCATACAACTCGGCGAGTCACAGCATAGAGTGTTCTTCGGATGAAGATGAACTCGGCGAGTTGTTCATACAACTCGGTGAGTGGGATGAAGGACTACTGGCCTTGGTTTAGAAGGAGAACTCATCGAGTCAATGCCTAACTCGACGAGTAGAGACGGATTTATGGTCAGACTAAGGGACAGGGACTCGGCGAGTTGGCAAGCCAACTCGGCGAGTCAGGTCAACTGGCAGTTGACTTTGACTCTGACTCTTGGCTGGTTACGGGTAAATGGTCATTTCATCCTGAGGTCGGTTAGCAGTATTTGACTAAGTGTTTTATGGGAATTATTAGCCGGAGGATTTCCGGAGCGGCAGCAGCAAAAGACAGTTAGTTCCCACATCGATCAGCAGCTACTTTGAGGTGAGTTACCTTCCAGTAACGGTGGGTCTACGGCCACAATGCCGGCCCACCAGTAGGAGTTGAATGTTAGATGATTTTCTTTGTGATAACATCTAGGTTTGCTACTACCTGATATGTTATACGCCGGCATGATATGTATGTGTGATAGTAGTAGAGTTCGGTTGTAGGACCGAAGGGTAAGTCAGACACCCCAGATATGTCTGGCAGTATGTGATAATACGTTTATACGATGGCATGATATGTTATTTGCGATAGTGGTAGTAGGGGGAAATAGTCCCCAAGTTTCAGTCGTTAGGACCGAAGGGTAGATCGGACACCCCAGATATGTCTGATAATATGTTATGTTATGATATATGTGATAGTAGCAGTAGGGGGTGAAATAGTCCCCGAGGGTCGGTTGTTAGGACCGATGGGTAGTCAGCACCCCAAAACGGCTTGACACGAGTAGTCAGCACCCAAAATGGCGATACCGGGTAGGTCGGGCACCCCAGAATTGCCCAGCAGTATGCATGATATGTGAATGTATGGTATGTGGTATGTTGGGGGAACTCACTAAGCTTCGTGCTTACAGTTTTCAGTTTTGGTTTCAGGTACCTCTTCTTCAAAGGGGAAGGAGCTGGTGCGGTAGCGGTACATCACACACATGCTTGTATTCCGCATCATGAGATCTTCCTAGGGATTTGTACTCTGACACTTTTATGTTTTATCAAACTGTTTTCCAGACATGCACTATCTTTTGTTAAATGATATGATTGTTGAACGTTTATTTCTAATGTTTCACTAAGTACATGTTTTAAAAATGAAATTATTGGCTCGTATTTTTGGGATGTGTACTCTGAAACTTTTATGTTTTATCAAAATGTTTTCCAGACATGCACTATCTTTTGTGAAATGATATGATTGTTGAACATTTATTTTTAATGTTTCGCTAAGTACATGTTTTAAAAATGAAATTTTTTGCTTGTATTTTTGGGATGTTACAAGCTCGGAGCATATCAGTTTTTCAGCTTGCCCCACCGTGGACTCTATGATTGCCAGGGCGAGGGAGAGGGAGATAGATCTAGAGCACATCCGAAAGAGGAAGTCAGAGGAGGGACATGCAGGAGGGGCTTCGGGGAAGAAGCCCAAGGGACCAGATGGTAGGCCAAAAGGCCAGTCAGGACCGAGCCGCTGCAAGAAATGCGGCAGACCTCATGAGGGGGCGTGTAGGTTGGGATTGTCGGGCTGCTATAAGTGCGGCAAGACGGGGCATTTCAGCAGGGATTGTACCACCCCAGCACCTATGATTCAGACGTCGGTGTTGCTGTGTTTTCACTGCAACCAGAGGGGCCACAAGAAGGCCAATTGCCCCCAGTTGACAGCATCAGCGCCGGTTAAGGCGCTGGCTCCAGCTACCTTGCAGATTACAGATGGCCGGCAGGGCAAGGCAGAGGCTCCAGTGGTGAGGAGCCAGGCGTTTCAGTTGATGACAGAGGAGGCACGCGCCGCACCCGATGTGGTGACGGGTATGATTCTTTCCCTCTACTTTATTTTTATGATGTTATGATATTGATATGTGCTCTGTGTATATGCATTAGGATTGTTCCATGTGAACGGTATTCATGTCCAGGTGTTGTTTGACTCAGGTGCCACCCGATCATTTGTTTCCCTTGCGCTTAGCAAGAGGTTTACTGAGTCTTCGGGTATGTTGGATTGCCCTTTAGAGGTAGAGATTGCCAATGATCGATCGGTACGAGCATCAGCAGTATTCAGGGATTGTGTTCTGAGGTTATTTGAGGAGCGTTATTTGGTGGATTTGGTTCCCATCCCGTTGCGGGGGAACAAGGTGATTATAGGCATGGATTGGTTGAGCCCTAATGGGGCGGTGATAGATTGCGCATAGCAGCTAGTGCGGATCAGGACCCCGAGTGGGGGAGAGTTGGTGATCCACGGTGAGAGGCCACAGCGTGGACCTGCAGTATGTTCGGCAGCGAGAGCTAGGCGCTACCTTCAGCAGGGTTGCGCGGGATACGTCGCGTATGTTATGGATACCCGGGAGACGGGTAAAGCGACGGTGAGCGAGGTTCCAGTAGTGCAAGATTACGCTGATGTGTTCCCGAAGGAGCTTCCTGGAATACCTCCGGAGCGTCAGGTGGAGTTCAAAATCGACCTAGTTCCTGGTGCGGCTCCGATGGCCAAGGCACCCTATCAGTTGGCTCCTCCCGAGATGCAGGAGTTGTCTACGCAGCTGCAGGAGCTGCTAGACAAGGGATTTATTCGACCAAGCAGTTCACCCTAGGGAGCCCCGATCCTGTTTGTGGAGAAGAAGGACGGGTCGCATCGGATGTGTATAGATTATCGGGAGCTGAATAAGGTAACGGTGAAGAACCGTTACCCACTCCCGAGGATTGATGACCTCTTTGATCAGCTGCAGGGAGCATCTTGGTTCTCCAAGATCGATTTATGTTTAGGTTATCATCAGATGAGGGTCAGAGAAGAGGATGTACAGAAGACCACATTTCGGACGCGCTATGGCCATTATGAGTTCGTGGTGATGCCGTTTGGGCTCAACAATGCTCCTGCCGCGTTCATGGACCTCATGAACCGCGTGTGTAGACCGATGTTGGATCGGTCTGTGATAGTTTTCATTGATGACATCTTGGTTTATTCCAAGACACAGGAGGAGCACGAGGAGCATTTGAGAGACGTTTTGGAGACCTTGAGGAGGGAGAGCTTGTATGCCAAGTTCTACAAATGTGAGTTTTGGTTGCGCGAGGTGCAGTTTCTTGGGCACCTCGTCAACCAGAACGGGATTTCTGTAGACCCGGCCAAGGTGGAGGCCGTGATGAGGTGGGAGGTTCCGAAGTCTCCATCCGAGATTCGGAGTTTCCTAGGATTGGCAGGCTACTATCGGAGATTTATTCAGGATTTCTCCAAGATAGCCATACCCCTGACACGGTTGACTAGGAAAGTCGTGGTCTTTCAATAGGGGTCTGAGCAGCAGGCATCGTTCGAGATTTTGAGATAGAGATTGTGCGAGGCGAACTACCCGACGCATGATTTAGAGTTGGGGGCGGTGGTTTTCGCCCTCAAAATTTTGCGACATTACCTCTACGAGTTCGATGTACTATTTACACGAACCACAAGAGTTTGAGGTACCTCATGGATCAGTCGAATCTGAACATGAAGCAGCGTCGGTGGTTGGACGTAGTGAAGGATTATGATTGTGAGATCCTTTATCACCCGGGGAAGGCCAATGTCGTGGCCGATGCGCTTAGCCGCAAGGCAGCACTGATCAGGGATATTTGCATGAGGATGACTGTGGTGACTCCCCTGTTGGAGCAGATTCGGGAAGCTTAGCAGGAGGCTATGAAGGAAGAACATCGGAAGAGTGACCGAATAGTGGGTCAAGTCACCTCTTTCGATTATGATAGTCGAGGGTTATTGACACTATACCATAGGGTGTGGATGCCGTATCATGGAGGCGTGCGCCAGGTCTTGATGGAGGAGGCGCACAAATCCCAATTCTCTATTCATCCAGGGGTGACGAAGATGTATCGGGATCTTCGCATGGACTATTGGTGGCCCTGCATGAAGCGGGATGTGGCATGGTGCATCGAGCGGTGTTTGACCTACAGGAAGGTCAAAGCCGAGCACCAGAGACTGCACGACAAGATGCAGCCGTTGGATATCTCGTTGTGGAAATGGGAGGATATTACGATGGATTTTATCACAAAGCTTCCTCGGACGGCGTGAGGAGTAGATTCGATTTGGGTCATCATGGATCGATTGACCAAGAGCGCCCATTTTATTCCGATTCAGGAAAGTATCTCGGCCGAAAAGTTGGCTGATATCTACATTAGGGAGACAGTGGTACGGCACGGGGTGCCAGTGTCAGTGATATCAGATCGAGATGTGCGGTTCACTTCCAAGTTTTGGAAGAAATTCCATGACGAGTTGGGCACTCGTCTGCACTTTAGCACCGCCTTTCACCTGCAGACGGATGGTCAGAGTGAGCGGACCATCCAGACTTTAAAGGATATGTTGCAGGCATGCGTGCTAGACTTCGGTGGTAGTTGGGATACCTATCTTCCCTTGGATGAGTTCTCGTATAACAACAGCTACCACGCGAGTATTGACCGTCCCCCATTCGAGATGTTGTACGGTCGGAAGTGCAGGACCCCGATATGTTGGGGCGAAGTTAGCCAGAGGGTCATGGGGAGCACCGAGGTGGTGCTCAAGATGACCGAGAGAATCCAGCAGGTCCGGAGCAGGCTTCAGACTGCGCAGAGTCGGCAGAAAAGTTATGCCGACAAGCGTCGATCAGACCTGGAGTTCCAGGTCGGGGTTATGGTTCTCCTGAAAGTGTCGCCTTGGAAAGGCGTCATTCGATTCAGGAAGCGGAGCAAGTTGGGACCGAGATACATTGGACCGTTCAGGTTTGTATCCCGGGTGGGCAAGATGGCATATAGGTTGGATCTGCCAGCCGAGCTCAGCCAGATCCACAGCACCTTCCATGTCTCCCAGCTGCGGAAGTGTCTCGTGGATGATTCAGCGGTGGTGCCGTTAGACGATATACAGGTTGATGACAACCTGAATTACATTGAGCGCCCAGTCGCAATCCTCAACCGGAAGTCGAAGGATCTAAGGAACAAGAGGGTGGAATTAGTGAAGGTGCAATGGCAGCACCGAAAGGGGTCCGAGTGGACTTGAGAGCTGGTGGAAGAAATGATGGAGCATTACCCCGAGCTGTTTCAGGATCGAGCAGCAGACTTCGAGGATGAAGTCTAAAATAAGTGGGGGAGATTTGTAGCACCTGGTTCCTGGTACGTAAAATTTATCTTAGTGTTTTTCATTTTTAGCCTTGGACTCGGCGATTTGCAGGTCCGACTCGCCGACTAGAGACGGGATCTGGAACACGTTTAAGTTGGCGACTCGGCGAGTCCCCACTGTCTGATGAAACCCTAAATTTCAAGGGTTTGCACCCTATTTAAACCCTCTTATCCGCCCCCAAGCTCGCCCCCATTCACCCTCAAAGCTCTATACTTCATTCAAGCCTTGTTCCTTATGAGTTTGAAGCTTTTTGGTGTGTTTTATTGAAGATTTGTTGAGGGAAGGAGTGTCGATCAAGAAGAGAAGAAGGAGGCCAGGCATATTTGGGTTATCTCAGTGATTTCCTGAAGGTATAACTTAGTTTCCCTCTGTTTTTATGCTTATTGTCCTTTGTAACTCCATGAAAGTCCTTCTTGAGCCTTTCCCCAAGCTTGTTTGTGCATTGTGGGTTGTAATAAGTTGTTAGCCTTCAGATCTAGGCATGACTGAGCTCCAGGAGCTTGAATCTACTGCCTTTATGGAGCCATATTACATGAAAGCCCTAGATCTACTCTTTTGGTGCATTTTGAGCCCTAAAACCCTCATGGGTGTTTATTTACACGTAAAGTTGGAAACCTTACGTGTTAATCAGGCCCTAGAAACCCAGATCTATGATTGACATGAGTTAGATTCAAGCAGAATCGCGTGTATAGTATTTGCATGTGGCCAACTCGGCGAGTCGTTCATCTGACTCGGCGAGTCGAGTCGCGAGTCCCTGAGTTTTCCTCCTTTCGTGTTTGCGGGGTCGAGTAGTGAGTCATGGGGTGTGACTCAGTGGGTCGGAAGCCAGACTCACTTATGAAGTAACTCGGCGAGTTAATGCCATGACTCGACGAGTTCAAGGCAATCTTCTTGCCTCAAGAAAAACTCAGTGGGTTGTTCATACAACTCGGCGAGTCACAGCATAGAGTGTTCTTCGGATGAAGATGAACTCGGCGAGTTTTTCATACAACTCGGCGAGTGGGATGAAGGACTATTGGCCTTGGGTTTAGAAGGAGAACTCATCGAGTCAACGCCTAACTCGACGAGTAGAGACGGATTTATGGTCAGACTAAGGGACAGGGACTCGGCGAGTTAGCAAGCCAACTCGGCGAGTCAGGTCAACTGGCAGTTGACTTTGACTCTGACTCTTGGCTGGTTAGGGGTAAATGGTCATTTTATCCAGAGGTCGGTTAGCAGTATTTGACTAAGTGTTTTGTGGGAATTATTAGTCGGAGGATTTCCGGAGCGGCAGCAGCAAAAGACAGTTAGTTCCCACACCGATCAGCAGCTACTTTGAGGTGAGTTACCTTCCAGTAGTGGTGGGTATACGGCCACAATGTCGGCCCACCAATAGGAGTTGTATGTTAGATGATTGTCTTTGTGATAACATCTAGGTTTGCTACTACCTGATATGTTATACGTTGGCATGTTATGTATGTGTGATAGTAGTAGAGTTCGGTTGTAGGACCGAAGGGTAAGTCAGACACCCCATATATGTCTGGCAGTATGTGATAATACGTTTATATGCTAGCTTGATATGTTATTTGCGATAGTGGTAGTAGGGGGAAATAGTCCCCAAGTTTCGGTCGTTAGGACCGAAGGGTAGATCGGACACCCCAGATATGTCTGATAATATGTTATGTTATGATATATGTGATAGTAGCAGTAGGGGTGAAATAGTCCCTGCGGGTCGGTTGTTAGGACCGATGGGTAGTCAGCACCCCAGAACGGCTTGACACGGGTAGGCAGCACCCCAGAACGGCTAGACGCAGGTAGGTCGGCACCCCAGAATGGCCGTACCGGGTAGGTCGGGCACCCCAGAAGTGCCCGGCAGTATGCATGATATGTTAATGTATGGTATGTGGTATGTTGGGGGAACTCACTAAGCTTCGTGCTTACAGTTTTCAGTTTTGGTTTCAGGTACCTCTTCTTCGAAGGGGAAGGAGCTGGCGCGGTAGCGGTACATCAAACATATGCTTGTATTCCGCATCATGAAATCTTCCTGGTGAGTTGTACTCTGACACTTTTTTGTTTTATCAAAATGTTTTCCAGACATGCACTATCTTTTGTGAAATGATATGATTGTTGAACGTTTATTTCTAATGTTTCGCTAAGTACATGTTTTAAAAATGAAATTTTTGGCTCGTATTTTTGGGATGTTACAAGTTGAATGCCATTATTCAGTCACAAGCCGATTCTGGCAGAATGTCATCTATCTCAGGATTGGAGGTTGACGTTATGATCAAGGCTGTTGAGAAAAGAATACTTGATAAGGTTGATCACACATACAAGAACAATGAGCTTCGCATTAAAGCTCAAGGAAGTACATTTAATGGAGTTGTTAAGGATTTACAAACTGTTGCAAAAGAACGCCATGTTCTGTTTGTGCAGGATGTAAAGAAAGTTCGGGAGGATGTGAACTTCAAGATTGCAGAATTAAAGACTGAACTTGTGAAGGAGATTCAAGCTATTAATTCTTAACAGATTGAAGTACAGAAGAGGGTTGATGTAGTTGTCTCAGACATCAACAAAGCTATTGCTGCTCCTATCTTTGAAGCGAATCACAAAGAAAACATGGAGAAATTTGATCAGTTGATTCAAATGGTGACTGAGTTGAAAGCCTTGATTTCGCAATCTTCATCTCTGTCTATTCTCACTCCTGAATTCTTATCTCTCAAAGTCAATACTTTGGAACAAGCAATTCAGAAGGCACCTTTATGGATCCATTTTGGATCCATTTTGCATGAAAGCTCTAGATCTACTCTTATAGTGTGCTTTGAACCCTAAAACCTTCATTTGATGTTATTTACACGTAAAGTTGGAAACTTTACGTGTTAATCAAGTCCCAGGAACCCAGATCTATGAATGGAATGGACTAGTTTCAAGCAAAATCGAGTATATAGCGTTTTCATGTATACGACTCGGTGAGTCGTTCTGCAGACTCGGCGAGTCGAGTCGCGAGTCCCCTGTTTTTCCCTTTTTCGAGTTATGCCGACTAGAACCAGTGAGTGAGAGATGGACTCGGTGACCTAGAGGGTTAGACTCATTCGTGGAAGAACTCAACGATTCAATGCCCTGACTCGGCGAGTCCAAGGCAATCTTCATGCCTTAAGAACAGACTTGACGAGTTGTTCATACAACTCGGCGAGTCATAACTAGAGTGTTCATCTGAGGAAGGAGAACTCGACGAGTCCGCTAGTCTGGATGAAACCCTAATTTCAAGGGTTTGCACCCTATTTAAACAACTTTTGGGGCCACAAGTCAGCCCCCATCACCCCTTAGAGCATCATTCTCGAAACCCTAGAGCCCTCTTTGCATTTTTGTGTGATTTTGGTGTGTTCTTTGAAGATCTTGAGAGAAAAAGGAAGGTAGATCAAGAGGAGAAGAAGGAGATCCTAGATCCTTGAGGAATTTCAGAAGATAGTAAGGTATATCTTGGCCCTTTTCTATTTCTATGATTAAATCCCCTTTTTGAAGCCATTAAAGGTATTCTTGAACCATTTCTTGGCTTAGTAGTAGCATAGAGGACTCATGGAGTTGATTAGCCTTTGGATCTAGCTAGGTTTGAATTCCAGAAGCTTAGATCTAGCACCTTTATGGATGCATTTTGCATGAAAGCTCTAGATCTACTCTTATAGTGTGCTTTGAACCCTAAAACCTTCATTTGATGTTATTTACACGTAAAGTTGGAAACTTTACGTGTTAATCAAGTTCCAGGAACCCAAATCTATGAATGGAATGGACTGGTTTCAAGCAGAATAGATTATATAGTGTTTTCATGTATACGACTCGGCGAGTCGTTCTTCAGACTCGGAGAGTCGAGTCGCAAGTCCCCTGTTTTTCCCTTTTTCGAGTTATGCCAAGTGGAACCAGTGAGTCAGAGATGGACTCGGTGAGCTAGAGGGTTAGACTCATTCGTGGAAGAACTCGGGGAGTCAATGCCCTGACTCGGCGTGTCCAAGGCAATCTTCATGCCTCAAGAACAGACTCGACGAGTTGTTCATACAACTCGGCGAGTCACAACTAGAGTGTTCATCTGATGAAGGAGAACTCGACGAGTTGTTCATACAACTCGGTGAGTCGGATGCAGATTGTCGGAGTGTTAGTAACAAAGAGGAACTCGCCGAGTTTGTGCCAAAACTCGACGAGTAGTAGTGAGTAGAAACAAGAAAGTAAGAGTAAGGACTCGACGAGTTGGTGACCCAACTCGATGAGTCAAGTCAACTGAATGTTAACTTTGACACTTAGGTTGACCTGGACCAGGGGTAAGAGAGTCATTTTACCCTCAGTATTATTATCAGTATTTGATTGATGGTGCTTATGGAAATTGTAGTCGGGGTGAAACCGGAGCCGCAGCAGACAGATTCAGGAGCAGTCCTTTCAGCAGCTAGGCGACTAGGTGAGTTTCTTTCCAGTAGGAATGGGTCTACGACCATAATTCCGGCCCGTTTAGTTAGCAGTAGTTTCAGACCTCGGTCTGATGCAGTAGTTAGGTTGCTTGATGTCTTTGTGATTTAAGCATGTTTGGTGTTATATGTTCCGGACTATGTTCCGATGTAGTATGCAGTATATGTATCCATGTTAGTTGATATGTTTATGCTTTGTTATGTTTAGTTAGTTCCGGACATTGGTCCGATGCAGGGGACAAGGTCCCAATCAGTTCCGGACTTCGGTCCGATGCAGAGGGCAAGGCCCTGGTTAGTTTCCTGACTTCGGTTCGATGCAGTGGGCAAGGCCCAGGAGACGCTTTATATGTTATGTATGGTATGTGGTAGTTTGGGGGGAGATCACTAGGCTTTGTGCTTACAGTTTTAGTTTTGGTTTCAGGTACTTCCGCAAGTAAAGGGAAGAGCTCGGGATGATGGCATCGCACACACCACAACTTCAGTCTTTTCTTGGGAGTTTGTTTTGATTCATAGTTTGATTTGGCATGAATGTTCATGACATTTTATTATGGGTTGAGATATTTGACACATGGTTTTATGATGTGACGATCAGTGTATTGTTTTTATTACTATTAAAACAAAAAAACTTTGTGTCGTATTTTTGGATGTTACAAGTTGGTATCAGAGCCTTGGTTTGAGGGATTCGGGCACACTCTCGGGTGTGTCTGAACTCAAACTAAGGAAGTGGTAAAATATTTTCAAAAGAAAAGAGTTTTAGAAAAGTGAAAAGAATTTTTAGAAAGAAAAGAACTTTGAAAAGAGAAAAGGGGTGTGGTGCATGCGATCAGCCGGGGTCAAGTAAGTACTCCCAAATTACCCATACAAGTTTATGTTATGAGTTACCAGTTTCAGTATTCAGTAGAACAGCATGCTAGAATAGGAATAAGGTCTAGGAGGATGCCATATGTGTCTGCTATATGTGCTTCAGCTTTATGAGAATTTCATACTATTTAGTGGGCAGCAGTAGGATAGCATGTTTAGGTTATGCCTGATATCATGAACTTAGCATTGTATTCTAGCATAGGTCCTTATTATGAGGATAGAGTTACTTGAGTAGTTTTTTGTGTCTGAATGCTGCTTGCTTTGTACTTTGTGGGGCTCTGAGTGATGGGAGTTAGCCATTAGGTGAATACGTCACGTCACATGTGAACAGGGTTGAATAATCTCAAAGTGCTAGATTTGGCCCTATTGCGCAGCTCTGGTATGAGTCTGACCGTAGTAGGGACGGGTCTTTACTCAAAGGATTATCTGAGCCTCGCCACATATGATGGTATTCAGGTAATGGCTAATTGGCATTACAAGGAGGCCTTCAACAGCTGAGGACTGGTTTGGGTGGAGTCAAGAACTTCCCTAGGGCAAGCCTAGGAAGGTAGTATTAGAGATCAGCAGTTGCAAAGTGACTTGGTGGAGTCAAGGCAGTTCTTGAGGAAAGTACAAATAGATGTGGAAGGTAGTATGGGCCCGTACTACTGAAAGCAGAGGATCCGTACTCAAATCAAGAAAGCGGAGATGAGACCAGGAAACTTGTGATAGTAGTGATCCCTCGAGATATATTTATGATCCTGAAATTTATTTTGATGTGTTTTCAGAATGGTGGTATTGCGTCCTCGACCAGCAGTCGATAGTTCAGGTGCCGAAGGGGGATCAGGATCAGACCCGAAGGCCGGGCAGATGGATGAGCAGACTAGGGAGTTTCTCTCTTTAGAGATTACTCACACCGTACTTGAGCAGTCTCTTGTGATCTTTGGTTCGATCAAGGAGGGTATCATGGAGTTGGTGGACGAGAGATTGAGCACTTTCTGTGCTGAGGTAGCGGCCATGATGGGGTCGCACACACTTACCTTCAGGGAGTTCCGTGCATGTGGAGCTCCAGATTACCACGGGGCACAGGATCCCATTGCGAGTACCAGATGGTTGGCGGATGTGGCCAACACATTCCGCACAACCAGGTATCCCGAGGGGGACAAGGTCAGATTGGCATCCTGTCTTCTGAAGGATAGGGCACGAGATTGGTGGGAGGAGGTTGGTCATGCCATTGGGGATGACGCGGCTTTGGATGCCATGACCTGGATAGACTTTTCTACCATGTTCAGAGCTGCGTTCGCACCGATTATTGAGGTGCAGCAGTTAGCATGTGAGTTCCAGGAGTTGACTCAGACTACAGAGACAGTGGTGGAAATTACCGCCAAGTTCAGAGAGAAGGCACTTCTCGTTCCTCAGTACGCAGCTGATGAGGAAATGAAGAAAGCCTGTTATCATGAGATGCTGTGGAATGATATCCACCGGTTCGTGAGCCGGTCTAGCTGTAAGACGTTGGATGACATGATTGCTAGGGATCGAGAGAGGCAGATTGACCTTGAGATGGAGAGAAAGAGGAAGCCGGAGGCGGCTCCAGGTTCAGGGAATTCGGGCAAAAAGCCCAAGGGTTCAGATCACAGAGCTAGGAGTCAGTAGAGCCACGCTCGGTGTGGCAAGTGTGGGAGATTGCACGATGGGGCGTGCAAGGCACGGAGTGCCGGCTGCTACAAGTGCGGTCGGACTGGGCATATGAGTAGAGATTGTACAGCCACTACTACCACCGTTGCGACATTAGATCTGATTTGCTTCCAGTGTAATCAGAGGGGACATAAAAAGTCCCAGTGTCTGAGTTTAGCGGCAGCAGAGAAGGTGTCAGCACCTGCTCCTGCTACTTTGAGGATTTAAAATGGCCGTCAGGGCCGATTCGAGACACCGGTGGCGAAGAGTTGGGCTTTTCAGCTGACAGTAGAGGAGGCGCGAGCGACTCCTGATGTGGTGGTGGGTATGTATTTATTCCCTTATCTCGGTATTTATTTTTGATTGTTTCTTATGGTTATATGTTTTGTATAGGGTCGTTCTCGGTGAACGGAATTTCAGCTACTGTATTGTTTGATTCGGCAGCTACCCGATCATTCGTCTCTCTTGCACTTAACAAGAGGTTTGGCAGAGCTCCATGGGAGATAGATTGTCCACTTAAGGTTGAGATAGCAGCTGATAGGACCCTTAGGGTTGCAAGGGTGCACAGAGGGTGTTCCCTACAGTTATTCGATGAGCAGTTTCCGGTGGACTTGGTCCCTATTCCCTTGCGAGGGAATAAGGTCATAGTAGGCATGGATTGGCTGAGCCCCAATGGGGTGGTCATAGATTGTGAGCTATAGTTGGTGAGGGTTCGCACTCCCAGTGGGGAAGAGTTAGTGATTCAGGGCGAGAAGCCACAACGCGGACCAGTTCTGTGTTCAGCATCGAGAGCAAGACGCTATTTTCAGCAGGGTTGCGTCGGCTATGTTGCCTATGTTTTAGATGCCCAGGAGAAGGGCAAGATGAAAGTTGATGATGTTCCGGTGGTGCGAGACTACCCGGATGTATTTCCGTAGGATTTGCCGGGGGTACCTCCTGAGAGACAGGTTGATTTCGGGATTGATCTAATCCCTTGTGCGAATCCGATAGCCAAGGCACCGTATCGGTTGGCTCCCCCAGAGATGCAGGAGTTGTCTACGCAGCTGCAAAAGCTGCTGGACAAGGGATTTATCAGGCCGAGCAGTTTACCCTGGGGTTCACCGATTTCATTCGTGAAGAAAAAGGACGGGTCGCACCGCATGTGTATAGATTACCGGGAGCTGAATAAGGTAACGGTGAAGAACCGTTACCCACTTCCGAGGATAGATGATTTGTTTGATCAGCTTCAGGGAGCCTCTTGGTTCTCCAAGATCGATTTACGCTCCGGATATCACCAGATGCGGGTCAGAGGCGAGGATTTGCAGAAGACTGCCTTTAGGACCAGGTATGGTCATTATGAGTTTGTGGTAATGCCGTTTGGGCTCACCAACGCTCCGGCCGCGTTCATGGACCTCATGAACCGCATGTGCAGGCCGATGCTGGATCGGTCTATGATAGTATTCATAGACGATATCTTGGTGTATTCCAAGACTCAGGAGCAGCATGAGGAGCACCTGAGAGAGGTACTAGAGGTTTTGAGGAGGGAGAGACTTTTCGCGAAGTTCTGCGAGTTTTGGTTGCGCGAGGTGCAGTTCCTTGGTCACCTCGTCCACCAGAAGGGTATTTTGGTAGATCTGGCCAAGATTGAGGCCGTGGTGCAGTGGGAGGTCCCGTAGTCTCCATCCGAGATTCGGAGTTTCCTAGGTTTGGCAGGGTATTACAAGAGATTTATCCAGGATTTCTCCAAGATAGCAGTACCGCTCACCCGACTGACCAAGAAATCGGTAGCGTTTTGTTAGGGGCCTGAGCAGCAGGTAGCGTTTGAGACCCTCAGTCAAAGATTGTGCGAGGCACCGATTCTTACCCTGCCAGAGGGAGTATAGGATTTCGTAGTCTACTGTGATGCCTCGATTACAGGTATGGGAGCAGTGTTGATGCAGCGAGGCCGTGTGATAGCTTACGCCTCGAGATAGTTGAAGCCTCACGAGGCTAATTATCCTACACATGATTTAGAGTTATGGGCAATGGTGTTTGCCCTCAAGATTTGGAGGCATCACCTTTATGGGGTCCGTTGTACCATTTTCATGGATCACAAGAGCTTGAGGTACCTCATGGATCAACCGAATCTGAACATGAGGCAAAGGCGATGGTTAGATGTGTTGAAGGATTATAACTGTGAGATCCTTTTTCACCCAGGGAAGGCCAACGTAGTGGCCAACGCCTTGAGCCGCAAGGCAGTAGCGGCCTTGATCAGAGACATTTATTTGAGGATGACGGTGATTACTCCATTATTGGAGCAAATCAAGGAGGCACAGGTAGAGGGCCTCAAGGAGGAGAGACAGAAGTGTGAGAGGATCGTGGGCCGAGTAGATTCTTTTGACTATGATAGTAGAGGATTGTTGACCCTTCATGGGAGAGTTTGGGTGCCGTAATGGGGCGGAGTACGGAAAGTGTTGATGGATGAGGCTCATAAGTCTCGATTTTCCATTCATCCAGGGCGACGAAGATGTATAGAGATCTTCGACCCTATTATTGGTGGCCCTGCATGAAGCGGGATGTCGCCTGGTATGTGGAGAGGTGCCTGACCTGCAGGAAGGTTAAGGCAGAACACCAAAGACCTCACGGCAAGATGCAACTGTTAGACATTCCGGTGTGGAAATGGGAAGACGTTACCATGGATTTCATCACGAAGCTTCCTAGGACTGCGCGTGGAGTGGATTCTATATGGTTTATATATTGGATCTGTTGACGAAGAGTACTCATTTTATACCGATCCAGGAGAGCATATCAGAAGAAAAGTTAGCTGATATATATGTGAGAGAGGTGGTGGCACATCATGGAGTGCCTATTTTAGTGGTGTCAGACCGAGCTGTCCATTTTACTTCCAGATTCTGGAAGCGGTTTCACAACGAGATGGGTACTCGTCTCCATTTTAGCACCGCTTTCCATCCTCATACGGAAGGACAGAGCGAGAGAACGATTCAGACTCTCGAAGACATGTTGCGGGCATGTGTTCTAGACTTCGGTGGCAGTTGGGATACGTATCTTCCGTTAGCGGAATTTTCGTATAACAACTGTTACCATGCGAGTATCGATCGACCTCCTTTCGAAATGCTCTATGGGAGGAAGTGCAGGACCCTGATTTGTTGGGGCGAGGTCAGTCAGCGAGTCATTGGAAGCACCGAGGTGGTGCTCAAGACGACAGAATTGATCCAGCAGGTTCGTTGCAGACTGCAGACTGCGCAGAGTCGGCAGAAGAGTTACGCCGATAGGAGGCGTTTAGATTTAGAGTTCCAGGTGGGCGATATGGTCCTCCTGAAGGTATCACCCTGGAAGGGTGTTATCAGGTTTCGGAAGAGGGGCAAGCTGGGCCCCAAGTTCATTGGTCCTTTTAGGGTTTTGGCTCGGGTGGGACGGGTTACTTATCGGTTGGATCTTCCGTCAGAGCTTAGCTAGATCCACAACACTTTCCATATTTCTCAGTTGAGGAAGTTTTTGGTGGACGAGTCGGCAATAGTGCCCGTTGAGGATATTCAGGTTGATAGCAGCCTGAAATATGTCGAGAGGCCAGTTGCGATCTTGGATCGGAAGGTGAAGACCTTGAGGAACAAGGAGATTCAGTTGGTGAAGGTGCAGTGGCAGCACCGGAAGGGTTCAGAGTGGACGTGGGAGTCCGAGGAGGAGAAGTAGGGGCATTACCCCGAGTTGTTCCCAGATTCAGCGGTAGCAGACTTCGAGGACGAAGTCTGAGACAAGTGGGGGAGGGTTGTAACACCCCAATTCTGGTATGATATTTATATATTTATATTTTGTTTCAAGTTTTAATGGGAACTCGACGAGTCAGTAGTTGGACTCGTCGAGTAGAGTCGGTATTTCCAGCATGTTTAAGTTGGCGAATCGACGAGTCCATATTCCGGACTCGGCGAGTCCGCTAGTCTGGATGAAACCCTAATTTCAAGGGTTTGCACCCTATTTAAACAACTTTTGGGGCCACATGTCAGCCCCCATCACCCCTCAGAGCATCATTCTCGAAACCCTAGAGCCCTCTTTGCATTTTTGTGTGATTTTGGTGTGTTCTTTGAAGATCTTGAGAGAAAAAGGAAGGTAGATCAATAGGAGAAGAAGGAGATCCTAGATCCTTGAGGAATTTCAGAAGACAGTAAGGTATATCTTGGCCCTTTTCTGTTTCTATGCTTAAATCCCCTTTTTGAAGCCATTAAAGCTATTGAACCATTTCTTGGCTTAGTAGTAGCATAAAGGACTCATGGAGTTGACTAGCCTTCGGATCTAGCTAGGTTTGAATTCTGTAAGCTTAGATCTAGCACCTTTATGGATCCATTTTGCATGAAAGCTCTAGATCTACTCTTATAGTGTGCTTTGAACCCTAAAACCTTCATTTGATGTTATTTACACGTAAAGTTGGAAACTTTACGTGTTAATCAAGTCCCAGGAACCCAGATCTATGAATGGAATGGACTAGTTTCAAGCAGAATCGAGTATATAGTGTTTTCATGTATACGACTCGGCGAGTCGTTCTTCAAACTCGGCGAGTCGAGTCGCGAGTCCCCTGTTTTTCCCTTTTTCGAGTTATGCCGACCGGAACCAGTGAGTGAGAGATGGACTCAGTGAGCTAGAGGGTTAGACTCATTCGTGGAAGAACTCGACGAGTCAATGCCCTGACTCGGCGAGTCCAACGCAATCTTCATGCCTTAAGAATAGACTCGACGAGTTGTTCATACAACTCGGCGAGTCACAACTAGAGTGCTCATCTGATGAAGGAGAACTCGACGAGTTATTCATACAACTCAGCGAGTCGGATGCAGATTGTTGGAGTGTTAGTAACAAAGAGGAACTCGCTGAGTTTGTGCCAAAACTCGACGAGTAGTAGCGAGTAGAAACAAGAAAGTTAGAGTAAGGACTCGACGAGTTGGCGACCCAACTCGACGAGTCAAGTCAACTGAATGTTGACTTTAACAGTTAGGTTGACCTGGACCAGGGGTAAGAGAGTCATTTTACCCTCAGTATTATTATCAGTATTTGATTGATGGTGCTTATGGAAATTGTAGCTGGGGTGAAACCGGAGCCGCAGCAGACAGATTCTGGAGCAGTCCTTTCAGCAGCTAGGCTACGAGGTGAGTTTCTTTCCAGTAGGAATGGGTCTACGCCCACAATTCCGGCCCGTTTAGTTAGCAGTAGTTTCGGACCTCGGTCTGATACAGTAGTTAGGGTGCTTGATGTCTTTGTGATTTAAGCATGTTTGGTGTTATGTGTTCCGGACTATGTTCCGATGCAGTATGCAGTATATGTATCCATGTTAGCTGATAGGTTTATGATTTGTTATGTTCAGTCAGTTCCGGACTTCGGTCCGATGCAGGGGACAAGTTCCCAATCAGTTCCGGACTTCGATCCGATGTAGTTAGTTCCGTACTTCGGTCCGATTGGTTAGTTTCCGAACTTCGGTTCGATGCAGTGGGCAAGGCCTAGTAGATGCTTTATATGTTATGTATGGTATGTGGTAGTTTCGGGGGAGCTCATTAGGATTTGTGCTTACAGTTTCAGTTTTGGTTTCAGGTACTTCCGAAAGTAAAGGGAAGAGCTCGGGATGATGGCATCCCACACACCACAGCTTCAGTCTTTTCCTGGGAGTTTGTTTTGATTCATAGTTTGATTTGGCACGAATGTTCATGACATTTTATTATGGATTGAGATATTTGACACATGGTTTTATGATGTGACGATCAGTGTATGGTTTTTATTACTATTAAAAAAAAATTGGGTCGTATTTTGAATGTTACACAAAGTCAACGTCCTGGTCATGGTCAACCTTCTAGGTTGACCTAACTCACTGAGTCAGCCTATTGACTCGTTGAGTTCTTGAACTCAAAAACCCTAAAATTTGCGTCTTGAATCGTCAAGTCACCCTATGACTCGTCGAGTTCCCAAACTAACCATCGTCATGACTAAACGAACTGACTCGTCGAGTGGTCCTCAAACTCGCTGAGTCCTAGCATAATCAGAAAAAGGGACAAAATCATACTACTCGCCGAGTTCCTTAATCAACTCGTTGAGTCCTATGAACATCATCGGGGTTTCTTCATCGGACTCGCTGATTTCCCTTGTGAACTCGTCAATTTCCCTTATGAACTCGTCGAGTCCCTTCCATATCTAACCTACATAATTGGTTTCACACTTCTACAGCTCCAAATTACATATCTATGTCGTTTCCAAGGTCCATTTCTATAAAGTTAGAGACTTGATGGCTTTGCACACCTCAAATGGACCCAAACTCAAGTTATAGCAATCTACTTGCACAAATATGACCATGGCTTGGATGAAAATGGATTCAAGCCTCCTTTTATGACCCTAGAAACTAAATACTATAGGAAGAAGCGGTTGCTTTGCATACAACCCATAGAAACTAACCCATCCTTCTCAAAAGGGTCAAAAGACCCAAAAAAAACTCAACATACAAAGAGATCTAAGATATAGTTTGTTGGGTTATGAGCATTCTAACTCCCTAAGTGTACATTCAACCCTAAATACCTTGGATCTATGTTTTCTCTATTATACATGCAAATATGAATATTCCAAGGTATTACCCTATCTAGCATACAATCTTTGATACTTGGGTAATAAAATGGATAAAATACATACCTTGTTGATGTAGCTTGACTCCATGAAGCTCGAGGGCCTAGTGCCCCAAGTGTGACACCTCAAATGGTTCACACAACATCACCAACACATGGAATAACCATGAGAAGAAGACACTCATGCTCAAATCGTTAACCCTCATATATGTATCACTAGTGCCAATTTCTTGAGCTAAATGGGTACTTCTATAATGCGCACATTAGGGTTACACCATGTAACCCATGACTTTACCCATTCCTTATGTTCCATGGGTTTTAACCTCCATGGAATATCCATTGATCACCACATGGGTGAAACCCAACATAAGGAATCATGGATCATAAGCCCACATATATAAGAATGAATGATTTACACAATCATCACCCATATATTTAATTAGTCTCTTTTGATCACTAAATTAAGTCCAAATTTGTTCTTGATCAATACTAATTAAATAACATAATTTCATATTAATATATTAGAACTTATAATATATTAATATGTCACAAATGTCCTCTCCTCACAAATGGTCTATCCAAATGTTCCGATGCCATGCAACCCAAATGGACCATGTCGAGTCGGGTCAAGTACATACCAATTATAGTTATGGAATTAGACACTAATCCAATAGTCTCCCACTTGGATAAGTCTAAAACTATTATTGCGTATGACTTCAAAAACCAACTGGCAATCGTAGCTCTCAAAAGCCGCTGTCGAACTCTGGCCTTGTCGATGAACTCTGACCTTTTTCAATGACTTGTCCATTAGATAAGGGATCATATATTCCTCCATTCTAGATATCATATGGACAGAGACATGGATTATAAATCATTCTCTCTGTCCATTTGTTGTTTCCCGATTTCCGATTTATGACGACTGACTAACTAAACAAATAAAATCAGTCATGGCTTGGCCAAGCACTCACAAGTGTCATCATTAAATCATCAAGGGGCCCATAGATATCGGTTTTATCCCAAAGGTAAAAGGAATGGATAATCTTTGACTCATATGGCTTGTTCTACTACTTGTTGAATCATACACAAAGGCACGTTTTATAACATCGAGTTACCAATGCATTTTCATGCAATCAATGTATAACCAACTAATAGTAACAACTCATATCTCTAGGTTTAAAGAATATAAGATATTAGCGTCTCATGATCAATCGTGATAAAATCCATGAAGTGATTCCAATGAGCGTGGGTTGAATGCAATACTCAGAACTTATGAGTACTAATGAGTCTTGTAGCACCACTTTGTACATCTTCTTAGACCTCTACAAGCCAGCACATGACAGTCTTGATTCATATCTACTTCCAACATATGACCGATTGTGGATGGTTTGAATAACTTAGTCATTCAGGAAGAACGACCTAATTATTCTAAAAGTCAAAACATGCAAAGTGAAACACAGGAATAATCGAATCCAATATGGTCTCAGAACTTATGAATATAAATAAAGCACCTTTTATTTATCACCATATTGATTACCCATCATTCATTGCATACTATTTCGAACTATCAACTTTATACCTGAATTAAAACACTAGTTGTCCCATGCTCCAAGCATGTACACTATGTTTTCCAAGCATTAGTTATGCCATACACCAAGTATGCACACTAAGTTTTTCTATGATCTTTACTTTGTGAAATAGATCAATTGAACATAATTCCATTGATTCTCATTTCACAATCCCAAGTCCTTACCGCAAACACAAGAACTCCAAATTCCTGCCATTTACCTAAATCTTCTTAGACTCTAAACTTATACGCATTGATCCTCTTGTAATGATTATGTACAAAGTCACAAAGACTTGTCAACATACATTACAGAGTATTCCAATGGAGACCAACTCCATTGAACTGAAGTCTCATATTTAAAGTTCATTGCCTTTGAACATTCTTCTTGCATTAAGTTTCCTAATCTTACACAGATTTAATGAATAACTTCCACATATGGGAACATTTCCATATTCCCCTTTTGATTGTTACTCTTGAACAAGAGTTGACTCTTTTCAGAATATGTCAATATGGTCTTTCCAAAATTAACATTATGCTTCCAATTGTCTCTGAGCAACCAATCTTTGGTAAACCTTATATTATCCTCGAGAATTGCTTAATATTTTTAGTCATATCCATTTCTAGACCTTTTCCCTTCTTAATGCCCCAGGCATTTGGAAAATTTTAGAAAGGATGAATATTATAGCACATGTAATCGATCCTATATCCGATGCATATGGGACACGATTCATGATGTCTCACATAAAGACATGATACTAGACCAGTCCTTTTGCTAAAATATTTCTATTTTCCAAGTTCTCGTAATTCAGATTATGAAAAGGGATGTCGTAATCATAATCGAATTTTAGAACGCAAATAATAGACGCATATATAGAATTTCCTTATGTTGAGCCATTCCAACACAAAATTCATATATGTCCTTGACTAAAGATGATTAAAACCTCAATCTAAGCTTTTAGAATTGAAATGAAGTATAATTTTCTCTCCCTTAATTACAGCAAAACAACTTTTCAACCCCTGTAACTCAACGAATTGAAACTTTTGTTTTCTATAATTAACATTGTTAACTTGCTACCTTTATCATAATTATCATGATCCCACTAACATGATGATTATTAGAAATACACTTATGCTCCCACTAGCTTTGACATGTATTCAGAAATCAGTTAGACTTCTAGAAATCAATACTTTATTGATTTTCTTACCAAAGTTCAGATTTCTGATACGAGACGCTTTGACAAAAACTTACTCAAAGTTCATACACCTTTCCTTAGATAGCACACACGTGTGTCTAAACAATTTCAGAACTGTGAAAAGGGATGTCGTAATCATAGTCTCAATTGTTTAGACCTTTTGCCATTCCTCACAAGTCGATGTTAGTGTGCCGGTTAACCACACACGCTCCACTAACGACTTTGAGAATGCAAATATCACAATTGCTATCTACCTAAAATCTACTTAGTGAAAGCGTTTCCTCACCATCATTTTCATGAATCGGAGAGAAACCTTATGAAACTAAGATTTTATGGTGTATGTATTCCTATCCATGTGAATTTGTCAAAACCATAATCACAAGACACGGTTAATGACAAATCCAAACTCATATGGATTGAACTTGTGCAATCTTAACTTATTGCCACCTGGCAGCACAAGGGCGTGTCATTGCTTCCAAGTTGTTATGCAACCAATTGAGAATGCTTAAAGCTCATATGCAAAGCCAACTTTAACTGGAATGGTCACAGAAATAGAAATATGTCAACACGATAGGTTATAATCCTCAAGTCATGTGCTAGTGATAAACTACGGGTTTTATTCTTGATTAGATCTTAAAGCTTTCAGAATCTTTAAGACCCACACTATCCTCTTGACATATAAGACTATCTTGCCAAATATTCAAGATATAGTGTGAATTCTTTATCAAGACAAACACTTCACACAATTGGTCTTAGTTGGTCTTTGTTTTATCCAAAACATCACAACTTACTAATTTCAAATGTACAAGAGTAGGACACTTTTACTCTTACTTTTAACAAGTGTTTTAAACCTTTCTTTAAGATATTTCACTCAACTTACAGTCTTGGAGTATGACTCTAAGATTTGTTCTGGAACGAAGTATGACTCGTCTTCTTGATTAACCATTCAAACAATTCAAGATTCCTCTTTCTTAGTCATAAGAATGCACTAAGATTTCCTTAGAGGAGTAATTGTGATATGATTTTTGAATCATTAAGATGATCACAAAACCTAATACTAAAGTACTCTCCCATCTTTTCCGATTTGAGAAACTTTTATCCTTCTGCCTAAATTGATTCCTATCATTCGTTCTGCCATGCATCAAAACTTTTCCAATGCTTCAGAATTATACTTAAACTTGTAAGTAAAACCATATTTGCTAAACCTTATTAAATCATGATGAATAGTCTTATCGATCTTTGGTGGTGGACTTGACCGGTACACAAGAATGTGTACTCGATCACTTAGTCCTTCACTTGACTAACATATACATGTGAACAAGGAATTAGTCTTAATTTTCCAAAGATGAAAATTCTCATTCATCATACTATGCAACTTGCATGATTTCCAAGTTTCTATCCAACCGAAACCTGGGTGATAAGAATCTTTCTATATTTGGTAAATTTAGATACTACCACAAATGAAAGAATCAAATTCATATTTCCAATATTGATATCAATGGAATCATATAAGCAACAATTTTTCACAAATGCTATTGTAAGGATACTTAGAATAAATAAAATCAAAACTTTTCCTTTTATTTTTAAAACTTTGCGGAAAAACTTGTCCTTACAGTGCAAAACCATATGAAAAACTTGTTGTTATCTATTCCTAAGCAATATATCATAAGTCCTAAGCAACAGCTCAAAATTCTAAACACCGAACCATGCGATCGAAATCCATCTTCGCGATCAGAATCAACATATACTTCCTTTGAGTTTCTACACTTTTCTTTGATTCTTAAAACATCAACATCTGACTCAGTCACATCATGTAATAAGAATCTTAGAATAGAAACTTAACAAAGTTAGATCATTAAGGACTTTACCTTAAGTAGAGTCTAACTTCTTGACATGATCAACCTTACGATCTTTCAGGTAAATAGGTAGCTTCGCAATGAATGCCCCTTCCTTTAGAAAAATATATGGACTCTTTAGGAATGGTGTACTAGACTTTCTCAAACTTGCCATTCTCTTTACCATTAGGTCAACCAAGTTGACTATGGTCAATCCCTTTCCTCGAGAAGATAAGGCTTTTCTAGATATCCAATGTTACCATTGTCAATGTCCATGGTAGATTGGGAAGTTGATCTACTAATCAAATTTGCTTTACCAAAGATCCAAATCATTGCTGATTCAGCAGCACCAAGCGAATTGATAAGATCATTAAGGGTCATGTCATAGTCTATTTCATAGCAGTCCCAAAGGAACTCACTATGTGACTTAGAAAGTGATTGAACATCCAACTTTCTGAAGACTTTGACACCCAACTCCCCCGACTTGTCAATATGTGACTTCATCTCCAAGATGTGATCACACATAGACCTTGCTTGCCAATAGGGCTTAAGTAACCTTGAACTTGTGGGTTAGGGAGAATATTTGAATAGTTGGAGGAGGTGGAGGAAGTGAAGTTCCAAGAGATTTGGGAAGATCATAGATGTCTGAACTAGACATCTTTTGGGAGATATTCAAGATAGTTGATCTAATGTCCTTAATATAACACCCCATACGGAATATTAAGGCTAGGACCCAACACAATATTTTATAACTTAGAAGAGGGATGCCGTAATCTAAGCTATAGAATATTTGAAGGTAGCCGAATGACGATTCACCAATTTCCACCATGAGAACGAAATAATTTAATTAGGTTCTACTTGGATTTGAAACTCCTAGATCTTTTGAGATTCATTGAACTTTCAATGGCATGTTTCAATCTCGAGTGTGCCCTTCAGGTTTTGTGACTGGGATGCCGAGGATCACAAGACAAGGTGTGAAGTAACCATGCAAATTACTTGGTACCCTTAATATTTACCCGCTAATCGATGTGTCGGTTAACCACAAGCGCTCCACCGATACTATGATAAATATTAATTTATCCTTTACCTACCTTGTTATATCCAGCTAGTGTGTCGGTTAACCACATGTGCTCCACTAACCGACTTAAGCAAAGTGCAAAGTGTAATTTCATGGGTTAGCAACAAATTCACATTTTCCTAAAGTAACAAAGATTGGGAATTTACAAAAGGTTTAGTTACTTTATATTTATCATTAATACTTTTAATAAATGGAGAATTCTAATCCTTGTCCTACCCATTCGGCTAACGACCCTCCACCAGTGAACGAAGCAGTGAGTGAGATTGGATACCCATTAAACTGCCATTTTATAGGTAGTAACCTTATACCCCCTTATAGACCGGCTTCCTGAATGAGGTCTACTAATGGTAATACTGACTTGCTCTTATACATACATACATACATATATATATATATATATATATATATATATATATATATATATATATTAATATTATTAACTTATAATACTATAAAGTATAAGGGTTGAATTTTCACTTTTAAAATTCTAAGGGAATAACTTGGAATTAAAGTATTCATATGGGAAAACATTTCAAATTCCAAAATATGAGGGCAAGTTTTGGAACAATTCAAAACTAGTCAATTTCCATAACTTATGTGTTTAAAGTAGTTTTAATCCAAAAACTCTTCAAGTTCCATAACTTGAGGACAAGTTAAGGAAGACTTTAAACTATTAAAAGAATACGACTTTTCTTTGTTCATAACCTATGGAAATATTTATGAGTTTTATGAATCTTAAATGTGACTTTTCATATAACTTGAGGACAAGTTACAAAAATAAATTTTAGAATCAACTCTTAGATTAATTTGGATTGAAACCAACAATTTCACATAACTTCCTATTAATCTGAGCAACTCATAAGAACAAGATAATTCAATCAAACTTTTTTCATGTAATTAGCCTAACCATTAAACTAATACAAAACCTGAATCTCTTGACAATTATCTTTTAAATCGAATTAACATGAACATTACAACACCAAAAACAGGTTTATAAGTTGAAAAACAGCTTAAGGTAATGTTCCTAGTCCAATTCCAGCCAAAATAGTCGAAGATATGTTGTTTGCGGGTCCAACTCATCGAGTACATGAACCAACTCGGCGAGTTGGATGAGTTTTGCCTTGGACTCGTCGAGTCCCTTCAAGGACTCGGCGAGTCTACTGTCCAGACAACATCAAAACTTCGATTTTCAGCCAATTTAGCAACTATAACGAGAAAACAAGCCTATGCTCTGATACCACTGTTGGGCTATGAGCATTCTAACACTCCTAAGTGCACATGCAACTCAAAATACCTTGGATCTATGTTTTCTCTATTATACATTAAAATATGAATATTCCAAGGTATTACCCTATCTAGCATACAATCTTTGGTACTTGGGTAATAAAATGGATATAATACATACCTTATTGATGTAGCTTGACTCCATGAAGCTCGAGAGCCTAGTGCCCCAAGTGTGACACCTCAAATCGTTCACACAACATCACCAACACATGGAATAACCATGAGAAGAAGACACTCATGCTCAAATCAGTTATCTCTCATATATGTATCACTAATGGGAATTTCATGAGCTAAAGGGGTCCTTATATAGTGCGCACATTAGGGTTACACCATGTAACCCATGACCTTACCCATTCCTTATGCTTCATGTGTATTAACCTCCATGCAGTATCGATGGATCACCACATGGGTTAAACCCAACATGAGGAATCATGGATCATAAGCCCAATAATTCACAGTGTCTATATGAATCTCTCTCTCTCTCTCTATATATATATATATATATATATATATATATATATATATATATATATATATATATATATATATATGTAAAAATTCAAATGAGAACCCTAAATGTTAAGATCCCTAAGAACCTCTAAACTTAAACTAAAAAATAAGATCTAGGTTATTTTGCTTGCATCCAAACACTCACACTCACCTTCAAAAGCTCAAACACAAACCCTCCATCTATTATCATCAACTATCACCATTACCGCCACCTACCGGCGCCGCTGCTACCTACTGACGTTGGTTCTGGCCATCGTTACCATCATATTCCAATATCATCTTTTTCTCTTCATTTTTGGTGGAACACCACCATATCTGCATCAGATCTGGTGTGGTTGATGCATTTCAAGTCTAGATCTACTCCACCAACACATCTGATCTACTCCACCACTTATTTTCTCCACCATTGATGTTCAGTCCTGTGAGCTCTGATGACACATCTTCATCTCGCCTCCATCTTTTTTTCTCCTGATCTCCATGAAAAACCACTAGATCTGTTCAGATATGGTCCGCCATCAACTCTACCAACCATAGATGTATGTCTTCAACCTCTAAAATCCTTTGTTTTCTTTAGATCTGAAGTCGTTCAGTCCAGATCTATGATCTATGACGTTAGATTTATGATTTCCGACTGCAGTTTTATGATTTTCATGTATGGATCTATGATTTATGCCTTTAGATTTATGACTTCTGACGAGATTGATGAACTATATCTGAGATCGATGTCAACTTCGATCACAACTACTACCTTGCAGCTCTGGTGTAGCACCGCCAACTCAGCACTATCTTTTTCTCTTTAATCTTTAGTGAAACAACACAATATTTGCATCGGGTATGTTGATATTTATTTACTTTTTTTTCTGTTAAGGTGTGAATTTAATTTTATAATCTCTCATTTGTTGTTTACTTTTGTTAGACATAGTTTTTTTTTCTACTATTAAGTTGTTAATAAATGTTTATTATGCTATTTTTATAATGTTTGCATCAAGTTTTTATTCACTTTATGTTTTACTGTTGTTAAGCTGTGAATTGAACTTAAAATGTGTGTTATTATGTTAGTGTTTTCTCAAATAATATGAATTTTGGTTTTTTTTAAGCTTTGAACTGTGATGTTTTAGTGTTTCAACTATTGTTTAGTTCTATTTAAATTATTACTGTGAATGTGTGAATTAATATGTTTTTATGTTATAAATACAATGAATGAGAGTCCTAAACTAATTATTAAACTGTGAATGAGAGTTCTGAAAAACTCTATTAAACTGTGAATTTATGTGGTGCACACAATGTATCTGATGAATTTTGTATAGTAAACTGCGAATTGTGTATTACATTATAAATTTTATGCACGACTTAGTATATTAATTTCACAATTTAATACATATAAATGTGTTCATATATTAACGTTTAAATATAAGTTTTAATTTGAAAATATGACTATAAATATAAATTTTTTTGTCTTAAATTGTGAATATATTATATTAAGCTGTGAATTTTGTATATTAAACTGTGAATTGTCGGTATTAAGAGTTTTAAATTGATATTATTGTTGTGAATTTATATTTTTTGTATTAAATTGTAAATTTATTGTAATAAACTGTGAATTTTGCGTATTAAGCTATGATTTTTGCATTTAAAACTTTGAATTAACTGCATTAAGTTGTGTATATTTATTTAAATTGTGAAGTTAACTATATTAAAATGTGATTTTTGTGTTTAAAAATGTGAATTGACTGTATTGAACTATAATTTTCTGTTTAAACCGTAAGTTCACTGTATTTTGTTGTCAATTTTTTTATAATTTGTGTTAAAATGAGTGATTTATGTATAAATATTTGTGTTAATTTTCTTATGAATATACTTATAATTGTTTTGCATTAAATTTAAAACAAGTGAATTAATAGGCTTTATTAAACCATAAATGTAGTATTTAAGTTGTTAATACATGACTTTATTTACAGGTCTGATTTGGAAGAAATGACAGCTACTATGTTGATACAGGTGGTTGGTGACAACATATAGTGGTAGAGTTTGAGTTTTTGACTTCTTTGAATTACTGAATTATTATAAAACAGTTGTAATAAGTTGTGAATTTTTTGCATTAAACTGTAAATGGGCTACGTAAATCTATATTTTATATAAGTTTGTGTTAAAATATGAGAGCATATACGAATGAAAATATTAGACTATAAAAATTATAAATTTCCTCTTTTCATACCAAAAACACAAAAAATTAGGATTTTAACATGTTTAATAAGAATATCATGTAAATATTTACTAATTAATTGAGGTTCTTAATCTTTTATTATTTTCATTTGAACCACTCCCTATATATATATATATATATATATATATATATATATATATATATATATATATATATATATATATATATATATATATATATATATATATATATATACACACGACACTCTAAGATTTGAATACAAAATAATAGGGTTTTTATGAATTTAATACAATATACGCATTCTCTCTACAATCCATTAACTCTTAAAATGGATACCCTAAAACTGTCTTTTGGTTTATAAAAAGAGGCATTACTTTGAGAAAAAAATATTAAATTATTAAAAGAAATGAGAATGATACAAAAGAGTACAAATGTGTGGAGTGGAATGCCATACCCGGAAAGTTCAAAAATAAATAAATAGATAAATCAAATAATATAAAAAAAGTTTATAGAAAGGAAAAAGTTCAAGAACTTGTTTCAATCGATGCCCCCCATTTCTTGTGTTTTATTCTTTCTTAGTTTCTTAAACCAAATTAAGAAACTTTTGTGCTAGCGTCGACAAGCCACCACATTTTCCTATCCAGCAGTACCCAACCTGATGGGCCCCATCTGTCCAGAGCTAAAGTTGGTGGTACTACTTTGCAAAATAAATTGAAATTTCTCTTTTTATTTTTCTTCATTGTTATCAAAATAATATTTTAGATTAAGACCGTAAGATATACAGACCACAGTGGATCTCGTGGTCTAGTTGGTCACGATCGTGACTCGTTCACATTATCCCGGAACATCGTGATATGTTTTTTTTCTCGCAAAGTTTTTAAAATAAATGTAAATTTATTAGTTCATTTATTCTAAGTTTCTTTACAATGTCATTTGTAAAAAAGTGTTGCTTATATGATAACAGTATTGAAAAATGAATTTGTTCCTTTCATTTGTGGTATTATCTAAATTTACCAAATAAAGAAAGATTCTCAGCATCCAAGTCTCAATTGGACAGAAACTTGGAAATCATGTAAGTTGTATAATATGATGAATGAGAAATTTTCATCTTTGGAAAATTAAGACTAATTCCTTATTCACATGTATATGAGAGTCAAGTGAATGACTAAGGGATCGAGTACACATAATGACAGTTATTGTTTCAAAAAATATATATTGTTATAGATTTACTAATTTTTCAAATTAAATGACAATTATTGTTTCAAAATACAAAATAATATTATCATAGACAAAAAAAAAACAATACATTCACAACATATAGTATTTCAAATAAAATAATCACTCAAATGCTAATTAAATGCAACACATTGTTACTAAGGGGTTTTCCTTAACTATATAATTTGATAGTACATTGCTATTAAGGGACAACTGCATTAGCTAGCTGTTATGGGCAGCTGTCCAACATGTGGTATGGATGGCAAGTGAGCGCTTGGAGCATAAGCTAGCAGTTATGCTATTCAGTGTGACACTAAATAAAACAACCAATTCACCTTATTAATCAATTGATGTTAACTAATATAAAAAATTAATGAACTTACTATTAAGCAAAGAAAGAAACTAACTTTATTGTACTTTGAAAAATGCTCAATCATAGCATTGTACTTCAAAAGAAAATTTTATTACGACATAAGTGTAACGCCAACAGATTCAGGCTAGTCAATTTAGAAATAATAAGCATCAAAATGAATTTTTGATAGAATATTACTTAGGATAAATAATCTTAACCAAAGTTATAGCATATGTTATAAGGATTTCGTACATATAAAAGAACGCTGAAATCCAACTTATAATGAAGAAGTTATGAACCGTTGAAGTTTCACGATTTAAACCAACACGACTATACGTAACGTAAAAAGTAAATTTTCGATAAATTACTTTTTATCCTTAGTAATCTAAACAAAAGTCATAGTAGTCGTTAAACCGAGAGCGTTCATATAGAGAGTATCTAAATCTGACTTCATTTGAGAAAGTTATTATTTTTCTACTATTCAACGCAGTAGTGTACGATTCGAAAATCGAATTTTAGATCGACCGATTATTAGCTGACACAATCTAAACGAGAATTGAAGATCTTGTTAATAGGAGTTCAACAATATAAAGACAGTCGAAAACGGACGTCGGATAACAAAGTTATGAATTTTTAACGCACTTTAACTGTCTAAGACTATTAAAATATAACTTTAAAAATAAAGTAAAAATTAGCTGACAGAGTCTAAATGAAAGTTGTATATCTCGTCGATAGATATGCGTGGATATAAAGAATGTCAAAATAGAGCTCGTATGCAAAAGTTATGAATTTTACAAGATAATTAATTTTCGGATTAACAAGAGGGCGACACATTTCGCGATCTGGAACCACTCCTTCCTCCCTAAGGTTTGTGATTTGATGCTGACACATGGCACCTATAACGCCCGCATTTCCAGGCTAGACATTATTGTTGATGTAATAGTCTAGGTTAACCTTTGTAACTCTTTTGAAGTACTAATGATGAAATATTTGAGTATTATGTGTTTTATGCCTAGTTGTGTGGCTTAAATGAATTGAGAATAAAAATAAGCGTCAAAATAAAATAGTAGATAAAGCCGATATCTTTGGATAATGTTGTAGTAGTTGAAGCGAGGTTTCCGAATATATAAAGAATGCCAAAATCCGAGTTATAACGAAGAAGTTATGATCTGTCGAAGTTTCGCGACAGAACCGCCACGACGTCGAATGACGTAAAATACAAATTTAAGATAGAGCGATATCTAGCCTTAGTAGTCTAAACAAAAGTTGAAGAGTTCGTTAAACCGAGAGCGTGCATAAAAAGAACGCCCAAATCTGACTTCGTATGAAGAAGTTATGATTTTCTGAAGTTTCGACTTAGCAATATGCAGCTCGAATACTCGATTTGAGATCGACCGAGTTTTAGCCGAAACAATCTAAACGAGAATCGAATATCTCGTTAATGGTAGTTAAACGATAAAAAGATAGGCGAAAACGGACGTCGGATGAAGAAGTTATGAATTTATAACGGAGTTTTCCTGTCCCAGCCTACTAAAAATAATATAATAAAAATAAAGTCAAAATTAGCCGATGGAGTCTAAACGAGAGTTGTAGAGCATAATCTCACCTACTCGTCGATGTAAAGAACGTCGAAAACGGAGTTCGTATGCGAAAGTTATGAATTTTATTATATGACATTTTGGTCCCTAAGTCCAAGAGAAGGTGCCTTGAATCCCTAGTGACAATATTGTAACTTGGGGCAAGTGGAGTACGCAAAGCGTACATGAGGGTACGATGAGCGTACCAGGGCACGCCCTAATACGTTGGGCGTACACTTATGTACGATGGGCGTACTAGGGTCAGGAGGAAACCCTAAATTTTAGGGTTTGGGTGGTATTTAAGCATCCTTATGGCTCATTTCTCTCCACCTTTTCAGCCTCTATGTCCTTTGAGACATTTTTACAAAACCCTAGATCCTTAGTGTGTCTTTTGAGCTCAAGAGTGTTTTTTTGGTGGGTTAGAGGAAGAAGAACTTGTATCAAGAAGCCTTGAAGTGGAAGCATGCTTTTGGATATAGGATCTTTTCCCTTTTGTGAAGCTCCAGAAGGTATAAAGTCTATACCTTGATGTCATGGTTGTTTGATCACATTTTTGGGAGTTTTATGTTGCTTTTCTTGTCATAAAGGTCCCATCTTGTGCATGATTGGTTGTTGTCATTTTGAGCTGTCCTTCTAGAGCCTATGAAGGGTCCTAAGCCATAAAAATGAGGTCCCAATGGCTACAATTGTCCCATGCATCTTGTAGAAGGCTTTAATGGATTAAGACCATATGTTAATGACTTTATGGAAGTGTAAAGTCATATAGTTGGAGACTTTATGACTCTAGGGTGTATTTGGACCGTAGATATCAAGTGTAGTCTAGAGTGCTTAAGCCATTAAGCACTTAATAGAGTTTTGGGGTATGCGACGTTACGCCCCACATAAGGGGGAGTACGCCCTGTGTACTCAGTCAGCCACCACATAAGCTGGTTAATACGAGGCTTTGTGTACGCTTAGCGTATCTCTAGGTTACGCCCCGCATACTCGCATGAGTTAGCCCTTGTTGAGTTAACTCAGTTGGGTTGACTCGACTGGATTGACTCAGTTCGTTTAGTGGATTTGACCAGTTGACTTTGAGTTTGACCAAGTTTGACTTTAAGTGCATTTTGGGTATTTTGGGATTTTGATGGAATTGGTCACTTGGTGGATATAGGTATTGCGTAGAGATCTGAGATTCGTAGTCGGGGCTCATCAGTTCTTTTCAGCTGTGAGGTGAGTTTTCCTTACTATACTTTCGGGTCGAAGGCACCAAGGTCGGCCCTTTGGATTGTTATCCTAGTTTATCGTATGATCGTGTACTATAGTGAACTATTAGATATGTACTCTGGTAGATAGGGTGTTAGCATGTAGTTGTGATCTGTGAATATGTCTGTTTGTTTGATGTCTGGTTAAATGTTTTTAGTTATGTGTATGTCCACATGTCATGGTTGGTTGGTTTGAGGCAGTCCTACATTGTACTGAGGGCCAAGATACCCGGGGCGGACCGGATAGACTGTACGCCCTGCAAGGCGGTCCAGGCAGGCTAAAGGCTCAGAGAGCAGTATAGATTGGTATTAGGCCTTGCGTGGCGGTCCAGTCATACTGAAGGCTTTGTATGCCTGTTGTTTGTTACTGTGATATGTTTGTGTGTGTTCGTACTTTGGGGGAAAGCTTACTAATCATTGGCTTATAGTTTTGGGTTATGTTTCAAGTACCTCAGATGATCGTGGGAAGGAGAAGGTGTGACCGTGCACCTCATTGTGTTTTGATTCATGATTTTGGGTAAACTCTGATATTAAATACGTTTTGATAACTAAATTGTAAACAATGATGTTTTGTGGGTTGTTTTTAAAAGTATAAATTTTTCATGAATTTTATGGATGTTTTGTGGGTTGTTTTTAAAAGTATAAATTTTTCACGTGTGAATTAGCTATTGAGTGAATATGCTAAGTCACATGCTACATGGTTTAAATGATCTTAGGATAAGGGATTTGGTCCTGCTTTGCAACTCTTCTTTGAGTCCAACCGTTGTTGGATTGAATATTTTAGTCTAACATTTTTTAAACTACGCAACATGTGATTGTATTAATGTGATAGTTATCTAGCACCAATGGAGGGTCGTGTGGCAGTAAGTTGTAGGAAGAGTTATGTAGGGTCAGCCGTCCAGTCTCAAGATGTAGTTTTCCTTTAAGGTGTGAGGATTTCATATGTGTGTATGCTAGTATGTATTGTTAGGGTTGTTGTGATGATCTTTGAGACAAATACGGATAGGTGTGGAAGGTAGTATGGGCTCGTACTACCGAAAGCACAAGACCCGTACACATAACAAGGAAGTTACAACCCATAGGGATTTTTTGGGAGTTGGTTCCCCCTATTTTTATGTGTGTTTTATCTTATATCTCCCTGGTATAATTTCAGTATGGCGACTAAAAAATGATTTGAGGTTGGGTCCGGGTCTGGATCAGGAGCTGGCAGTCAGCGTGGGCCAGCTGTGCCAAAGGATAGGATTAAGGAGATTCTCCATGAGGAGTTTGTGGCTGTTGTCAGGGGGTAGATACCGAAGTTGTTTGGGTCTATGAAGACCGAGATGATGGAGTTCTTTGATGACAGATATGCTGCTTTGTCTGAGTCTGTTGCTACTGTAGCGACCGCCGCGTTCGCCATTGCATGGATTAGTACTGGGCGGGTTTTTCAGTATTGGGACATCAACAATATGAAGCCCCCAAATTTTGATGGAGTTATGGACCCCACCATAGCCATGAGGTGGCTATCTGATGTTGAGGGATGCTTTTTCACCTGCTCGTGCCCATCTGACCAGAAGGTCAGATATGCTTTGAACCATTTGAGGTCCAGATCGAAGGATTGGTGGAGGCTCGTTACAGGATTGTATTATCCTGAGTAGAGAGTTGTTGTGACTTGGGAATAGTTCTCTCAGATGTTCTGTGCTAGATATGTGCCTCGGGTGGAGCGTGAGATGTTGGCCCAGGAGTTTTTGTATTTGAGGAAGGGGACAAAGTCGGTGACGGATATTACCAAGATGTTCACAGAGAGGGCCATGTTTTGTCCTGATTTTGGTTTCTGAGCAGGCTCAGATGACCCATTACTTGAGCATGCTCAAGATGGATATCAGGCAGTTTGTTTCCACCAATCGATATGCTACCTTCTTAGAGTTGTAGGAGGCCGCCAGGTGGTGTGAGATTGAGATAGAACTTCAGTTGAGGGAGCAGAGGTCGTCCCAGGCACAATCTTATCCGGCGTCGAAGCTGTTCAAGGCCGTTGATTCTAGATCGGTAGGTCAAAGGGGCCGCACCAGTATATTCAGCATGGATGTGTGGGCTACTTGGCTTATGTGGTGGATACGTGTGTGGGGGATCAGATTTCAATTTCAAAGGTCCAAGTTGTCAAGGAATTTGCATATGTCCTTCCATAGGAGTTACCCGGTGTGCCTCCCAAGAGGCAGGTTGAGTTCAGGATTGACCTTGTGCAAGGTGCGGTAGCTATTTCCAAGGCCCCATACCGCTTGGCACTAGTCTTATGTTGTAGGAGGCCGCCAGGCAGTGTGAGATTGAGATAGAGCTTCAATTGACGGTAGCTATTGCCAAGGCCCCATACCGCTCCTCCATTTAAGGTAAACACCCAGCCAGATTGAGAATAGAAGCTGTCTATGTCTCTTTGGAAGCTGGCATCACTATACCCAGTTACTCTCAATGTATCACTGCCACCAAGCAAAAGGACCCAGTCCTTAGTTCTTCGCAGATACTTGAGAATATTCTTAACTGCTATCCAATGAGCTCTAACTGGATTTCCATGATAACGACTGACCATGCTCAAAGGAAAAGCCACATTAGGACGAGTACATGTCATAGCATACATGATATATCCAACGTAAGAAGCATATGGAACTCTACTCATTTCCGCTATCTCTACATCAATACTTGGTCTCTGAGTCTTACTCAGTGTGGTATTACTCTGTATAGGCAGTTCTGCCGTCTTGAATTCTCCTTGCTAAAACGTTTTAGCACCTTTTTCAAGTATATAATTTGACTAAGTCTAATTATTCTTTTACTCCTATCTCTTAAAATCCTTATCCTTGAATATAGGCGGTGTCTCCTAGATCCTTCATAGCGAAACACTTTCCAAGCCAAGACTTAACCTCTTGCAAAGTTGGAATTTCATTTCCTATAAGAAGTATGTCAACAACATACAATACCAGGAAGGTTATTACACTCCCACTAACTTTGACATATAAACAAGATACATCATTACTTCTAGAGAAACCAAACTCTTTGACCTTCTCGTCAAAACAAAGATTCAATCTGCGAGAAGCTTGTTTCAATCCATAGATTGATTTCTTAAGCTTACACACTCTAATTGGAAAGTTTGCATCTGCAAACCCTCTGGCTGACTCATGTAAACATCCTCAGCCAACTTCCCATTAAGGAAAACGGTTTTGACATCCATTTGCCAAATTTCATAGTCATGAAACGCAGCTATGACGAGCATTATCCTAATAGATTGAATCTTATCTACTGGTGAGAAGGTCTCATCATAGTCAATCCCTAGGGTTTGAGTAAAGCCCTTCGCAACCAGTCAATCCTTGGAAGTGTGTTCCTTTCGATCCATGCCGATCTTCTTTTTGAATATCCATTTGCACCAAATTGTCTTACGACCTGGTACATTATCAACCAAATTCGAAACTTGGTTGTCATAGATGCACTTGATCTTGTTGTCCATTGCCTCTTTCCATTTGGCTGCCTCAGGACCTGGCTTCGCTTCCTTGTAGTTAGCAGTTTCATCCAAATTTACCAGCATACTATCACTGATAAATGTATCACTATATTTTGTAATATGAAAACCATAGAAATCAGGTGGCATTCTAACTCTACCGGAGCGCCTATGACGTAATGACTCGTCAACTGGTTCAACTGGAATTTCTTCCTCTGGTTGACCCCTAGAATCTTCAAAGGTTCCTTCATCATTTGATTCTAGAATCTCTTCAAGATAAATTTTACTCCCACTATCCTCTTTACACATGAGCTCACTCTCGCGAAAGACTCATATTCATGCTACAAAAACCATGTTCTCACTAGGTCTATAGAACAAATATCCAAAGGACTTTTGTGGGTAGCCGATGAAAATACATCTCTTACTTCAACATTCAAGCTTTGTGTGAGTCTCTCGTCTAACGAAAGCTTCACAACCCCAAACCTTGATATGTGCTAATGAGGGAACCTTCCTTGTCCACATCTTGTGAGGCGTTTTGGCAACCTTCTTAGTTTTGACAAAAGATAAATAATGTGGGCGGCAGTCTCGAAGGCATAGCTCCAGAATGAAATTGGAAGAGAAGCTCGACTCATCATGGAATGAACCATGTCCAACAAGGTTCGATTGCTCCTCTCAGCCACACCATTAAGTTGTGGTGTCCTAGGAGGTGTTAGTTGTGAAACTATTCTACATTCCTTGAGGTAGTCTTGGAACTTGATACTAAGATACTCACAGCCTCTATCGGATCTAGGCATTTTTATCTTCCTGCCCAATTGATTCTTGACTTCTTGTTTAAACTCTTTGAACTTTTCAAAAGTTTCTGACTTATGCTTGATTAAGTAGATATATCCATATTTGCTATAATCATCAGTAAAAGTTACATAGAATCGATTAACATCTCCTGTAGTGGATCTGAAGGGCCCATACACATCTATATGAATGAGATGCAATAAACCTTCACCTCTTTTACAAGAACCAATGAAAGGTAATTTTTTCATCTTACCCAAAAGACAAGATTCGAATGTATCATCTAACCTTAAGTCAAATGATTCCAACACTCCATCCTTTTGGATTTGGTCAATGCATTTCTTGTTAAAGTGTCTAAGACGACAATGCCACAAGCATGCTTTGTCTATACCATTAGATGAATATTTTTTTTAAAAAATATTACCTAAATTGTCTACAATCATCATAGTTTCATACACACCATCACAATGTAAAGCTTAGAAAAACACCATTTTTATAAGCAGAAATAAAACCATTCTTTTCATTAAAAGAATACTTGAAACCTTGTTTAAACAATGCATGAAAGGAAATAATGTTTTGTATCATTTCTGAAAGTAGCAACAATTTATTAAATGTAATCCTAACCCACTACTAAGAACTAAGCCATAAACTCCAATCTTGGTAATATGTGAAGATCATCTATTCCCCATGATTAAGTTAATCCTTCTGTGCTCCACATACTCACTTCTTTTTAGCCCTTGCGAATCAGAACAAATGTGAAACCCACATCCTATTTCAAGGACCTAAGGATGAGAATATGATGAGTTATCGGATAAGATAGTGTAAATACATGTTGAGGTTGGCTTCACCTTGCCATCTTTGATATCTTGCGAGTATTTTGGGCAACTTCGTTTCCCATTTCCCTTGTCATTATAGTAGAAGCAAGTGGCCTCTTTCACATTAGAGATAGGGAGAGGATCAGAAATACGTTTTCCTTTGGGTCCACTACTTGACGACCCAACTTGGAACTTTCCCTTCTAGTTTTGCTTGGGAGGACCTTTTCTCTTTTTTCCTTTCCCTTTACTAATGGCCAGAATGAGGGCACTAGAAGGAGTGGAGGTAACACTTTGTCCCTTCATTCCTGCTTTAGTTGTTTGCAGGAGGTTGTGCAATTGAGACAAAGTAGTTTCATTGTTGTTCAAATGATAGGTCAATATGAACTGATCATAACAACATAGCAAAGAGTTCAACACTATGTCGATTTCCAACTCTTCATCAAAATTCACATTCAGCTTGCCAAGCCTGTCTATGTATCGTTGCATTCTATGAATGTGGTTGCTAACAGACTCTCCCTATTTCATCTTGCTAGCTATGAGGTACTTTACCATCTCGTACTTTTCCTGACGAGCTCGCTTATGGTATTTCTCCATAAGGTCATTGTTCATCTCGTACAACCAGTAATCCTCATAGTGTCTCTACAATTCAGGAGTCATTATGGCCACCATGATGTAAGCAACTTTTGTTGCATCATTGTAGTGCTTCTTGTAGGCGACCATTTCTTCAATAGTGGCCTTCTCTTTGCCAATCTCATTCCAATGGCTTCTCAAGGACATACTCCATTTCCATGAAATGAAGGGCCATTTTTATGTTGCACATCCAATCATTATAGTTAGTGCCATCCAATTGCACCTTGGAGCAAATGTTCAACAAGGAGAAGTTATTGTTGTTCGAGGAGGAGGAGGAACCAAAAGCATCGGTTGGAGTAGACATCTATAAAAGAAAGATAGTTTTTAGTTAGATAAGAATAATCCTAAATATAACGCCCAAAATGAAATATCAAGGCTAGGATCCAACTAAATAATTCACAACTTAGAAAAGGGATGTTGTAATATAATTGTAAATTATATAAAGGTAGGTAAATGATGATTTACCAATTTCACCACAAGAAAACGAAATTTAAACGAATTAGCTTTTCAATGAAATTCCTAGATCTTTTGAGATTAAATGAAACTTTTAAATGGCTTGTTTAATCTCGATTATGCTCTTCAATTTGTGACTGGGATACCAAGGATCACAAACAAGATGTTAGTGTCACACCCCAAAACCAAAAACGGCAGAAACGTTCTGGGGCTGAGGACGTCATGTACAGTAAGTATCATAACAATGCAAAGTAGTAAATAAGCAACAACATCATCCATTGCATTAATAGTATAATTTCATACAAGTGTGTTCTTTAGTAGTAATAAGACACCAAAAATGAATAATCAAAATAAAAGACGAGTCTTGAAGATGCTCCGTCTTCTCAAAACCTGATCATCGGTACCTGTGTATTGGTGACCTGTGAATACAAGTTATTTTGAAAGCGTAGATCAGCATTTAAGTTGGTGAGTTCATAAGTATTTAGTGTCAATGATTGTATAAGTTTGATGAAAATGTTTGTATTTGAACAATGTAAATGTTTGTATATATTTGAAAACTCCTAGAAAATCCTATGTTTTCTACTAGTATAAAAAGTAGTCTTCTACCAAGACACAATTGTTTTGTATGTTTGACTCTTTGTAAAGTGAATGCTTTTCCCAAGTATGACTATCATTACCAAAATATAGTTTTATATTACCCTTTATGTGAGAAGATCACAATTTGAATATAATGGGAAAATGTATATGTGTACTACAGTATTATTTGTATTAATCACTGAAGTAATAACTACCTTAAAACTAATGGTTTAATTAAGGAAAAATGTGATATGATTGTTACCATACTAATCTGACTATTACACGACGATGAAAGACATCGGAAGAAATGACATTTGGCACCCGTAGACTTGCATGTCCCACTGTAGCGAACATAAAAGGTGTAGGATAGTCAATCCAGTATAGATCTATACGCAAACTCACGCTCTCCCTCCAGGAGATTCCGGTTACAAAACGAGAACAAATGAAATGGTCGATGTGTCACGAAGTAGTATCTCACATTATGTTATCTCTGAATCTTGTTATAGTATACTTGTTATGGTAATAGTATTCTATGTATAGTATCCTTTGTATAGTATTCTGTTATAGTATTCTCTGTCTAGTATTCTCCGTTATAGTATCCTCTGTTCTAGTATCCTCTGTTATAGTATTCTTTTTTATAGTACTTGTATATGATAGTATTCTCCTAAACTATACCTATTATAGTTTACTAGTAAGTTATGTATATGAATAGATGAATGTATACCCTTGCTATCGAAAGGTACTGAACGGATTGAGTAGAACTGTAACACCCGAATTCCCAGGTATATTAATTATTCCTTTATTTTTGGGGGTTGAGAGGGGACTCGGCGAGTTGGTTTTTAGACTCGCCGAGTATGGTCGCAGATTCGTATCCGGGTTCACAGCTGGGCTCCGCGAGTCCACACTGTTTAATGAAACCCTAATTTCCTGGGTTTGGGACCTATTTAAAGGCCCTTAGGGTTGTCATTTGTGGCTACTAAACCCCAGATAGAAAACCTACGAGATCTAGACCATTTGTGAGGAAGGAGAGGCCATTCTTGATCATTTTGTTGGTGTATTTGAAAGAAAGAGGTGACCAAGACAAGAGGAGGCTGAAGGAGGTGCGAATCTGGTGACTTCAGAGTTCATAGACTTCATATTGAGGTATTTATTCGGACCTTCTTCAGATTTTGTGTTGATTCTTAGAGTTAGGGTTTTCTAACCCCTTTAGAGGATGGATATGTGGAGCAATTGGTCCCCTCTCGAGTCTATGCTTTGGATCTGGACCCAAAGAGGTCCAGAGACCTTAACCCTTGGAGCTTTATGAGTTATTTTGGGAGCCATGAACTTAGGATGTTATTTTTGGGGCTAAATCACCAAGTTAGACCATCTAGATGTTATATGAGTGTCAAGGTCTGAACTTTATGTGATTATCATGCTTGGGAAGGTCAGATCTATGGATTAAAGGAACAGATCTGACCTCAGGAGGTCTATGGAGTTTGTGCATGGCATGAACTCGCCGAGTCCAAAGATCAGACTCAGCGAGTAGGGTGAGGGTTTCCCGTAAATCACTCAGTGAGTAGACTCGCCGAGTTAGGGAAATAACTCAGTGAGTCAGAGAGAGTTAGGGACTGGAGTTCAAGGCAGAACTCGCCTAGTTGTTCTTAAGACTCGGCGAGTTGAGTCGGGGTGGCCCCGCGATTCATGCCAGGTGTAACTCGTTGAGTAAGGGGAGGAATTCGACGTGCCAAGCGGGACTAAAAGAGTTAGTAGACACGTGTAGACTTGTCGAGTCGCCCAAGTGCACTCGACGAGTCGGGTCAAAGTTTGACCGTAGACTTTTTTTGACTTTTAGGGTTTGGTCAACAATGTGACGTTTGAGCTGATAGACGGGTAAAATGGTCTTTCGCCTAGAGAGGGTTGAGTCTAGTACCGAGAGTTATATTTATGAGAATATTTACTTTGTGTGATTAGGTGGAGGGTAGATCGTATTTCTACCGAGTCAGAGATTTACCGAGACATCTGAGGTGAGTCTTCTCACTATACTTTACCTAGTGTGGTAACAGAGTTATGAGATATGCATGATTCAGAGTTTGCAGAGTTAGGACTAGTGGGTCCACAGATTTATGGTACCAAGAGGGTCCCACAGAGTTATTCGATCAGAGGGTCAATAGAGTTACAGCCTTGAGTGGCTGATATGTGTGTATGTGGTATTTTGGGGAACTCACTAAGCATTTATGCTTACAGTGTTATGTGTGGTGTTTCAGGTACCAGTGATGATCGCGGGAAGGCGTCGGCATGACTCGTACACACGCACACTGGAGTTCATATGTTTTAATATTGGGGTTTTGTATTGAGATAATGATGATACAATGTTTTAAAATGTGGTTGTAAATGAAATTATATGATTTTTAAAATGCGAAAAATTGTTTAAATTTTTACGGTGTTACAAGTTGGTATCAGAGCCTTGGTTTGAGGGATTCGGATGCATCTTCGGGCGTATCTGAACTCAAACTGAGGATATGAGGAAAATTTTGATAATAAAGTAAAATTGTTGAAAAAAGTAAAAAGAGTTTTGAGACAAACAGAGCAGAGCCGTGTGTACCATTAGCCAGCGCCCGAACGGTGATTTCCCAAAATACCCTTACAATAAGTGCTATCAGATATGTTATATTACGCTATATGACGAATTATGATATGCATGCTAGAGCAGACTAGGTATTCTTATTAGGACTAGAGTGGTCTGATATATGATGCCTTAGTCTAGGGGCTTTTGCTGCTAGAAATGTTTGAGAGTGTTTAGATAGCACCGAGGTGCTTATGAGATATCTGCTTGTGAGTAGCACATGATTAAGAGAGTAGAGTGCTTGGAAATTTGGGACTCTGGGAGGAGGACATGGAATGAATGTTGAGTCGATGTGGTCGGTAGTATTGGGCCCGTACTACCAAAGGCATCGGGTCAGTGCGCAACCCAAGTAGGAATCCTTAGGGTACCAGCAACCAAGTAGGATTGGGGGTATCAAGTGTGTGCACGCTCAAGCGAGTATTTGATATCTTGTGTTGTAATTCAGAGAGGTATCATGGTGGGAACGCACCACAGACCAGGGACTAGTGGAGGAGGTGTGAGCGACGAGGAGCTCCGCCAGATGATTCATGATGAGGTGGTTGTTGCCATCCGCGCTGAGATTCCAGAGATGTTCGGGTCTATCAAGACCACCCTGATAGAGACATTTGACGAGAGATACGCTGCTCTTTCTGATGCTGCTGTTGCTGCGGCCACTGCAGCTGTAGCTGCGGCTAAACTGCAGGGTGGCGATGCGTTGCTGTTTCGGGAGTTCAGCAACACAAAACCACCGGAGTTTGATGGGACCCAGGACCCGATTGCAGCGATGAGGTGGATTTCAGATATTGAGGGGTGTTTCTTTACTTGCTCATCTCCTGAGCATTTGAGAGTCCGGTTCGCACAGAAGTAGCTTCGCTTGGGAGCGAAGGACTGGTGGAAGTTTGTGACGGTGCATTATACGCCTGCTGAGCTTGCTGCAGTGACCTGGGAGAGGTTCACTACTATGTTTCAGGACGAGTACGTTCCCCAGGTGGAGAGGGAGCGTTTGGCCCAGGATTTTCTGACCCTCAAGCAGGGTACTGAGTCTGTCACAGTGATTACGAGGATGTTCCATGAGCGGGCGATGTTCTGCTCGGAGCACGTGTCCTCCGAGCAGGCACGTACGAGCCGATATCTGAAAATTTTGAGGAGGGATATACGGGAGTTCGTGGCGAACTCAACGTACCGGACACTTGCTGAGCTTTAGGCAAATGCCTGGAAGAAGGAGATAGAGCTGGAGACTTAGACTAGGGAGGAGGCTGAGTCTCAGGGGAGAGATCGGCGACCGGCGCAGTCTCAGCCGACAGCCAAGCAAGCCAAGCCCGCTGATTCGAGATCTGGGAGTCAGAAGGGCCGCACTTGTGGTAAGTGCGGCAAGAGCCACGATGGGGGTGTGCATAGTGGGATCTTGCTACAAATGTGGCAAGGAGGGGCATATGGCCAAGGATTGCCCCAAGGGGTTTGCAGTATGTTTCCACTGCAACCAGACCGGACACCGCAAGGCAGAGTCTCCACAGTTGCCAGGGATAGTCCAGGGAGCACCTCAGGGATCTGCCCCGGCTGCCATCAGAGCTACTGAGAGCCGGCTAGTGAAGGCCGAGGTGCCGAAGGCACGAGGCAGAGCCTTTCAGTTGACTGCGGAGGAGGTCCGCGCTGCGCCCGACGTTGTGGTTGGTATGTATCCTTTCTTGTATTTATTTTGATGTCGAGATATAGTGTTTATTTTATGTTATGCGTAGGTACTTTTCTTGAGAATTATGTACCTGCCTTGGTGTTATTTGACTCGGGTGCGAGTCGGTCTTTTGTATCTTTGGCTTTTAGTCAGCACATCAGTATTAGTCGAGAGGCGTTGAGTCGACCTATGAGAGTTTCAATAGATGACGAGAGGATGGTGTATGCCGCCGAAGTGATCCGAGGATGTGTACTCGAGATTTTCGGCGTCGAGTTTCCGATTGATTTGGTTCCTATTGCGATGGGGGATGTTTGTGTCATCGTGGGCATGGACTGGTTGAGCAAAGTGGGAGCGGTTATCGACTGCGAGAGACAGCTGGCGACCATACGAGACCCCAGTGGGGGAGTTCTTACGGTGTATGGCGAGGGTACACGTTCTGGGTCAGCATTTTGTTCGGCCGCCAGAGCGAGACAGAGTCTACAGCAGGGCTGTAGGGGATTTGTAGCATATGTGATGGATGCGAGAGTTGATTCAGAGAGACCGAGGTCAGCTGATGAGGTCCCGATAGTGCGTGAGTTTCCGGATGTATTTACAGAGGAGTTGCCGGGTGTGCCTCCGGAGAGGCAGGTACAGTTCAATATCGATTTGGTTCCAGGGGTTGCGCCTATCGCCAAGGCACCTTATCTCCTTGCGCCTCCAGAGATGCAGGAGTTATCTTCATAGCTCCAGGAGCTGCTGGGGAAGGGGTTTATTCGGCCGAGCAGTTCACCATGGGGAGCGCCTATCCTATTTTTCAAGAAGAAGGATGGTTCACACTGGATGTGCATTGATTACCGGGAGTTGAACAAGCTAACGGTCAAGAACCGTTACCCATCGCCGAGGATCGACGATTTGTTCGATTAGTTGCAGGGAGCATCTTGGTTCTCCAAGATCGATTTGAGGTATGGGTATCATCAGGTGAGGGTGCGAGATGAGGACATCCAGAAGATAGCATTCAGGACTCGTTATGGGCATTAGGAGTTCGTGGTGATGCCTTTCGGACTCACCAATGCACCGGCGGTGTTCATGGATCTCATGAACAGAGTGTGCAGGCTGATGTTGGATCGTTTGGTGATTGTGTTCATCGACGACATACTGGTGTCTTCAAGAACCAGAGATCAGCATGAGGAGCATTTGAGGGAGATCCTCAGAGTCCTGAGATCGGAGAGGCTTTATGACAAATTCTCCATGTGTGATTTTTGGTTGCGAGAGGTCCAGTTCCTAGGGCCCCTCGTTAACCAGAAAGGGATATTGGTAGACCTTGCCAAAATTGAGGCAGTAATGAGTTGGGAGGTGCCGAGGTCACCTACCGAGATCAGAAGTTTCCTAGGGTTGGCCGGTTATTATCGAAGATTTATCAGGGACTTCTCCAAGATCGCCGTGCCACTCACCAAGTTGACCCAGAAGGGTGTTGCTTTTTCATGGGGTCCAGAGCAGTAGGCCTCCTTCGAGACCCTTCGCCAGAGATTATGCGAAGCTCCGGTGTTAGCCCTTCTGGAGGGGATGGAGGACTTCGTAGTGTATTGTGACGTGTCGATATATGGGCTGGGAGCGGTGCTTATGCAGAGGGGTCATGTGATAGCATACGAATCGAGGCAGCTGAAGCCTCATGAGACGAGGTATCCCACCCACGATCTGGAGTTGGGGGCGGTGGTGTTCGCCCTCAAGATCTGGCGTCACTATTTATATGGAGTTCGGTGTACCATATACACGGACCACAAGAGCCTGAAGTATCTAATGGATCAGCCCAACCTGAATATGCACCAGAGGAGATGGTTGGATGTGGTGAAGGATAACGATTGTGAGATCCTGTACCACCCGGGTAAGGCTAATGTTGTAACCGATGCATTGAGCCGTAGGGCGGAGGGCGCCCCGATGCGAGATGTTTGTTTGAGATTGACAGTGATGACTCCAGTGTTGGACACTATTCGTGGGGCCCAGGCTGAGACCGTGAGGCCAGAAAGCCAGAAGAGAGAGCGAGTTGTCGGGCTGGTATCAGAGTTCGTTACCGATAGCCGGGGGCTTATGACATTTCAGGTTCGGATATGGGTACCCTTTGTGGGCGGGACACGTACCATTTTGATGGAAGAGGCTCATAGATGGAAGTTCTCGATCCATCCCGGGGCCACTAAGATGTTTTTGGACCTAAAGAGGGAGTATCGGTGGCCCAGTATGAAGAGGGATGTCGCATGGTTTGTAGAGAGATGCTTGACCTGTCTCAGGGTTAAGGTCGAGCACCAGCGTCCACATGGTAAGCTGCAGCCGTTAGATGTTCCCGAGTGGAAATGGGAACATATTACCATGGATTTCATCACCAAATTGCCAAGGACTGCGAGAGGTGTCGATGCAATTTGGGTGATTGTGGACAGGTTGACGAAGAGCGCTCATTTCATTGCTATCAGTGAGAGCTCTTCCACAGAGAGGTTGGCAGAGATTTACGTAAGAGAGGTGGTATCACGGCATGGAGTGTCGATCTCAATTGTCTCAGATCGAGATGTACGTTTCACTTCCAGATTCTGGAAGAAGTTTCATGAGGAATTGGGTACGAGACTGCATTTTAGTACCGTATACCACCCACAGACTGACGGGCAGAGTGAGCAGACGATTCAGATGCTCGAGGACATGCTCCGAACATGTGTGTTGGATTTCGGTGGGATTTGGGACACATACTTGCCCTTGGTAAAGTTTTCCTACAACAACAGCCATCATTCGAGCATTGGTATGCCACCCTTTGAGCTGTTGTATGGGAGGAGGTGTCGGACCCTCATTTGCTGGGGAGAGGTAGGGCAGTGTGTGATGGGTAGTACTGAGATCGTGCTTCAGAACACAGAGCAGATTTAGCAGGTCAGACAGAGGTTGTTGACCGCTCAGAGTCGTCAGAAGAGTTATGCGGACAGGCGTCGGTCCGAGCTCGAGTTTCAGGTCGGCGACTTCGTGCTCCTGAAGGTCTCTCCTTGGAAAGGAGTGATTCGATTCAGGAAGAGGGGCAAATTGGGGCCCCGATATATCGGTCCTTTTAGGGTGATCGCGAGGGTAGGCAGGGTAGCCTACCGTTTGGAGTTACGTGCAGAGTTGGGTCAGATCCATGACACTTTCCACGTGTCGCAGCTGAGAAAGTGTATAGCTGATGAGTCGGCAGTGGTGCCATTAGGGATTGAAAGATTAAGGTTTTGAGGAACAAAGAGGTGCCTCTGGTGCAGGTCCAGTGGCAGCATCGGAAAGGGTCAAAGTTGACTTGGGAGCCGGAGCGTGAGATACAGGAGCAGCATCCAGAGTTGTTTGCAGAGTGAGACTTTGAGGGCGAAGTCTAATTCTAGTGGGGGAGAATTGTAACACCCGGATTCACAGGTATATTAATTATTCCTTTATTTTTGGGGGTTAAGAGGGGACTTGGCGAGTTGGTGTTTAGACTCGCCGAGTATGGTCGCGGATTCCTATCCAGGGTTACAGCTGGACTCGACGAGTTCATGAGTGGACTCGACGAGTCCATGCTGTTTAATGAAACCCTTAGGGTCGTCATTTGCAGCAACCAAACCACAGAGAGAAACCCTAAGAGATCTAGACCGTTTGTGAGGAAGGAGAGGCCATTCTTGATCATTTTGTTGGTGTATTTGAAAGAAAGAGGTGACCAAGGCAAGAGGAGGCTGAAGGAGGTCCGAATCTGCTGACTTCAGAGTTCATAGACTTCATATTGAGGTATTTATTCGGACCTTCTTCAGATTTGGTGTTGATTCTTAGAGTTAGGGTTTTCTAACCCCTATAGAGGATGGATATGTGGAGCAATTGGTCCCCTCTCGAGTCTATGCTTTGGATCTGGACCCAAAGAGGTCCAGAGACCTTAACCCTTGGAGCTTTATGAGTTATTTTGGGAGCCATGAACTTAGGATGTTATTTTTGGGGATAAATCACCAAGTTAGACCATCTAGATGTTATATGAGTGTCAAGGTCTGAACTTTACGTGATTATCATGCTTGGGAAGGTCAGATCTATGGATTAAAGGAACAGATCTAACCTCAGGAGGTGTATGGAGTTTGTGCATGGCATGAACTCGCCGAGTCCAATGATCAGACTCGGCGAGTAGGGTGTGGGTTTCCCGTAAATCACTCAGTGAGTAGACTTGCCGAGTTAGGGAAATAACTCAGTGAGTCAGAGAGAGTTAGGGGACTGGAGTTCATGGCGGAACTCGCCTAGTTGTTCTTAAGACTCGGCGAGTTGAGTCGGGGTGGAACTCGACGTGCCAGGTGTAACTCGTTGAGTAAGGGGAGGAACTCGACGTGCCAAACGGGACTAAAAGAGTTAGTAGACACGTGTAGACTTGCCGAGTCGCCCAAGTGCACTCGATGAGTCGGGTCAAAGTTTGACCGTAGACTTTTGTTGACTTTTAGGGTTTGGTCAACAATGTGACCTTTGAGCTGATAGAGGGGTAAAATGGTCTTTCGCCTAGAGAGAGTTGAGTCTAGTCTCGAGAGTTATATTTATGAGAATATTTACTTTGTGTGATTAGGCGGAGGCTAGATCGTATTTCTACCGAGTCAGAGATTTACTGAGACATCTGAGGTGAGTCTTCTCACTATACTTTACCTGGTTTGGTAACAGAGTTATGTGACAGAGTATTTTAGAGTTATATGTCAGTGTACTTGTATATTATTATGTGTTATGATTTTTGTGATATGAGATATGCATGATTCAGAGTTTGCAGAGTTAGGACTAGTGGGTCCACAGAGTTATGGTACCAAGAGGGTCCTACAGAGATATTCGACCAGAGGGTCAATAGAGTTACAGCCTTGAGTGGCATATATGTGTATATGTGGTATTTTGGGGAACTCACTAAGCATTTATGCTTATAGTGTTATGTGTGGTGTTTCAGGTACCAGTGATGATCGCGGGAAGGCGCCGACATGACTCGTACACACGCACACTGGAGTTCATATGCTTTGATCTTGGGGTTTTGTATTGAGATAATGATGATACAATGTTTTAAAATGTGGTTGTGAATGAAATTATATGATTTTTAAAATGCAAAAAATTGTTTAAATTTTTACGGTGTTACAAGAACTTTTATGTCTACATATGTATACATAATATATATCTAATATTTAGACGACCTTCGGACAACTGACCGATACCCTAAGTCCACATCCAAACAAGGAAAAAGAAATAAAGCGAGCTAGCAGTCCTAAGTCCTTTAAACATTATGTATATAACTATACATATATATACATGCTTTTGACAGTATATATAAGTTAAAAAGAGGTTTTGTAATACATTTAAAGAGTTTTGAGCAATAAATAAATAATGACTTGATGTCAGTTTATAAAACGATTTAAAAGTAGCTTGTTTTGAAACACAGTTTGAAGTATATGAAATCCTTGTTTGAAACACAATTATAAATCACTTGTGATTGATCTTATAACTAGCATGTTTTCTACTTGTATCCCCCCTATAAAAGCATTTAAAATCATTTAAAAGATAAGTTTAAGGGGTATGAACTCACCTGAGGTGAGTGATGCGAATGTAAGATCGTTAAAGGATGCTAAGTGTCAAGTGAGGACTTGAGCACACACGGATCCTATTTAACATATAATGACACATATGTGCTTACAATTAGTGTTTATAACAACTAATTAGGTAATGGAACAACCTTAAGGACTAGGAAACACATGTACTGAAGTGTTAAACCACATAGGGTTGCATATAAGGGGTGTTGGGCCTCACTTGGGAGTTTATGGACCATATGGTATGAACCACATGAGTTTACGGCCCAAAGACCATATCCTCAAGAGTTTATGGCCGTAAAATTATGGTACTAAGTGTCATGTTGTGATTTAAGGTCTTATAAGTCAACATGAAGTGTTCTATGATCAAGTCTAAGCCCTAGGAAGGAATGGTGGCACCATTGCACCACTAACTAGTGTTCACGGCCTAAGGACCATTTCCCCATGAGTTTACGGCTGTAAACTCATGGTATATTGTACCAAATTAAATTTTAAGGTCCCTGGCTTATGATATAAGTGTTCTAGACTTGATCCTAAGGCTTGAAAAGAGATTAGGGCTCATTTAGACCCTTAAATAGACTTTACGGACCAAGAAGGTTCCTTGGCGGTAAACTCCCTTTTGATTATGATTTCTTGATGAATTCTAAGTGTAAACTAGTGGATTCAATCATATAACAAGGTAAGACAAGAGTACTTACATTGTAGAAGCTTGAAAGGGTGCTTAAGGCTCAAGAACACTAGTGTGTGTTCTTGGTGTTCTTGGTGAAATGAAGAACACTTGATTATCTATCAAATGAAGAGATTTCATGGATGAAATCATTCAAAAACACTAGATAATGATGTTTATTAACTAATCAAGGAAGAAAATACTTATTATGTTGAAGATCTAGTGATGGTACTTGAGAGAGAAATGGTTTCTAAACTTGAAAATGGTTAAAAATGATAAAATTGGCTAAGTGTCACTTATATAGTCCTTAGGGTTTACGGCCCCAATACCATTTGGGCCGTAAACTCCAAACTCTTGGAGTTTTGCAACTTAAATGATGCATACTTTACCCTAAAGTATCCTCTCTTCAGTTATCCCTTGCAGTACTAGGCTTTAGAACACTCAAACTGACTCCAAAACTGCTAAAATTTAGCAATTGAAAGTTTGACTTTGATTGAATGTAGGGTTTGTTATAAGATAGAAATTTCGAGTTGTCGCAGTGAGTAACCATGCAAATTAGATTGGTACTCTCGATGTCATTTATCATCTCATTTTAATGTGCCGGTTAACCACGCGCGCTCCATTAATCAATGAAAATTTCCGAGACACCGATTGCCAATATTTATTAGTCCCTATTAGTGTGTCGGTTAACCACACACGCTCCACTAACGACTTATAAAGCGCAATGTGCAATTTCATGGGTTATCATACAAATTCACATTTTTCCTAAAGTAACTAAGATTATGAATTTTAATAAAATATTTAGTTACTTTTTTATTCATTATACTTATTAATGAGAAATAATTTGTCCTATCAAACCCGTTTGGATAACGGCCCTCCACTAATCAAGCAAGCAGTGGTGAAATTGGACACCCATTCAACTACCATTTTATAGGCAGTTTCCTTATACCCCCTTGTAGATTAGCTTTTTGAATGAGGCGTACTAGCACTTCGACTGACATAGTCTTATACATATAGTTTTAATTAAATATTTAATTCTACATATAGTATACGGTGTATTTTTAAGACTATTCAAAAATACTAGTTTATATTTTAATTTATTTGTCGACTAAACAATTAATTTAAATTTAAATGTAAACCAAATAATATTTGACATTAATTATTAAGTTCAATTAATATCATGATTAATTATTTATACACTTAGAAATCAATCATATTAATCAACAAATAATTAATCAAGTCAAATACTTATCTCCTAACTTCTAGGCTTTTATTTTATCATGATATATTCAGTAAAATCGGATTTGGCAAGTAAACATAGCAGATAATTATCACATATAAGCAGATTAGGTAGATAAGCATCGAAAATTCGGATCTAACTGAGCACACATTGTGAGCAATGATTTTTCAAAAATTTTAGTTTCTATTGATTGATCAATTCACCAATGTGCAAATACATGAAAGATAGCCATAAGGCTCTGATACCACTGATGGAAAATATAGGTTACAAAAATCTATGCACTAAGTGGAAAAAACATTTAACAGTTAAACGATTAGGGCACATGCAACCTATTGAGGATCTATGTATTTTACATATAGGAAACATAATATGAACTATCATCCTTTAAAGCTTTCCTATGAAAAACGAATTCATATGAACAAGAAGCTTACCTTAAAATGTGTTATTGCAAACAACCTTGAATCCTTCTTCAAATCTTTTGGCAGCTAGCACCACAAGCGTCGTGCTTCTGATGGTTCACACCTAAGACAAGCAACTAAGGATTATGGAGAGGGAGAGGTAACTTTTAGCCCGATCTTTCTCTTGGTAAGGAGTATAGAATTTATGAAGGGTATAAACCTTTATATAAGTGAGGTAACTTAGTGCCAAAGCTAAGGTATAAAGAGGAAACCTTAAATCCCTTTGCTTGGTGACTAAGTGGCCCATTCCCCTCATCCAACGGGCTTGGATGAAAACTACTTGGTCTTGCCCAAGTGATTTTCATTCACCTCATTCAATGAGGTCCATGGGCTTCTTTCCTCAACTTTCAATAAATAACCAAACAGACCCTGCACTTTTAATTAATCAAATTAATTCCAATTAATTTAGGATTAATTATTAATCAAATATTACTATTTCCAATTAATATATTATTCTCATAACATATTAATAAATAATTTATTCCTATTTATTAATCAAATAATAAATCAACTTTCTCTCCAAAATAATTTTGTACAGTTGCTAGGTTTGAGGGAAACCTAAAATGACTATTCTGTTATCAATTCAGGTATATACCAATTATAGTTATGGTCTTAGACGCCTAATCCAACAATAAACCCTAGGATAATCGATATTGGTGATTCAATGGAGAATTGATACTAATTTGATGTCCCTTGAAGATTTGGTGAAAACCTCATCGTCTCCTAACATTTAAAGATAGTCTTCTTCTCAAAATTCTGCATTTCATAGTCTAGGATTTGTGGAGTCTTTCCTAATTCAAAATTAATAGAGTAAATCTAATGTTTTTTGAGCCAACTACATCATTTCTCACTTCTAGATCATCACTCAAATAACAACTTCATTCATAGTTGCGAAATTTGGGCTTCGGTGAAGTTTAGTGGTTCTCTAATCCAAGGTTTCCGTGGATCTAATTTTAGATTGTAGTTGGTAAATTTACATGATTCTATTGTTTGGTTTATGACCGAGATCATCAATAGTTTTTTTCCAACCAGTTGATGGTTAAATCTCCCATCAGATGGTGGATTTGAGTGGAATCCAACCCTTACCCTTTGAATGAGTTATATAATGGATACGTTAACTTGTATTATAGCTTCTAGAGTCCCTAATTAATCCAAAAACCAATGCATCTAAGTTAATTCTTATGGAAATTAGTTCATTTGGTGGTTTCTAGTTTGTATTTCCATTATTCCATTAAAGTTTTGTAATAGCAATTGGTGATTCCAATGGTGTTTCACCATAGGAAATTAATAATGAGATTTTTAATCTAGTTAAAAAATTTAAAATATATGATCGATCAAAATTGGAAATGATTTACTTAAACCAAGTGTAGGAATTTTGTGACGATTGGAAATAGGTTTACATAACCTTAAAACTTTCAACAAGGATTTAAACCATCACAACTTCATAATTGTTGGTTGCCATCATTGGTAGGGTGAAACCATAACCTTTCGCGGGAAAAGAACTTTAAAGGATAATTAATTCATGGTTTGGGAGATCTTAGTGATCTTAGTTTCAAATATGGATGTGATTAACAAGACCTTGAAGTCCTTTATGACTTAATACATTAGATGCATGTTTGGTGTCTTCATGGAAGCCCTTGTTCGATGAGGCATTAAGCCTTTAATGTACTATGTCATAATAAAGTTAAGAATTCATTTAAGGTGTTTATAAGAATTATTTTACTCAGTGGTTCTTGAAGTTACATAAGGGTTAGAATCCATTAAGAACATATGCACCCTTATTGTTTGTTGGATATTTATATAAACTTCCCTTCAGTTCTTGAGACGTCTTGATATTATACTAACCGTTAATTCAAGAGTAAAATAGAACTTAAATTAGATGAAATAAATCTATTAATATGTCTTTATGTCATTGAGACTCATTGGTAAGTTTTGGGATCAAGAGGAGCAAACTATGTTGCATTTAGAGTAAAAACTAATTAATATGGATATGTTGAATGTTACACGACCATGTAACTCCCAAGATGTAATTTACATGATCGTATAACAGCTTGAGAAGTTCAAATAAATAGTTTTGACTACTAACTCCTAAGCCCTTAACATCTAATGGCCCTAAACCTTCCATACAAGGTTAAAGCAAGTAGAATAAGACTAACAAAGTTATAAACTCTCTAAAGGGTAATTTGGTTATTTTGTAAATGTTTAAATAAATGATTAGGTAACTACTAAGATATCATTAAAGCATGAAATCAAGGTGAATTAGCAATAGAATTTTTGAGGAGACTAACTACCGAATATGTGTTCCTATTATAACTAGTGATGATTTTTAAAATGAAGTACCAGTAATGATGATTTTGTAAAAGAAAATATGAGTATGATGATTTTTATGAAATGAAATATAAATATGATGAAATTTATGAAACAACTAAAGACTTAGCGATTCTTTGATGATTTTCGATTAAGTCAAATCCGATTAAGTCAGAGGTCTGGCCGAGTCAGAAGCTTTGATTGAATCTTTATCTGATGGAAACCATGTTGTTTAATGATGAATGATGAAAATGATCATTTCAGCCTTCTATTACATTTTCTGCTAGAAAAAATGTATCTGTTTGATAAAATATATACATAATGTTTATGACTAATTATAAAAATACAAATACATACAATATATTTCAATACCACTTCTTTAATTCTTCAACCTCCAATACCAATAGATACTTAGTTTTCAAGTATCTTTGTTTTCAGTTCTAATTTAATAATTGTATATGCTCACCCCTAGGTACACACATCATCTTAATGTTCTAAATACAAATTTCAAAAGCCTCATCAAAACACCAATAGTTTAGTGTTTTTTCTACTAAATGTCATCTCTAAATAAGTCATTAAAACATAATGAACAACTATCAATGTCATAAGTATGAAGAGTATTCCATAAAAGCACTCATTGAAACTTACACAACCTTGTTTGTTCTAGATTTCCACCTGGAATAATGCACCATCACTCACATAATGATACTTAATTAGATCACTGAATAAATAGTTAAGTTTGCATTTTGTAAAATGGGTTCTCTATGCATACGACTAAAAGGTTACATGGTTGAAATTCAGTAACCTATGTTAATGTCTTAGGTTTCAGCATGATGAAAGTAGAGAGAATTTTTTTCATGTTTGCTTATGAAATCCATAAACACACAAAATTGGAATATAAAGTGGAACATTTACCTTACAATGATGCTACATAACCAACATGAATTTCTTACTTCTAATTTGCAACCAATTTCTATAGTGTTGATTTCCATTATATCTTCCAAATCCATTGTTTCATTGTTTCCCATATCCATTATCCCTTTTATTACTATACTTATTATACTGGTCAATCTCTTATTAGATTTAGAAGGAGGCCAAAAGATGTAGATCGGAGGTGGGAGGAGTTTCACAGATATGTGAGATAGAGAAGAGATGAGCATTGTTGGAAATCAGTGAAAAGATAAGAATAAGGTATATAGGGTAAGGGGAAGAAGAAGGGAAAATAAGGGAAATGTTTGTTTAGTTCTCAGTCAGGATCTTTCTCTAACGGCCGAATAAAACCTCTCATGACCAGGTAAGAAGCAACCTATCATGGTATTAAACGCACCAACTCAAACTAAGTCAGACTTGATCTCTTACTGGACCTTGTAAGAGGCATCTCAAATCGGGCGTTAAAGGTTTATGATTTAAAAAGTAAAGCCTTATGATTTTAAGACTAAATACTTAGGAGTTTTGAGTAGAATGGTTTCGTATCACAATAAATGTCTTCATAATGATTTTTATGGATTTCTCAAAAGTCAAAGGGATGAGCCAATTACTTTTACCTTAAGATGAGAAATCCCGGTAAGTGAAAGAGGCTTGAAGTTACTTTATGTTAGAGTAAGTGATCATGATTCTACCTAAAATTTTAACTTGGTTGTTGGTGATATTACCGACTTCTCCAAATAAGGGGAGTAAATTGAAATTATTGTTCTCATTATGTTGTGTGTTCATATAGATGTTATGGAAATCAAGAAACTTACTGATTTATAATATTGCTAGATTTACTTAGGTTTAACGTCTTTATTCTTAGTTTTGTCATCTAATTTGATTAATTTTGTTATTAGAAAATTTATTCTAACGAACTAGCATTTATTTTATTAGAATTATAATTTTTTTAGAAATTATAAATCTAAATTATATAATGGAACTGTATATCCGGTACCGGAACTAGTACCGAAGGTTATGAGACTGGTTTAAAAAATTTATGATTTTGTGTGAATTGTTCCATTTCCAATTCCATGAACAAAAAAACCGTTGGTTTTAATTCTTGTGAAATTAGTCGGATAACCAACCTATGATCACCCCTCCCACGTCATATAATCTACTCATACTCGAATGTATATTGAGTTATGTTAGTGATTAGGGTTGAGGCCCAAGCACTTTAAGGTTTAGCCATTAGGCTTTAGGTATTTGTAACACCTGGAATTTGAGGAGCAATTTTTGTATAAATCAACTTTTTGGGGATTGGACACAACGTGTTGAGATAAGAAAAGACATGGGTCGAATTCAGAGCAACACGGCTTGTTGTCTCTTGGAACATGGCGTGTTGGTCGCTAGAAATGAAACCCTAATCTTCTAGGTTTTTGCCCGTATTTAAAGGAATAAGGAGGCTAGGGTTTGTTAACCCTCATCCCCCATCAACCCTCAAACCGTGAAAGAAACCCTAATCATCTTTCCTTCTCATTTGTGAGCGAGTATGGTGTATTGGAGCAAAAGAAGGAAGAAGTTGGAAGAAGGAAGCAAGATCTAGCAAGCAAGTCCCTCATCTTTCAGCTTGGCATCCTTCTGGACCTTTGTAAGTGTCCAAGATCTGATTTTTATCATTCCCTATTGCTGGATCTTGAGTTTTGTCCCCATAGCTTCTTGTTCTTGAATGTTAGGATGGTTAGATCTCATAAAGTTTGCAACTTTCTAAATCTCCAGGTCAAGGTGACCTTATTGAGTGTTGGATCCAGTTTATGGTTGAGTTTTGATGCTATGCATAGATATTAGTTCACAATCCTCATTGTTGACCTAATATGGGTTCAATACATACATTGGACATGCATGTCTATAAAGAACCGACCTTTGGGATGGTTTTAGTGCTAGAACCACCTCTTCTGGAAAGTGTTGGGCATCAACTTTAATGATTGAGTGCTTATTGGGTTAAGCCCTTGAGTCATCAAGCCTTGTGGTTGGGTTTTTGGACCCTTGGAGTGGTTCTAAAGGATAAAGTTGGAAACTTTATCCTTATTGATAGCATTTTGGTCTAGATCCGAGCCTTGGAGTCCCTGGAATCAAAGAAAATAGCTGAATGTATTAAGTTGTTGAAACTCAGGTAAGCACCACGTGTTTGCAAAGCCAACATTGTGTGTTGGCTGGGGTTTTCCCAATTATCTGGATGATCGGAGAACATGGCGTGTCTAAGGGACAACACGACGTGTTTGGTTAACCTGGGCTGTTGACTTTGTCTTTGACTAGAAGTTTGATCAGGATTGACCTTGGGATGTTTTGGGCCATGTTTGAGCCTTTTGGATTGTTGATTTGGGCCTTGGCTTTGGGGCCAAGTTATGAAGAGAGTAAAAAATTCTTTTACCCTAGTTTAGACATTTAGCGTGGGTCAGATCTGATTATTAATGGATGTTTATCTTGTGATTGATAGCTCGGGGATTCTTGCGAGCCAGCAGTCGTTGATTCTCTCCGTAAGATTCAGAAAGGCGAGGTGAGTTTTCCTCACTGTACATTCGGGTCGAAGGCACCAAGGATGGCCTATTGATTTGATAACTTGATATTCATTGATATGTTGGGTATGGAATAGTTATTAATGCTAGTTTGATATGCTAGTTTGACAGATCTGTAGGACTGCCTGCGATACTGTTCGTATGATTATCAGTATAGGTTATTATCTGTTATATGTTGACGTATTGGGTTGGATTGAGGTTGTACTGCTCGGTGCGGTAGCCAACAAACCCTAGAGCAATCAAGATATGAGCCGAGGGCCGAGGAGGGCATGCCATACTCATACTGAGGGCTCATTTGCATTCCAGATATGAGCTGAGGGACGAGTAGGGCATTCCAGACTCATACTGGGGGCTCAGTAGTATTTCAGATACGAACCGAGGACCAGTTGGTATGCCAGAATCGTACTAAGGGCTGAACATTTGTGTGCCAGTCTAATGAATGATTAGGCTACGGAGCAAGCCAAGCATAAGTTGTGGGTCTCGGGGGCAAGCCAGACTTATGTTGTGGACTCAGGAGCAAGCCAGATATGAGTTATGGGCCCGATAGGCAAGTCAGACTCATATTATGGCCTCAAGGCTAGTCCAGTCTTTTAGCGGGGGACCCATTGCATGTTGTTATTGTATATGTGTTATTGTTTGTGTGGGTACTTTCGGGGAACTCACTAAGTTTCATGCTTACATTTTTGGTTTATGGTTTTAGGTACTTTAGTGGATCGTGGCAAGGTGAAGGTGTGACCGTACACATCCTCGTGTTTTTGGGACTTATGATTTCTAGGAAACTCTGATAATGAAAATATTTTGAAAACGATTTCGATTTTAAATAATCTTTTGAAAACATGGTTTTTTTAATTACCTCTTTAGTAAATGGGGTGTTTTAAAAAGTTAAAATTTGTCAAAATATTTTGGGATGTTTCAGTAATTTTTTATATATTATTATGTAATTATATTTTAAGAATCAATCAATCCATTATCTAATATGGTATCAAAGATCTAGGTTAAAATCCTATCATAGACCACAACCTGTTACTGCCGCCCACCATCTCCGACGACATTCTCTCATAGTCTTTGGAGGTGCCTTCATTATGTTCCATATCTTTCCTTTTCTTCTCTTTTCCGCCTAAATAATAAAACAACTACCAACACCAAACTAGAGCTCTTTCATCGGTTTCTTCCACTGGCTTGTCTACTTTTACCTCCTCCTTAGATGAACCCTACCTCTGAGTCTTCTGCCTTATCCTTGGCTAGCCACTTCTTCAGATCTCTTTTCTGATTCAGCCCCTTATGATGTTCTTGTTGCCTCCCTCCGATGATACCTTCTCTGTCGAGAAGTCTTTGATCTGTAGTCGTTTCTTTCTATTGGGTTTTAGTGTACTACAACATCCTATGGTGCACATACAACCCTAAATGCCTTGGATCTACGTTTTCTCTAATTATACATCCATATGGTTTCCAAGGCTTTAAGCCTATAACTAGCATACAAATAACAGATGTATAATAATACAAGTTTTAGACATACCCCTTGATGTTGTTGATGTTGCTAGGAAGACTTTAGCCTTTAAGAACTTAGTGTCCCAAGTGTTGCACCTCAAATGGAATAACAACTCACCTAGGACAAAGGTGACTCTTGAGAAAGAATTTCCATGCACTAAAAACACCTCCATGAACTTCAAGAACTAGAAATATGTTACAAGTGGTGTTTTTAGGCTATGGAGAACATATTTATATGTAGGATTTCAAGGGTCATGGGTATAATCCAAATCCATACCCATGGGTTCTATGATCCATGGTTTATGTGGCCCAACTCTTTATCTGTCCATACATAAACTTGGTCCAACATGGTTCATAAGCCCAACACATATAAATATAATTAATTACCATAATTAGTCCCCATAAATTTAATTAGTCTCTTTTGATCACTAAATTAATTCCAAACTAATTCTTGATTAATACTAAGTAAATCATATGATTTTATATTAGTATATTAGAACTTATAATATATTAATAAATCATATATAACCTCATCTCAAAAGTCCATCCTAACAAATTGTCCTGATGTTATGCAACTCAAATGGACCATGCTACTCTCGAGTCGAGTACATACAAACAATATTTATGGGCTTAGACATCTAATCCAACAGTCTCCCACTTGGATAAGTCTAAAACTATTATTGCAAACATGACTCCAAAATCCCGACTAGCAATCGTAGATCTTAAAAGCCATTGTCGAACTCTGACCTAGTCAATGACGTGTCCATTAGATAAGGGATCATATATTCCTCCATTATAGATATCATATGGACTGAGACATGGATTATAATCATTCTCTCTATCCATCTATTGTTTCTCGATTTCTGATTTATGACGACTGACTAATTGAACAAAACAAATTAGTCTAGGCCCGACCGAGCACTTACGTTTGTCATCACTAAATCATCGAGGGGCCCATAGATATCACTTTTATCCCTCCAATGGTAAAAGGAATGGATAAAATTCGACTCATATGCTTTCTCTATTTACTCATCAAATCACACACATAAATGTCTTTTATAAGACCAGGTTATTGGTGCATTTTCACATTATCAATGTGCAACCGACTTGTATACTGCAACTCATATCTCTCCGTTTGAAGAATATAAGATATTATAGTCTCATGATCACTCGTGATAAAATCTATAAAGTGATTCAAATGAGCATGGGTTTAATCCAATACTCGAATCTTATTCCATGAGAACTCATGAATATCGCAACTATGTCTAAAACACCTAGACATACTACAGACCCATTCATGACAGTCTTGCCTCAATACCTACTTCCAAAGTATGATCGACTGTGGATGGTTTGAATAACCTAGTTATTCGGGAAGTCAAAAGTGAAACACAAGAATAAAACTAATCCTATATGGCCCCAAAACTTTTGAGTCATATTGATTACTCATTATTCATTGTATAATGTTTCAAATAATCAACTTAATACTTGAACTAAAACAATAGTTGTCCCATGCTCCAAGCATGCACACTATGTTTACCTATGGTCCTTTCTTTGTGGAATAGATCAATTAAAAACATTTCAATGATGCTCATTTCACAATTCCAAATCCTTATGACAAATGTAAGAATACAAGATTCTTTGCCAATCTGTTAGACTCTAAACTTATATGCAATGATCCTCTTCTAATGACTATGCTCAAAAGTCACAAAGACTAGGCAACAGACATTACAAAGTATTCCGAAGTCTTACATTCATAGTACATTCGTTTGAACATCCTTCTTGCATTAAGTTTTCTAATCTTACACAGATTTAAAGAATAACTTCCACCTATGGAAACATTTCCATATTCCCATTTTGACTATCACTTTTAAACAAGAGTTGCCTATTTTTAGAATAGGTCAATATGGTCCTTCCAAAATTAACACTATACTTCCAACTGTCCATGAGCAACCAATCTTCGGTAAGCCTCAGATTGTCCTTGACAATTGCTTAATCATTATAGTCATATACAGTTCTAGTGCTTTTTCCCTCTTAATGCCCTAGGCATTTGGAAAATTCAGAACACATAGAAATATTATAGCATATCCAATCGATCCTATTCCCGAAGCATATGGGATACAATTAATAATGTCTCACATAAAGACATGATCATAGACCAGTCTTCTGCTATAATTTGTAACAACGCAAATTTTCAAACAAATTTTTCATTTTAAAAATAAAGTATTTCCATTCAAAACAAGGCATAAATAATTTAAGTGTCATGTCAAATACAAATTGTCTAAATCCCAAGATCATAAAAACATTCTTCAATGTGTATCGATCACGCCGGCGCCTTCCCACGGTCTTCGCTAGTACCTGAATCACATACATAACAACTATAAGCATAAATGCTTAGTGAGTTCCCCAATATACTACTTACGCACATACGCCTTTCCAGGCCCTGACCTTCCGGTCCATGTGTCTCAGGGGACTTCCGTCCCTGCTGGGTAAACCTTCCGGTCCTACCCACGTCGACCTTCCGGTCCATAACACAACATATTGCCTTCCGGCCCATAACATATCGCCTTCCGGCCCATAACATATTCGCCTTCCGACCCATGACATACATAGCACATATAACAAATAACTTACCACATATAGCATACATGTCACATAGCATATCTGACCATCCGTTCACACAATTAACCCTTCCGGGTACAGTATAGTGAGAAGACTCACCTCGTGAATACTGGAAGCTAGCAAATCCTGAAATCACTCGTGCTCGATCCGCTGAGCTACAACCTCCCTATAACATCATATATCTCTTATTAACACTTTTATCTTCTAAGTTTAACTGCCCCTAAGAAGTCACACATAGGTCACCTCTGGTCAACGGTCAACGGTCAACTTGACCGGACTCGGCGAGTGCCATGGCGACTCGGCGAGTCTAGACGTCCTCCAATTCTCTAAAACTCCCTTTCTACTCGTCGAGTATCCTCCTTGACCCGACGAGTTACTCCTGGAAGAATCGCGGGGCCACCCCGACTCAACTCGCCGAGTCTGAAGAACAACTCGACGAGTCCCAGTAAATCTTCAAGCTACTCGCCGAGTGTGTTCGTCGAACTCGGCGAGTCCATGCCATGTAACTGCTCAAACTGCATCCTAAGGTCAGAACCGCTCCGACCATTCCTAGGTCTGGCCTTCCTAGGCTGATCCATCACGTAAGGTCCTCATTTCAGTGCTCATGATACACCCCATGATTCCTAATTCACATTTTGACCTAAGGCATAAGGAATCCAATCCAAAACCTTCATCAATTCCCGAAATGTACAGGCATGGGACATTCTGGACCTCCAAAGGTCCCAATATAGGGTTACAATCGTTTAGGGGACTAGGGTAACATTCAATCTAGCCACAAAAGGGTTCCATAAACCCTAATTCCATAAACACATCAACATAGCAGAGTATACTCGAATTCTTACCTGGATGATGTACTCTCTGTCTCCCCAATCCTCAGAACGTGACTCCCTTGCTGTTCCTTTAGCCAAGCCCTTCTCTTCCTTGCATAACAACTCTTCTATAATCAACAATGGCCTACAATCTTGCTCCAGATGCACACAATCGATTTAGGGTTCTTCTCAGAAGGCTAAAATGAGCAATGACGGCCAATAAGTCCTTTTTATACGTCCCAAACCTGAACGGTTAGGGTTTTCGCTAAACAGCGCAGACTCGCCGAGTCCATATCTGGACTCGTCGAGTCCAGTCGGGAACCCGCGACCAGGTCTGCGATCCTACTCGGCGAGTCTAGGCTTCAACTCGCCGAGTCCCCTCTTAAAACACCCCAAAAACATAATTTTAACAATACCTGAGATTCCGGGCTGTTACAATTCTCCCCCACTAGGATCAGACTTCGCCCTCGAAGACTCACTCTGAAAATAGTTTTGGATGCTGCTCCCGCATCTCACGTTCCGGCTCCCAAGTCATTTCCGATCCCTTCCGGTGTTGCCACTGAACCAACACCAGAGGTACCTCCTTGTTCCTCAGAACCTTGATCTTCCGGTCCCTGATGGCCACTGGTCTCTCAGCATAATTCAGGCTCGCATCCACCTGAATATCCTCTAATGGAACCACTGCCGACTCATCGGCTATGCACTTCCTCAATTGCGACACATGAAAAGTGTTGTGGATCTGTCCCAACTCCGCTAGCAACTCCAACCGATAGGCTACCCGGCCTATCCTTGCAATCACCCGAAATGGCCCAATATACCGGGGCCCCAACTTGCCTCTCTTCCTGAATTGAATCACTCCTTTCCAAGGAGAGACCTTCAGGAGAACGAAGTCGCCGACTTGAAACTCAAGCTCGGATCGGCGCCTGTCTGCATAACTCTTCTGTCGGATCTGGGCGGTCAATAACCTCTGTCTAACTTGCTGAATCTGCTCTGTCGTCTGAAGCACGATCTCGGTGCTGCCCATCACTCTCTGTCCCACCTCTCCCCAGCAAATGGGGGTCCGACACCTCCTACCATACAACAGCTCAAAAGGTGGCATACCAATGCTCGAATGATGACTGTTGTTGTAGGAAAACTCTGCCAAGGGTAAATACGCATCCCAGCTACCCCCGAAGTCTAACACACACGCTCGAAGCATGTCCTCCAGCGTCTGAATCGTCCGCTCGCTCTGACCATCTGTCTGGGGATGGTATGCGGTACTAAAATGCAATTTAGTACCCAGCTCCTCATGGAATTTCTTCCAAAACCTGGAAGTGAAGCGTACATCACGGTCTGAAACAATCGATATCGGCACCCCATGCCGAGATACCACTTCTCTCACATATATCTCCGCCAACTTCTCCGCTGAAGAACTCTCGCTGATGGCAAGGAAGTGTGCACTCTTCGTCAACCTATCCACAATCACCCAAATTGCATCAACTCCCCTGGCAGTCCTCGGCAATTTGGTGATGAAATCCATAGTGATCTGTTCCCACTTCCACTCGGGAATCTCCAATGGCTGTAACTTGCCATGCGGCCTCTGGTGCTCGGCCTTAACCCTACGGCAGGTCAAGCACCTCTCAACGAACCACGCGACGTCCCTCTTCATACAGGGCCACCAATACTCTTTTCTCAAATCCAAATACATCTTCGTAGCACCGGGATGGATCGAGAATTTCGATCTATGAGCCTCTTCCATCAAAGTAATACGCGCACCGCCCACGAACGGTACCCAGATCCGACCCTGAAACGTCAGAAGCCCCCGTCCGTCCTTAACGAACTCTGAAATTAACCCAATGACCCGCTCTTTCTTCTGCATCTCTGGTCGCACCGCCTCGGCCTGTGCCCCACGAATAGCATCCAATACTGGAGTTATCACAGTCAGTCTCAAACATACATCTCACAATGGAGTACTCTCCGCCCTGCGGCTCAATGCATCGGCTACCACATTAGCCTTGCCTGGGTGGTACAGGATCTCACAATCATAATCCTTGACCACATCCAACCACCTCCTCTGACGCATATTTAGGTTGGGCTGATCCATCAAATACTTCAAGCTCTTATGGTCCGTGTATATCGTACATCGAACTCCATACAGGTAGTGACGCCAAATCTTGAGAGCGAACACTACTGCCCCCAACTCTAAATCATGCGTGGGATACCTCGCCTCATGAGGCTTCAGCTGCCTCGACGCATAAGCTATCACATGACCCCTCTACATCAACACTGCACCCAGTCCCGAAATCGATGCGTCGCAATATACTACAAAATCTTCCATCCCGTCCGGGAGAGCTAATACCGGGGCTTCGCACAACCTCTGGCGAAGTGTCTCAAAGGAAGTTTGCTGCTCGGGTCCCCATGAGAATGCAACACCCTTCCGGGTCAATCTGGTGAGCGGCACTGCGATCTTGGAGAAATCCTTAATAAATCTCCGATAGTACCCTGCCAACCCAAGGAAACTCCTGATCTCAGAGGGTGACTTCAGCACCTCCCAACTCATCACCGCCTCAACCTTGGCCGGATCGACCAATATCCCTTCCTGATTAACAACATGTCCTAGAAATTGGACCTCCCGCAACCAGAAGTCACATTTGGAGAACTTTGCATAAAGCTTTTCCGACCTCAATACCTCAAGGACCTCCCTCAAATGCTCCTCATGCTGCTCTCTAGATCTCGAATACACTAAAATGTCGTCGATAAATACAATCACTGACCGATCCAACATCGGCCTGCATACCCTGTTCATGAGATCCATGAACACAGCCGGGGCATTGGTGAGCCCGAAAGGCATCACCACAAACTCATAATGCCCATATCGCGTCCTAAACGCTGTCTTCTGGACGTCCTCATCCCGCACTCTCACCTGATGGTACCCTGACCTCAGATCGATCTTGGAGAACCAAGATGCTCCCTGCAACTGATCGAATAAATCATCGATCCTCGGTAACGGGTAACGGCTCTTGACCGTCAACTTGTTCAACTCCCGGTAATCAATGCACATCCGGTGTGAACCATCCTTCTTCTTGACGAACAGAATAGGTGCTCCCTACGGCGAGCTGCTCGGCCGAATGAATCCCTTCCCCAGCAACTCCTGGAGCTGCGAGGACAACTCTTGCATCTCTGGGGGTGCAAGACGATAAGGCACCTTAGCAATAGGCGCGGCCCTCGGAACCAGATCGATACCAAACTCTACTTGCCTCACAGGAGGTACTCCCGGCAGCTCCTCGGGGAAAACATCTGGAAACTCACGCACCACTGGGACCTCCTCAACTGACCTCGGTCTCTCGGGAACCTCCCGCGTATCCATCACGTACGCCACAAAACCCTTACAGCCCTGCTGTAGACATTGCCTCGCCCTAGCGGCCGAACAAAAAGCTGATCCCGAACGGGTACCCTCGCCGTACACCGAAAGGACTCCCCCACTATGGTCTCGTATAGTCACCAGCTGACGCTCACAGTCGATGACAACGCCGAATCGGCTCAACCAGTCCATGCCCACGATGACACAGACGTCACCCATCGCAATAGGAATCAGGTCAATCGGGAACTCAACCCCGAAAATCTCTAGCACGCATCCCCGAAGAACCTCCGTGGCACAAATCACTCTCTCGTCAGCTATAGAAACTCTCAAAGGTCGACTCAACGACTCACGACTAACGCTGATATGCTGACTAAAGGCTAAGGACACAAAGGACCTACTCGCACCCGAGTCAAATAACACTAAGGCAGGCACAGAGTTCACAAGGAAAGTACCTACGCATATAATAACATAAGCATAACATCTCGACATTAAAATAATTACATGAATTACAGCATACCTGCCACAACATCGGGCGCAGCGCGGACCTCCTCCGCAGTCAGCTGAAAGGCTCTCCCCCGAGCCCTCGGGGCCTCGGCCTTCACCGGTCGAGTCGCAGTAGCTCTGGCAGCAGGTGCAGATCCTTGAAGAAGCTGAGGGCACTCGGCCTTCCGATGGCCTGTCTGGTTGCAATGAAAGCAAACCGTAAACCCCTTGGGGCACTCCCTAGCAATGTGCCCCTCCTTGCCACACTTGTAGCAAGCACCAGATCGACATGCCCCATCATGACCCTTGCCGCACTTTCCGCAAGTGCGGCCCTTCGAACCTCCTGTCCTCGAATCGGCGGACTTTATCCGCTTGGCTGCCGGCTGGGACTGAGCCGGTCGCCGGTCCACCCGCTGAGACTCGGCCTCCTCCCTGGCCTGGGTCTCCAACTCGATCTCGCGCTTCCTGGCATTCGCCTGAAGCTCAACAAAAGTATGGTAGGTGGAGTTTGACACAAACTCCCGGATATCCCTCCTCAACACACCCAAGTACCGGCTCATCCGAGCCTGATTAGTGGACACCAGCTCGGGGCAGAACATCGCCCTCTCATGAAACTTTCGCGTGATCACCGCAACAGAATCAGTACCCTGCTTGAGGGTTAAGAACTCCTGAACCAATCGTTCCCTCTCCACCGGGGGAACGTACTCGTCCCTGAACATAGCAGTAAACCCCTCCCATGTCACTGCTGTAATCTCTGCCAAAGTGAAGTTCGCCGTCACGAACTTCCACCAGTCCTTCGCTCCCAGACGGAGCTGGTTCAAAGCGAACCGTACCCTCAGGTGCTCCGGGCAAGAACAAGTGTAGAAGCACCCCTCTATATCCGCGATCCACCTCATCGCAGCAATCGGATCCTGCGTCCCATCGAACTCTGGTGGCTTCGTGTTGCTGAACTCCCGGAAGAGCAACGAGTCACCCCCTGTGGCCTGGCAGCGGCCACAGCTGCGGTAGCTGCAGCGGCTGCAGCTTCAGTCAATGCGGCGTACCGCTCCTCGAACGTCTCCATCAGGGTGGTCTTAATAGACCCAAACATCTCCGGGATCTCGGCCCGGATCGTCGCAGCTACCTCCTCGTGAATCATCTGACGAATCTCCTCGTCACTCACACCGCTCGAACTCGCTCCGTGGCGTGGTCTAACCATGACGTCTCTGAAATACAACATAAAACTTTCAGAGACTCCATCGAGTATAATTGTACTCGATAATGCAACCCTACTCAGTCTCCGATATCCAGGGATTCTTACTTGGGTCTCCCACTGACCCGGTGTCTTCGGTAGTACGGGCCCAATACTACCGACCACACCGCATCAGCATTCATCCCAAATCTTCCTCCCCAAACCCCGGATAGTGAGTACTCTACTTCTGTTATGCACTATCTACCCGCACACTAGCAAAGCATCTCATATCGGCAAACTTCCCTAGACTAAGGCATCACAAATCAGGCCACTCTAGTCCTATCAGGAATACCTAGTCTTCTAGCATGCATAACAATTCATATCACATAATATTGTAAGGTATTTTGGGGATCTTTACCGTTCGGGCGCTGACTGATCGTACACACTGCTTCTTTCTTGCTTACCACAAAACCATTTACAAAAGTTTATGCCTTTATTTAAAAAGTTTTCCTCAAATCCTCGGTTTGAGTTCAGTTACTCCCGAAGGTGCACCCGAATCCCTCAAACCAAGGCTCTGATACCAATTGTAACAACGCAAATTTTCAAACAAATTTTTCATTTTAAAAATAAAGTATTTCCATTCAAAACAAGGCATAAATAATTTAAGTGTCATGTCAAATACAAATTGTCTAAATCCCAAGATCATAAAAACATTCTTCAATGTGTATCGATCACGCCGGCGCCTTCCCACGGTCCTCGCTAGTACTCGAATCACATACATAACAACTGTAAGCATAAATGCTTAGTGAGTTCCCCAATATACTACTTACGCACATACGCCTTTCCAGGCCCTGACCTTCCGGTCCATGTGTCTCAGGGGACTTCCGTCCCTGCTGGGTAAACCTTCCGGTCCTACCCACGCCGACCTTCCGGTCCATAACACAACATATTGCCTTCCGGCCCATAACATATCGCCTTCCGGCCCATAACATATTCGCCTTCCGGACCATGACATACATAGCACATATAACAAATAACTTACCACATATAGCATACATGTCACATAGCATATCTGACCATCCGGTCACACAATCAACCCTTCCGGGTACAGTATAGTGAGAAGACTCACCTCGTGAATACTGGAAGCTAGCAAATCCTGAAATCACTCGTGCTCGATCCGCTGAGCTACAACCTCCCTATAACATCATATATCTCTTATTAACACTTTTATCTTCTAAGTTTAACTGCCCCTAAGAAGTCACACATAGGTCACCTCTGGTCAACGGTCAGCGGTCAACTTGACCGGACTCGGCGAGTGTCATGGCGACTCGGCGAGTCTAGACGTCCTCCAATTCTCTAAAACTCCCTTTCTACTAGTCGAGTATCCTCCTTGACCCGACGAGTTACTCCTGGAAGAATCGCGGGGCCACCCCGACTCAACTCGCCGAGTCTGAAGAACAACTCGACGAGTCCCAGTAAATCTTCAAGCTACTCGCCGAGTGTGTTCGTCGAACTCGGCGAGTCCATGCCATGCAACTGCTCAAACTGCATCCTAAGGTCAGAACCGCTCCGACCATTCCTAGGTCTGGCCTTCCTAGGCTGATCCATCACGTAAGGTCCTCATTTCAGTGCTCATGATACACCCCATGATTCCTAATTCACATTTTGACCTAAGGCATAAGGATTCCAATCCAAAACCTTCATCAATTCGCGAAATGTACAGGCATGGGACATTCTGGACCTCCAAAGGTCCCAATACAGGGTTACAATCGTTTAGGGGACTAGGGTAACATTCAATCTAGCCATGATGAACCCTAGCATGCTCCTAGTATTTACGAAATTCATATAGAAAGATAGATCACATACCTTTTGTTGTTATATTGCAATAACAACTCAAATCATCAAACCCTAAGTCTTGAAATCAAGTACCACAAGTGTAGTACCTCTAATGGCTCACAAACACCACAAGCAATTGGAGAGGCAATAGAGAGAGAATAGGAGAGATAGAAATCGTCTCTAGGAACACCTAGGGATCAAGTGTACGATTTCTATGGCCTTAGGGGTCCTTTTATAGGGTAGATATTAGGGTTTCAGTCCTTATCCTTATCTAGTTGCTTGCCCACCAAGTAACCAAAAGATAAGCCTTGAAAGCCTTTATCCTTGGACAATTTCAAGGATTCCTTATCCCTTGAATTCGTCCAATCCTATATGTAGGGTAACCATTGCCCTACTTTGCAATTATCATATAATTACAATTCAGCCCCTGTAGTTTAATTAATTACACTTGATCCCAAAATTAATTCCTAATTAATTATTTACCAATATTAATTAAACAAATATGCTTTCTCCTTTAATATATTATTCTTATAATATATAAATAAATCATAATAACCTCTTTCTCTATTTATTTCTCCAGTCAAGTTGCTTTGGTGAAGGCAACCCAAAAGGACCATGCACAACCGGGCAAGTACTTACCAAATATGGTTACGGGCTTAGACACTAATCCAACAGTCTCCCACTTAGATAAGTCTAGTAACCACAAATGCAAGTAAAACTCGATTGGCAATCGTAGCTCTCAAAGACGCTGTCGAACTCTGATCTTATCAGTAACTTGTCCTTTAGATAAGGGATCATATATTCTTCCATTCTAGATATCGTATAGACGTGAAATCATTCTCTCAGTGTATGTGCTGTTTCCCGATTTCCGATTTACGACGACTGACTAATTGAACAAATCAAATTAGCCCTAGCCCGGCCGAGCATTTACGTTTGTCATCACTAAATCATCGAGGGGCCCACAGATATCACTTTTATCCCACTTTGGGTAAAAGGAACGGATAAACTTCGACTCAATGCCTGCTTTCACTAACTCACCAAATCACACACAACAATAAGTTTTATAACACCAAGTTACTGGTGCGTTTACATATTTTCAATGTGCAACCGATTCGCAAGATACAACTCACACATCTCGGTTTCAAGAATACAAGATATTATCATCTCACCAATCGCTCGTGAAAAAATTCATGAGGCAATCTAAGTGAGTGTGGGTTTAATCCAATGCTCAATAACATATTCATAAGCACTCATGAGCGTTGCAGCAAACCTTTGCTATGTCTAATATACTTTAGACAATCTACAAACCAATTCATGACAGTCTTCATTCATACATACTTCCAACGTATGACCGACTGTGGAGGTTCGAATATCCCAGTTATTCTGGAAGTCAAAACATGCAAAGAGAAACACAATGATAATACTTAATCCTATATGACCCCAAACTTGTGAGTATAAATAAAACACTTTTATTTAATCACCATTTGGATTACTCATTATTCATTATTTAATGTTTCAGATAATCAACTTTATAACTCAAATCATAACCACATTTGTCCCATGCTCCAAGCATGCACACTTTGGTTTCCTATGGTCCATACTTTGTGAAATAGATCAATAAAACTCATTTCACAATCCCTAATCCTTACAATTAGCGTAAGAATACCAAATTCTTGCCACCTTTTAGAATGTTTCAAATTCTAATATTTTATGCAATGATCCTTTTGTGAAGTCACGGCACAAAAGTCACAAAGACTCGGCCAATGAAATCACAAGGTACTCTATCAGAAATTGTTACAAGACAATTTTATAGATGTGATGTCTCTAATTCAAAGTACATTCCTTTGAACATCCTTTTGCATAAAATTTTCTAATCTAGACATAAATTCTTAATTTCCAACTCCTAGTTATGGAAACATTTCCATATTGGCCATATAACAACTCATTCTAACTAGAATCTTTTCTATTCATAATAATGTCATTATGGTCCATCCATTACTATACTTCCAACTACTCACAAGCAACCAATCATCAGCGAACTTTGGATCGTCGTTTGATAGTTGTTTAATTATTTCAGTCAAAACCAGTTCTAGTCCCTTTTCCCTCTTAATGCCCTTTGCGTTTGGAAAATTTTTAGAATGGTCAAATGTTATAGCATATGCAATTGTTCCTATACCCGAAGCGTATGGGACATGATGTATAATGTCTTACATAAGGATATGATGCTTTATCAATCTTCTGCCATAATATTTTATGTGTCACGTTCTCACTATTCGAACTATGAAGAGGGATGCCGTAATCGTAATCGAAACCTGAGAACACACTATGTATCCTTTGACTAAATTTATTAAAATTTCTCAATCTAAGCTTTAGATTTTGGAACGAAGTACAATATTCTCTCCCTTAATTATAGTAAAACAACTTTTCAACCGTTACGATTTTGCAAAGTATAACTCTTGTTTTCTATAATTAATATTGCTAGCTTGCAATACTTACCATAAAAATCATGTTCCAACTAACATGATGATTATTTCCTTATTAGCATAACACTTATGCTCCCACTAGCTTTGACATGTATTCAGAAAACAATGCTTATTGAATTCCTTAAGTTCATATTTCTAATACCAGATGCTTTGATATTCCTTTATCTAAGCTTCTTAAACTCCAACACATTTTCCTTAAGAGGCTCACATGTGTGTCTAGACAAATTCAGAACTTATGTTACCAAGTCCCAAATATTCAGACTAATTGTCAAATCTTACAATTCGAACTATGGAAAAGGATGCTGTAACCATAATTGAATTTGAGAATACAATTTTCACAACTGTTATCCTCTAAAATCTCTCTTAGTGAAAGCATTTACTCACAACCATTTTCATGAAGGAGGGAAACCTTATGACACTTAGATTTTATAGTGTATGTGTTCCTATCCATGTGAATTTTCCAAAACCAATTTTGCGACAAACCCAAACTCATATGGACTGAACTTTCTTAATATTGATTTCTTGCCTTATGGTAAAACGAGTGCCCACAATGTCTTCCAAGTAGTTAAGCAACTCACCCTTTCCTATAAATGAACTTTTCATTGATCAAGGTGCTTGCCTTTTATGCGTTCAAATGAGAACTCAAAGAACTCACATGCATAATTAACTCAATTGGAATGGCACAGAAACAAAAATAGTGTCAACATGATAGGTCGTAAACTTTAAGTCGTGTGCTAGTGATGATTGATAAGGTCTATTCTTGATTTGTTCTTGAAACCTTTCATGACCATTAAGACTCCCACTGACTCCTTGACATATAAGATTCTCTTGTCAAGAAACATTTCTTGACAAACAAATATTCAAGAGTTAGTGTAGCTTTTATCAAGACAAAACACTTCATATGATTGGTCCTAGTTGGTCATTGTCTTATCCAAGACACCACAACTTACCAATTTCAAATGTGCAAGAATAAGAAAACCTTTTTCCAAATTCCACATTTGATGAATTTTATAAATCTTCTTATGACTTGTCACTCAATTCACAATCTTGGAGTATAACTCTAAGACTTGATATTGGAACGAAGTATGATTGACTTCTTGATTTAACCATTTCCACAATTCTTGATTTCTCTTCTTAGACATACTCATTTAGAGGATCAATTGAGATATGGTTCTTAATCATTAAGACTTATCATAAAACATAATAAAAGGTACTCTCCCTTCTTAGAATAGAGAAACTTTTATCTTTCTGCCTACTTGATTCTTCTTATTTGTTCTGCTATTGATTGAAACTCTTTCAATCATCTCAGAATTATACTCAATCTTATAGGTATAACCATATTCACTAAACTTTAGTAAATCATGACGAATATCTTTGTCACTCTTGTGGTAGACTTGATCAACGTACGACCTAGTGTATTTGATCTCCTAGTCCTTCATTTGACACTTTGTCAAAGAATTGGTCTAAATTTCCCAAATGTGAAAGTTTTCATTCATCATACAATACTTGTTGCACGATTCCAAGTTCATATCCACTTGAAACTTGGGCGATGAAAAACTCTCCCTTTTTGGTAGACTCTTGGCACTTACACAAATAACCAAATTTAAGAATCAAATCCATTTTGCTAATAATAGAAGTACACAAACATCAATTTTTCATATACGCCATTATAAGGATAAACAAATAAGATAAAACCAAAATTTATTTTATTCATAAAAGCAGCGGAAAATCTTGTCCTTACAGTGCAAAATACGACTAAAAAACTATGTAATCAAATACTCCTAACAAATCTATCATAACTTCTTAAGCTCAAAATCCGATCTTCGAATCCATGCGATCGTAATCCATTTCTTCGTGATCAGACTCATCTTGCTCTTCCATCAAGCTTCCTCTCTTTTCTCTAATTCTACAAAACATTCAAATGTAATCTTATCACGTTATGTATAAAGAATAGGAATTTAATGGAGTTAGATAGTGGATTTTATAGCTGAAGTAGAGCCATACTTCTTGAATCTCCCATCTCTTAGACTCTTCAGGTCCTTTGGGCAGCTTCATATCCATTGCCCTTCTCTTGGCAGCAGAAACAGGTAGGTTCTTCTGGAATGTCCACGGAAGCATGGTTGGTTGAATTACCAGACAAATATGCTCCATTACTTCGCCAAATCATTTCCGATTCAGCAGCAATAAGCATGTAAGTTAAGTCAATGAGGGTCGTGTCAAGATCCATCATATAATACTCTCTTTTGAACTTATCATATGATTCAGGGAGTGACTGAAGAACCCAGTCCACAGCCAACTTATTGGGGAAAGACGCACCCAACATAATCAACCTATCAATGTGTGATTTCATCCTTAGGACATGAGCACACACGGGTTTACCATCTTCATGTTCCATTGCCAATAGGGTTTCGGTGATCTTGAACCTTTCAAATTTTCGTTCTTGTGGGTCAAGGAGAACAATGGGAGGAGGAGGAAGAAGTGAAATCAAGCTAGTCCACATTGATCCTTCACTTTGGAACAAGCTTTCACTTTCAACAGGAACACCTTTTCCTTGGGATTCGGGAAGACCACGGTTAGAATCAGACATCTACAAAACGGGAGAAATTTCAAGTTAGTTGATTGAATCCTTAATGAAACACCCAAATGAGACATTAAGTCGAGGATCCAACAACATTATTTACACATTAGAAGAGGGATGCCGTAATCCAACATGCAAATAATTTGGAGGTGAGTGAATGACGATTCACTAGCTCTTCACCATGAAAAACATAAAGGCTTAAGTTTTAAATGTATTTGAGAATTCCTAGATTTCCTTTGAGATTCATTGAACTTTTCAATGGCATGTTTAAATCTCGATATGCCCATCTCGTTTGTGACTGGGATGCCGAGGATCACAAAGTGGGTGTAAATAACCATGCAAATGTACATGGTGCTCTCATTGTTACAGTCACCTATTCGATGTGCCGGTTAACCTCACACGCTCCATCGAACTATGAAAAACATCGACTCACCCTTTTCCACCTTTGCTTAGAACCAATTAGTGTGTCGGTTAACCACACACGCTCCACTAACTTCTTAGTAAGGGTGCAAAGTGCAATTTCATGGGATTGCATCAATTTCAATTTTGCCTAAGGTAACTAGGATTGGGAATTTGTAAAAGCGTTTAGTTACTTTACATAGATTCGTTATACTTATTAATGAAGAGAGGATTTCCCTATCCTACCCGTTCAGCTACCGACCCTCCACCAATCAAGGAAGTGGTGGGTAAGAGTGGATACCCATTAAACGGCCATTTTATATTACATAACCTTATACCCCTTGATAGACCAGCTTCGAGAATGAGGCTTACTAACGGTAACACTAGCATTTTAGTTATACATATATAATATTAGACTTTTAATGTTATACATAGTATAAGGGTGTATTTTACACTTTTAAAATACTAGGTGGTTTAAATTTTGTAAATTACACTTTTAATTAAATATAAACCATATCATTATGGATTTATTAACTCTCTTCTAATTATACACTTAATTAATTTAATAAAACCATAAGGGTGTAATTTGAACTTTTCAAAATTAGGGTTTTAGAATTTAGACTTTCAAAATTAAACTTTTAATCAAACAATTTAAATTCCAAAACTTGAGGGCAGGTTTTGAAACTTTTAAAAACAATTAGGTTTTAATCTCACTTTAAAATTTTCGAAATTTAAGATTATTTAAATTAAAATTTTAAATATTAAAACTCTTGATTTAATATTTATCTTGAATTAAACTATTAATTTAAATTATTAAATCATAAGGGATTATTAAAACATAACTGATAATTACCAATTAAACAATTAATTTATCCTAATCCTTTTAATCCCTCTAAATTTCAAAAATCATGGGATAGGATATTTCAAAATCTTTAATTACCATATATAACCATTAAAGGATAATTACAAGATATGGGATAATCCAAATCCATAAAATTTAGGATCTTATCTTGGGGAGGAGGCTAATCTCAAAAATCCTAGGGTTTGCAAACCCTAGATTTTGAAATCTTGGGACTTAAAGAAAGGATTTGAAAAACCCTTACCAAATTTTCGCAAATTTAGGGTTAAGGAACCCTAATCTAGAAAATCTTGTCTCCTAGGGTTTATTGGAAATAAACCCTAATATGTCAAGTTCATACATTTGTATAATACTAATTGAAAACAAGTTAACCAAAGGCTCTGATACCACTGATCGGTTATGTACAAACAATCCTATGTGCGCATGCAACCCTAGATTTTGGATCTATGTTTTCACTATTAGATACACAACATTATGAACACATGAAGAACCCTAGCATGCTCCTAGTATTTACGAAATTCACATAGAAAGATAGATCACATACCTTTTGTTGTTATATTGCAATAACAACTCAAATCTTCAAACCCTAAGTTTTGAAAGCAAGTACCACAAGTGTAGTACCTCTAATGGCTCACAAACACCACAAGCAATTGGAGAGGCAATAGAGAGAGAAGAGGAGAGATAGAAATCGGCTCTAGGAACACCTAGGGATCAAGTGTACGATTTCTATGGCCTTAGGGGTCCTTTTATAGGGTAGAGATTAGGGTTTCAGTCCTTATCCTTATCTAGTTGCTTGCCCACCAAGTAACCAAAAGATAAGCCTTGAAAGCCTTTATCCTTGGACAATTTCAAGGATTCCTTTTCCCTTGAATTCGTCCAATCCTATATGTAGGGTAACCATTGCCCTACTTTGCAATTATCACATAATTACAATTCAGCCCCTCTAGTTTAATTAATTACACTTGATCACAAAATTAATTCCTAATTAATTATTTACCAATATTAATTAAACAAATATGATTTCTCCTTTAATATATTATTCTTATAATATATTAATAAATCATAATAACCTCTTTCTCTATTTATTTCTCCAGTCAAGTTGCTTTGGTGAAGGTAACCCAAAAGGACCATGCACAATCGGGTCAAGTACTTACCAAATATGGTTACGGGATTAGACACTTATCCAACAAAAACATGTGACTGAAGTACTCTCCCATCTTTTCAGATTGGAGAAACTTTTATCTTTCTGCCTAATTTGATTCTTCTCATTCATCCTGCCATACATTGAAACTTTTCCAATGTTTCAGAATTATACTTAAACTTGTAAGAACAACCATATTTACTAAACTTTAGTAAATCATGATGAATATCCTTATCGTTCTTTATGGTGGACCTGATCAGCACACAACCAAGTGTACCCGATCTCCTAGACCTTCACTTTACTCACATATACATGTGAATAAGGAATCAGTCTTAAATTCCCAAAGATGAAAATTCTCATTAATCATATAATACAAGTTGCTTGATTCCAAGTTTCTATCCAACTGAAACTTCGGTGACGAGAATCTTTCCTTATTTGGTAAATTATGACACTATCACAAACAAAAGAATCAAATCCATTTTCAATACTGCTATCAACGAAATCATATAAACAATAATTTTCATAAATCTCATTGAAAGGATACTTAGAATAAATAAATAAATAAACTTTTTCTTTATAAAAATTTGCGGAAATACTTATCCTTACAATGCAATGAAAACTATGTTGTTATCAATTCCTAAGCAATCTATCATAACTATTAAACGACAGCTCAAAATTCTGATCTTCAAATCATACGATCGAAATCCATCTTCGCGACCAGATTCATCATACTCTTCTTATAAGCTTCCTCTTTTTTTTCGATTCTACAAAACATCAAAATGTGACCTAGTCACATCATGTAATAAGAATCTCCAAATAGGAACTTAATAGAGTTAGATAGTGGACTTACCTGAAGTAGAGTCAAACTTTTTGACTTTACCATCCTTATGATCTTTCAGGTAAATAGGGCAGCTTCGTAACCAATTCCCCTTCTTTTAGTAATAGAAACATATGGACTCTTTAGTAATGGTACACGGGATTATCTCAGACTTAACCTTTCTCTTTACCATTTGGTCAACCAGGTTGACTGTGGCCGATCCCTTTCCATTGGGAAGAGAAGACATTTCTAGACTTCTAATGTTCCCATTGTCAATGTCCATGTAAGTTTAGGAAGTAGATCTTCCAATCAAATTTGCTTTACCAGTGCTCTAAATCATTGTTGATTCAACAACATCAAGCAAATAGGTAAGATCAATAAGGGTCATGTCGTGATCTGTCATTAGGGGGTGACTAAAGAATCCAGTCAACAACCAACTTCCTCGAGACTTCGACACCCAACTCTCTCAACTTATCAATATGTGACTTCATCTCCAATATGTGAGCACATATAGACATTGCTTGACAATAGGGATTGAGTGACCTTGAACTTTTCAAAAACTTGTGGGTTAGGGAGAATAAATGGAGGAGGTGGAGGAAGTGAAGTATGATTTCCAGTCCCATTAATGCACGATAAAGGGATTAATCTTTCACCTTGATCGCCATGTGGGATATCATCCTCATTAGGAAAGCTTTATCCAAAAAGATAAGAAAGACCATAGTTGTCTGAACTAGACATTTATGAGGAAGAAATTCAAGCAAGTTGATTTAATTCCTTAATATAACACCCAATATGAAATATTAAGGCTAGGACCCAACACAATATTTAAAAATTGGAAGAAGGATGCCGTAATCCAATTTGCAAAATATTTGAAGGTAGGTAAATGACAATTTACCAATTTCCACCATGAAAAACGAAATTTAACATTTGGTTTTAAATGAACTGAAATTCCTAGATCATTTGAGATTCATTGAACTATTCAATGGCATGTTTAAATCTCGATTGTGCCCTTCAAGTTTGTGACTGGGATGCCGAGGATTACAAACAAGGAGTGAAATAACCATACAAATTAGCTTGGTACACTTAATGTTACAACCACCTAATCATTGTACCGGTTAACCACACACACTCCATTGATCTATGATTAACATCAAGCTACCCTTTGCCACACATTGTGAGTCCCAGATTAGTATGTCGGTAACCACACACGCTCCACTAACGACTTAACAAGGTGCAAAGTGCAATTTCATGGGTTTACACCAAATTCACATTTTCCTAAAGTAACTAAGATTGAGAATTTAATAAAGTTTAGTGACTTTATATTTATCATTATACTTTTAATAAAGGGAGAATTAATGTCATGTCCTAACCGTTCAGCCAACGACCCTCCACCAGTCAAGGAAGAGGTGGGTGAGAGTGGACACCCATTAAACTGCCATTTTATAGGCAATAACCTTATACCCCCCTTATAGACCGGCTTCGTGAATAAGGCCTACTAACGGTAAGATTGACTTTGTTCTTATACATATATATATATATATATATATATATATATATATATATATATATATATATATATATATATATATTAAACCTATAATATTATAATAGTATAAATATTGAATTTTAAACTTTTAAAATTCAAAGGGTTGGAATTAAATTATACATGGGGGGTGGGAGGGGGGGGGGGTAACTTTACAATTTCCAAAACTTGAGGGAAGGTTTTGAATAATTCAAAAACTTTTGGTTTCTATAACTTATGAGTTTAAAGTAGTTTAATGAAAAACTCTTTAAGTTCCATAACTTGAGGACAAGTTATGGAAGACTTTAAAAACATTTAAAAATGAGACTCTTCATTTTCATAACTTATGGAAATTTTATGAGTTTTAAAATTCATAAATGAGACTTTTCATATAACTTGAGGACAAGTTACAAAAACTCATATTATGAACAAATTTTAGATCAATTTGAGTTGAAAACCAATTATCACATAAATTTTCTATTAATCTAAACTAACTCATAAGAACAAGATAATTCATATCATCAATCTTCAAGAAATTAGCATAAACATATAAACTAATACAAATCTTAAAACTATGACAATTATCTTTTAATTGGATGAGAATCATCATTGCCATAACAACAAAATCAAAGTTTATGAACTAACACATTTTGTGGTAATGATTCTAATCCAAAGCAGGCCAAAAAAAAACTCGAAACTTTGTTGTTTGGACTGCCAACTCGTCGAGCCCCATACTGGACTCGATGAGTCCAAGGCAAAAAGCATGCTACTCTACGAGTCACCCAGTGGACTCGACGAGTTCACTGGGCAGAAGGCAAAATTTTCGTTTTTTTCACTTTAAAAACTTATAAAACATCAAGTATAATAGAAAACAACTCATGACTCTGATACCACTGTTGGGTTTTAGTATACTACAACATCCTATGGTGCACATATAACCCTAAATGCCTTGGATCTATGTTTTCTCTAATTATACATGCATATGGTTTCCAAGGTTTTAAGCCTACAACTAGCATACAAATAACATATGTATAATAAGACAAGTTTTAGACATACCTCTTGATGTTGTTGATGTTGCTAGGAAGACTTTGGCCTTTAAGAACTTAGTGCCCCAAGTATTGCACCTCAAATGGAATCACCTAGGACAAAGGTGATTCTTGAGAGAGAATTTCCATGCACTAAAAACACCTCCATATTTCTCTAAGAAAAGAAGCACATGTTTTTGGTCATGCAGTAACATATTTATATGTAGGATTTCAAGGGTCATGGGTATAACCCAATTCCATACCCATGGGTTCTATGATCCACGGTTCATGTGGCCCAACTCTTTCTGTGTCCATACATAAACTTGGTCCAACATGGATCATAAGCCCAACACATATAAATATAACTAATTACCATAATTAGTCCCCATAATTTAATTAGTCTCTTTGATCACTAAATTATTTCCTAACTAATTTTTGATCAATACTAATTAAATCATATGATTTCATATTAATATATTAGAACTTATAATATATTAAAAAAATCATATATAACCTCTTCTCAAAAGTTCATCCTAACAAATTGTCTTGATGTTATGTAACCCAAATAGACCATACTACTCTCGGGTCGAGTACATATCAATAATAATTATGGGCTTAGACATCTAATCCAACACTTTCTCTATCAACATTGCAGTTTTCAATCTTACCGCAAATGGCTCCGTTCACCGCATCTCGATCCCTCTTTCTTTCTCGTTGCCTTTCTTCGGACTCCTCTGTCGTTGGTTGCATGATCATTGCCGCCTCCACCAGTCTTCTCTTTTTCTACAACTAAATTACCTATGGTTGCCGCTTCTTCTCCGACGAGTAGTCGATGTTAGCCTCCATTGTTAGAGCTCTACCACCATCGATGCCGCTGTCTTCATCTAGTTTTTATGTTTTCTTCTTTTGTTAATTTTCCAGTTTAATCATCTCCACCCGATTAAATCCCGCGGGGGGGGGGGGGGGGGGGGGGGGGGAGATCAGTCATGAGGGTTTAGGCCCAATCCCTTTAGGGTTTAGCCAATAGGCTTTAGGTATTCTATGTAAATGAAAGAAGTGAAAAAAAAATGATATGATGACTACAAGTAGGTTCGAAAGGCTAAAAAAGATCGATTCCGTCCTAACAATAGTTTTCACCATACTTCGTAATGTCAGTTTTTGCCATATTAGGAGCCTGTGTCTTTGAAAACTTGTCACATTAAGTCGTCACATTAAATTATAGAACATGACAAACCTAAATCTAAATTTAATGGGCTAAAATATAAATTAAAGTTTTCCCACTTAACATTATTTTTGTGTAGTTATTTAAACACTATGGGCTCTTAATGTACATCACTCACCCCCAACTCATATCAGAATAAATTCCAACTTGGTAATAATATAAAACTGACCAATTTAATAAAATAAGTTATCATTCCTCTAATCTCAATTCTCCGGATGGTGCAAAGTATGATATATATATATATATATATATATATATATATATATATATATATATATATATATATATATATATATATATATATATATATATATATATATATATATGAAAATAGGTTGTTTTTTTAAAATAAAACTTCTAATTAAAAAAATAGCATTTATTAAATTACCTAAGGTAGTGTTTAAATACCATTTTCAATGCCCCTATCGGAGTTATTAACCCGCTAGAGAAGATCCGAAGACAATTCATCGGGGGGGGGGGGGGGGGGGTCCAAATTATAACAGGAATATCAACTGGGTTGCGTGGGAGAAAATCATTGCTCCAAAAATGGTGGGCGGTCTTGGTTTGGGATCAATAAGATCGTTAAACCTTGCACTGATCACCAAATGGTTATGGCGATTGAACAATGAACCAAATGCACTTTGGGTTAAGATTATCAAGGGGCTTCACATCTTCAATGGAGTGGAACAAGGATTCTGCCTTAGGAGTCGATGGAACGGTGTCTGGAGAAGTATTGTCAAATGCAAAGCCATCCTAGATAGAATTAGCATTCCCCTAGATGAGGTAATGAAACCGAGTATACCAGGACAGGGATGGGTATCTCCATTTGTTGTGAATGCCGATTTTTGTGTGGCTCTCTTTCGTGACAGAATTGAAAGGGCAGATTTCCCTGTTTGCGACGGCAGATTCCCATGGCTAAAATTGATCCCGCTGAAAGTTCTGAGATTCGTTTGGCGTGCTAAACAGAACAAGATAGCCTCATCTGTAGCCCTCCAAAAAAGGGGCATTTTTCTAGAATCGACCTTATGTGGTGCATGTCGTCAGGCCGAAGAGACAGTAGATCACCTCCTGATAGCATGTCCTCCAGCACAGGACATTTTTCAATTGATCTGTAATTGGTGTAATGTCCAGGTGACAGGGAGCCAGTCAGTAAGCAGCATGATCGAGTTTGTTTCCAAATAGGGAAACTGTCCCAATAAAAGGAAAACGTTAATCACGATAATTCTTGGCACATTATGGTGTATATGGAGGGCTAGAAACGATAGAATCTTCAACAAAACTCAATGGCAACCGGCGAGAATTGTTACTATTATACAGTCTCAAACATTTAATTGGGTAAAATATCGAGGTGATAGGACAAAGTTAGAATGGAGTTTGTGAATTAATAACCCAATAAATTGTAATTGATGAATGTAACAATTTCGCCTCACTAGCTACTTGCTCGTGGGGTTGAGTGAGTAATAAAATTGATTTTGCCGGTTAAAAGAAAATAATAAAAAATAAATAAATAAATAAATAAATAAAAAGATAAACAACAGATTTAATGACCTCAAATGAATTTTGTGTGCCAGCTGTGCATAGTAGGAAACAGACAAAGGTAGGGAAGAAGCGTCAGGTAGCCGCATCCCACCGACATTAATGCGTATACGATGTGCCGCATTCCTATGGTTAATCAATGTCACACAAATTACCCCTTTTTATCCTTCAAAATCAAGAGAATATATTCACCCAATCAAAATTTAACTTAAATAATATAATTATTAGTATTTATTATTCAAATGAATGCTAACTGTGTTCAAACCGTAAGTACTTATAAAATATTATTAGTATTTTGTAATTTAATTATTTTAAAAAATTATATTGTCTATTTTTTTTATTAATTCTCATAAAACATTAAATTTAACTCTCTCATGTATACCTTGTATGGTATCATATTTTAAAAGTCTTTAAGTTGTTGATCGCAACTTATCTCATATGTCTTTTTACTTGGTTAGTTTCTTGGTTATGTCTGATTTAGTTAGATATTAGCTCAATTAGATCTAAGTCAAGTAAATACTATCAAATAACATAAGTTCAATTTTATTTGAAAGGTATTTATTTTGACTTAGAAGTTATTAGAAACAAAAGTTTTTGTTTGTATATTATTAACGTGTCTAACAAAAAAAACAAAAATGTTTTTCCTTTTTTTATATTTAAGTTCCATAAAAAAGATTTATATAGACATAGCAGGCAAACGACCAACAAACTGTGTCACAACCTTCTTTTTGAATGGTAAATTAATTCTTTTAAAAATAATATCAATAGATCTAAGAGTCATAACATTACTATGTATGATCCGTTGGACTTTATTGAATAGCTTCACAGCCGTAACAAATGGTTGAATTTGTCAATTGTTTAAGACCATTTTACATATTAACAGAAAATTTGACAACTCAGCAACTGTTTATCGAGTCTCTTTCTATCTACTAGTCTCCCTCTTTTCCTCTCCACTATCACCCACTCCCTACTATCTTCTTACTTTCTTTTTTTCCTTAGCCGGAGCTGAGGTGGAGCTTGGTGTAGTCGGCACGACTCCCTCAGTGTGATGTTTTATATGTTTTGGATTTGAACCCTCAATTTTTGGTTGATATACTATTTGTCAACTTATAAAAGTAGCCTAATGATCATTTGGTATATATATATATATATATATATATATATATATATATATATATATATATATATATATATTTATTTTATTGAATTCGAATTCAATATCGCATAGGTTACTTATGGAGCCTCGTGATCAGGCTCAGCCGCTCAGGCCCTGCTTTTTCTTTTTTTCCTTTTTTATCAAAAACCGATAAAGTTTTTTCTCCGCCGTTTTAATCTTTGACCACCGGTGAGGAACTTGCTCCGCCTTAGCTTTGACACTGTTCTTGTGTGTTTTTCTCGCAGAATCACAACAAAAAGCTCATACAAATTTAAGATTATACAATTGCTCTTGAACATTTCATCCATTCAAACTCTGAGATAAACTCATTTCTCTAAGATACATATTCCCGAAAAAAAAAAACGATAACAAAAACAAAATTGGTGGACTCAGACTCAAAATTTTTGCTCCTCGGAATTTACAATCTCCGGGGAAACGCCTAAATTCATTAGTTAGAAACATGGGTGGCGGTGTCACTGAAAGTGACGTCGGTGGGTGTTGCTAAGTATGTCGGAAGTTCATCTCCGGCCATAATCACGACGATTTTGGGTGTGTCATCTGCTCCTTCGCCACCGTTGTACACCGCCTTCGCTGCCTTCTGATCATCACCACCACTTTCGATGTCTCCACTACCGTTGGCCTCCAATCGCCGCCTCCGTTGAGAACACGCCAGAATTATCAACGCCACGACTATCAGAGCAAGTATTACAGCAATCCCACCAAATAAATATATCAACGGCGAATCAAACCTCCAAAAAGACTGTTCAGATGAGCCCATTGTTTTTATGTCTGTGTATTCTTGGTGTGAAAACTGTGTGATTCTGAAAAATTTAATCGAGGAAGCAGAAGCATATATAGTGGAAAATATACAATATGCAATGCAAAAGGTACAAGTCTCCAAAACAAAGTAAATTAATGGGGTAATGAATTGGGTCAGGAATAAAGGTCGGGTTCTTTTTTATTTATTTTGTCAAAATTACATCTAATGATAATGTGTGGGTGTTTTTTTTTTGAAACCGCAACTACCGTACATCTAAATATGATCTAAATCTCCTTTAGGGATGTTATTTGGGTTGGAACCGGACTGAACCGACTCAAACCCGAATAAGGGTAATTGCGTGAAACGAAAACCAAGGCAAATAAACAATACAGGTTCAGTTCGGTTCAAATATTAATTTGTTCGGTTGGTTTCGATACGAATAACATGTACAAGATGATTAAGGACCTAATATAATCGAAAACAACCGAATAAAACGTATTATGATTCTCTAATCCGAATAACCCGGATAACATTTACATGTATTTTGTATGACTTTTTTAGCTTATGATTTCGTAACAAATCTTTTAAAGAAACAAATTTGTTAATTAAAAATAATGCAAAGTATACATAATTGTTTTAAAAGTGCAAAAAAAATGTTAAAATTTGTGTAGTAAGAATGTAAAAACCAATTAACTATTCTTGAGGTATAAGAGTCTAAAATCTAAACACCAAAATCTTAAGATACAGTTATGACGCAACATACTAAACACGAAACATTAAACACCAAAAAATCCATATAAAAGTATATAAGTTATACATTAAACATTCAACACCCAAAATAAAATATGATTCTTAAGTTTTTAACCATATCTAAAATAAAACCACTTGGGTTGTGGTGACTTGGTAAGACATGTGGAAGATATGATGGATAACCTATTGACCCATGTTCAAATCCTGACACTACTCAGCCCTTGTGGCCATGGAGGTTCGTCTGCAGTGACTCCAGGGCATGAGGCAAAGTCTCATGTTTGCAGCGGGGGATTAGTCGGTGCGCGTAAGCTGGCCCGGAAACCCTCGTTAGGGAAGTTCCCTTTCCAAAAAAAACATATGTAAAATAATATTTGTCAAACACGAATGAACTATTCAAGAATATTGATTGGTTGTTTTCCCTTTCCACATCCATTGTTTATCACCTCTTCTAAAGTTTTCACGACCTCATCGTCTTTCAACATTTGATCAATGTTGTCCAGAATTGGCTTTCTTGATTTCCTTTAGGGGTGTTCGTTTGGATGGATCGGTTCGATCTGATCCAATTAAGTAAATCCAAATTGATTTCGGTTTTTAAAATATGGATCCGAATAATCCAAACTAAATTCAAATCTGATCCGATCCGATCCAATTACAATTCGGTTTGGATCGGTTTTTATAATTCGGTTTTCAAAAACTAAAACATTTTAAAATGACATAATTATAATATTATCCAATTTTTATAAAAGAAGCAAAAAAATATTCAGTTGTAATTCAAAATTTATAAACTACTAAGAATGTATATTATAGTTTAATATTCAATAGATAAAGAACTTTTAAGAGAAAATGCATATTAATGTTTTTTATTAGATGAAACTTTTTAAACTTATTTGAAAAAATAAATTATAAAATTAATAAATAGTTATAGTTATATTAAAAATAAATAAATAATAAATCGTTATTCGGTTTTTTTGGATTATTCAGTTCATATTTTATAAACCAAAACCAATCCGAAATCCGAACTAGTAATTCGATTTTGTTGAAAACCAATCCAAAAATCCAAATATTTGAACCAAATAGTCCAATCCAATTTGTCCAATTGGACAATTCGGTTTTATCAAAATAATGAACAGTCCTAATTTCCTTATCCAATCTTGGGTGCAAACAAAAGTCTCTACTTCTCAAAGGCTTGTTAAAGAAAATCAAACATGAACTGTGGATCTAATATGACCGCAAAAATGATGTGCCATCGGTTTTGTTGACGCCGATATTGTTGGATTAATGTCTAAGTCCATAACTATATTTGGTATGTACTTGATCCGGTTGTTGCATGGTCCTTTTGGGTTGCCTTCACCGAAGCAACTTGACTGAATCTACTCTAATAAATGAAGGTGTTTTTGCCACACGTTCTCTTTTCATTCATTTGGACACATGTCATTTTGTAGAATTTTTAAATTTTTTATTTTCCACTTGTCATTTTATTGTATTTTTCATTTTATTAAATTAAAATTCCATATTTGATATGTAAGGTAATATATATGTAAGGTATTTATTAAAAATGGTGTATATACGTAGTGTATTCAATACATTACAGCCTCATTAATTATAATAATTCAAAAAAAATCTCATTTTTCTTACAAATTCAAACTTTTCAAATTGTTAAAATTTCATATTTTTTTTAAACAAACCCATGTAATACATGGGTCTCACAACTAGTGAATAATAGAGAAAGAGGTTATTATGGTTTATTAATACATTATAAGAATAATATATTAAAAGAGAAATCATGTTTATTTAATTAACATTGGTCAAGAATTAATTTTGTGGTCAAAAGAGGTTAGTTGAATTAAGGGGACTGAACTTGTAATTATGTGATAGTTGCAAAGTTGGTTAAGGAAACCCTAGAGTATAGGGTGGACGAATTCTAAGGAGAAGGCCTTAAGGAATTCATCCAAAAGGGGGTTCTAGAATTATATTATGGCCTGCTTGTGAAGGGTTTTGAGCATTCTAACACTCCTATGGTGTACATGCAACCCTAAATACGTTGGATCTATGTTTTCTCTTTTATACATGCAAACTTGAACTTCCAAGGTATTACCCTAACTAGCATACAATAATTGATACTTGGGTATTATAAACAAGTTAGAAGACATACCTTCTCATGTAGCTTGATTCCATGGAGCTTAAGAGCCTAGTGCCTCAAGTGTGACACCTCAAATGGTTCACACAACATCACCAACATCTTGGAATAACTTGAGAGAACAGGTTCCTATGCTCAAATCGGCTAGCCCTCATGTGTACACACACTAGTGTCGATTTCTTGAGCCATGGGGTCCTTATATATTGTGGCTATTAGGGTTACACCATGTAACTCATGTCTTTCCATATTTTTCATGTTCCATGGGTTAAAACCTCCATGGAGTATGCATGGGTTACTCCATGGGTTTAGCCCAACATGAAGAACTATGGATCATAAGCCCACATATATAAGAATCAATGATTTACACAATCAATCACCATATATTTAATTAGTCTCCTTTTGATCACAATATTAATTCCAAATTAATTCTTGATAAATACTAATTAAATAATATGATTTCGTATTAATATATTAGAAATTATAATATATTGACAAATCATAATTATCCTTTTCTCACAAAAGTCTATCCAAATTGTTCTGATGTCATGCAACCCAAATGGACCATGCCAATCAGGTCAAGTACATACCAATTATATTTATGGACTTAGACACTAATCCAACAGTCTCCCACTTGGATAAGTCTAAAACTATTATTGCGTATGACTCCCAAACCTGACTAGCAATCGTAGCTCTTAAAAGTTGTTGTCAAACTCTGAACAAATCAATGATGCGTCAATTAGATAAGAAATCATATATTCTTCCATTCTAGATATCATATGGACTGAGAAATGGATTATAATCATTCTCTCTCTGTCCATTTGTTTTTTCTCGATTTCCGATTTATGACGACCGACTAATTGAACAAATTAAATCAGTCCAAGCTTGGCCAAGCACTTCAGGGTGTCATCACTAAATCATTGAGGGGCCCACAAATATCGCTTTTATCCCTTTAAGGGTAAAAGGAATGGATAAACTTCAACTCATATGCTTGTTCTACTACTTGTTGAATCATACACAAAGGCACGTTTTATAACATCGAGTTACCAATGCGTTTTCATACAATCAATGTATAACCAACTTATAGGGAACAACTCATATCTCTAGGTTTGAAGAATATAAGATATTATCTTCTCTTGATCACTTGTTATAAAATCCATGAAGTGAGTCAAATGAGCGTAGGTTTAATCCAATACTCAGAACTTATGAGCACTCATGAATGTTGCAACAACTCTTGCTATGTCCACTACCTTGGACATCTGCAAACCAGCTTCATGACAATCTTGATTCATATTTACTTCCAACATGTGACCGACTGTGGATGGTTTGAATAACTTAGTCATTCAGGAAGAACGACCTAGTTATTCTGGAAGTCAAGACATGTAAAGTGAAACACAAGAAAAATCGAATCCAATACGGTATCAGAACTTATGAATATAAATACAACACCTTTTATTTATCACCATATTGATTACATAATATTCATTGCATACTATTTCAAACTATCAACTTTATACTTGAATTAAAACAATAGTTGTCCCACGCTCCAAGCATGTACACTATGTTTTTCTAAACACTAGACATGCCATACACCAAGTATGCACACTATGTTTATCCAAACATTAGTTATGCCATACATCAAGTACGCACACTAAGTTTGTCTATGATCTTTACCTTGTGAAATAGATTGATTGAACATAATTCCAATGATTCTAATTTCACAATCCCAAATCCTAACTGCAAATGCAAGAATTCCAAATTCCTGCCATTTACCTAAATCTGTTAGATTCTAAACCTATAGGCATTGATCCTCTTGTAATGATTATGCACAAAGTCACAAAGACTTGTCAACAGACATTACAGAGTATTCCAACGGAGATCACTCCATGGAAACGAAGTCTCGAATTCAAAGTACATTGCTTTGAACATCCTTCATGCATTAAGTTTCTTAATCTTACACATATTTAATGAATAACTACCACCAATGGGAATATTTCCATATTCTCATTTTGACTACCACTTTTGAACAATAGTTGCCTCTTTTCAGAATATGTCAATATGGTCCTTCCAAAATTAACACTATACTTCCAACTGTCCCTGAGCAACCAATCATTGGTAAACCTTATATTGTCCCCGACAATTGCTTAATCAAATTAGTCATATCTAGTTCTAGTACTTTTTCCCTCTTAATGCTCTAGGCATTTAGAAAAATTTAGAACAGATGAATATTATAACACATGCAATCGACCCTATATTCGAAGTATATGGGACACTATTCATGATGTCTCACATAAAGACATTATACTAGACCAGTCTTTTTGCTATAATATTTCTATTTCTATTTTCCAAGTTCTCATAATTCAGATTATGAAAAGGGATGACGTAATCATAAACAAATTTTAGAACGCAAATAATGGACCCATATATAGAATATCCTTATGTTGAGCCATTCCAACATAAAATTCATATATATATATATATATATATATATACACACACACACACACATATCCTTGACTAAAGATGATTAAAACCTCGATTTAAGCTTTTAAAATTGAAATGAAGTATAATTTCCTCTCCTTTAATTATAGAAAAACAACTTTTTCCCAATTGAACTTTTGTTTTTCCTATAATAAACATTGCTAACTTGCAACACTTATCATAATTATCATGCTCCCACTAACATTAGAATGATCAACATAACACGTATGCTCCCACTAGCTTTGACATGTACTCAGAAATCAGCTGAACTTCTAGAAATCAGCTGGACTTCTAGGAATCAACTGGATTTTATGATGTATGTGCTCCTATCCATGTGAATTTGTCAAAACCATAATCTCAAGACTGTGTACTCCGATCTTCTGTGATGGACTTGAACAATGCACAAGAATGTGTACTCGATCTCTTAGACCTTCACTTGACTCACATATACATGTGAAAAAGGAATTAGTCTTAATTTTTCCAAAGCTGAAAGTTCTCATTCATCATACTATACAACTTGCATGATTCTAAGTTTCTGTCCAATTGAAACTTGGGTGATGAGAATCTTTCCTTATTTGGTAAATTTAGACACTACCATAAATGGAAGAATCAAATACATATTTCCATTATTGCTAGAAACATACAAACATCAGTTTTCTATAAATGTCATTGCAAGGAGTTATAAACTAAAATAAAATCAAAATTTTATTTATTTATAAAATTCGGAAAAACTTTTCCCTTACAATGCAACTTTAAATGAAAACTATGCTATTACATATTTCCTAGCAATCTATCATAACTCCTAAGTAGTAGCTCAAGAATCCGATCTTCGAACCATGCGATTGAAATCCATCGTTGCGATCAGATTCAACATACTCTTCTTTTAAGTTTCCTTTCCTTTTCTTGATCCTGCCATACATCAAAATGTATTAAGAATCTTCAAATAGGAACTTAAGAGAGTTATGTAGCGGACTTACTTGAAGCAGAGTCTAACTTTTGACCTGACCTTCCTCAGATCTTTTAGGTACTTAGGGCAGCTTCGCAACCAATGCCCTTTCCTTTGGCAATAGTAACATATGGACCATTTAGGAATGATACATGGAACTATCTTAGACTTGCCTTTTCTTTACCATTTTGTCAACCGGGTTGACAATGCCCGATCCCTTTCTATTGGGAAGAAAAAGTGTAACAATGTGAAAATTTAAAACAATTTTTCTTTTTTCAAACATAACATGTCACATACAAATCATCTCAAAACTCAAGTGTATCCAATGTTATCATGGTAAAAAACATATCCCAGAATGTCAAATACAAAATCCTCTATCAGTGTGTACAAATCATGCCGGCGCATTCCCGCGATCCTCGCTAGTACCTGAAACACATATCACATAACATGGTAAGCATAAATACTTAGTGGGTTTCCCCAAAAATACCACATACAACACATAAGCCACTCGAGGCTTATAAATCGGTAAGACCCTCTGGTCGATGTGTCTCAACGGGACCCTCCAGTCCCGTAGCTCTTTGGACCTTTCGGTCCGGTCTAGCTCGTTGGACCCTCCGGTCCGGTCTGATCGAGGACCCTCTGGCCTCATGAGTCGTTGGACCCTCTGGTCCAGTCTAAATAACACATAGCATACATATAACACAATGCACATAAATCTCAAACATACACATACACATAAGACCCTACGGTCTACATATAGATACCATTCTAGGTAATGTATAGTGAGAAGACTCACCTCGTATGATGTCTAGTGTACTCTCGTTCTCGATATCCCCGATCTAGCCTCCTCTTATCAAAATGATAATATATCTAATCAATGCTCTCTTTATGTTCTCATCTCTTAAGAATGGGTAGAAGACCATTCTTCCCCTCCATGACCTCTCTTAAATTAGTTTGACCAAAACCCTAAGGTCAACGGAAGTCAACTCCAGTCAACGGTCCAACTTTGACCAAACTCGTCGAGTCCATTCGTGTCCTTTGAATCCTCCTAAGGCCTCACTCAACTTATCGAGTTAAGCTTTCAATCGACGGGTTACCACTTATCACGAATCGTGGGGCAACCCGATCCGACTCGTCGATTCCTCTCATGAACTCGGCGAGTTTCCTCCATGGCAATACTCAATTGACCTTCTGACGCCAGATCTGTTTCTCTAACTTATAGATCTGTCCTTCTAGCACCCAAAAGTCACATAAAGGTTCAATATTTATGTCCATGCACCACACATCTAGCTCTATTTGATAAAATAACCCTTATAATGGTGTCTTAGGATCAGTACTCTTATGTGACTGCATAAAGCTAGGTTGTTGGTGATGGGTTTTGGTCATAAGACATCCTATGTGCTCATACAAACCCTAAAGCTTGGATCTAGGTTTCTCTATTGTACATACTTTGAATCCAAGACTTCGAACCCTAATTCTAGCATATGGAAATCGAAATTCACATGTAATTAGGTTTAAGAACGTACCTTGATTTTTATATAGCAATAACAATCCAATTCCTCCTTGAATTGACCTTGGAAAGCTGAGAGTCACAAGTGTCACTCCTCTAATGGCTTACAAACACCATAAGCAAGTGGAGAAGGTATAAAGAGAGAGGAGGGAGGTTAGAATTCGTCCTTAGGACCTCTTAGGAAAGGTTTACCGAATTCATAAGCCTTAGGGGGTTTATATAGGTGTAAAGATTAGGGTTTTAGTCCTTATCCTTATCTAGTTGCTTGCCCACCAAGCAACCATAAGATAAGTCTTAGAAACCCTTATCCTAGTCAAATTCTAAGGGATTTACACCTCAAATTCGTTCACCATATATATAAGACAATCCTTATCTTATTTTGTAACTATCACATAATTACAATTCAGCCCCTCTAGTTTAATTAATTACACTTAATCACAAAATTAATTCTTAATTAATTATTGACCAATATTAATTAAACAAATATGATTTCTCCTTTAATATATTATTCTTATAACATATTAATAAATCATAATAATCTCTCTCTCTATTTATTTCTCCAATCAAGTTGCTTTGGTGAAGGCAACCCAAAAGGACCATCCACCATCGGGTCAAGTACATACCAAAATAGTTATGGACTTAAACACTAATCCAACAGTCTCCCACTTGGATAAGTCTAATAACTATTCTACGTATGACTTCAGATCCTGATCTGCAATCGTAGCTTTCCAAAGCCGTTGTCAACTCTGATCATATTAGATACGCGTGTCCTTAGATAAGGGATCATATATTCCTCCATTCTAGATATCATATGAGATATGATTTCAAATCATTCTTTTTGTACTATATCTCGATTTCTGATTTATGACGACAGACTAATTGAACAAATCAAATTAGCCCTAGCCCGGCCGAGCATTTACGTTTGTCATCACTAAACCATCGAGGGGCCCAAAGATATCGCTTTTATCCTACTTTGAATAAAAGGAACAAATAAACTTTGATACAATGCTTGCTTGTACTCACACACCGAATCACACACAACAATATGTTTTATAACACCAAGTTACTGGTGCGTTTACATATTATCAATGTGCAACCGATTTGCAAGATACAACACACACATCTCGGTTTCAAGAATATAAGATGTTATCGTCTCACCAATCACTCGTGATACAATCCATGGAGTGATCCAAGTGAGCGTGGGTCTAATCCAATGCTCAAATCACATTCATAAGCACTCATGAACGTTGCAGCAAACATTTGTTTATGTCTAATACTTTTCTAGACATTCCACACACCAATTCACGACAGCCTTCATTCATATCTACTTCCAACATATGAACGACTGTGGCCCGTTCGAATAATTCGATTATTCTTAATAAACTCAATTATTCTAGAAGTCAAAACATGCAAATGTGAAACACAAGAATAATACTAATCCCATATGGCCTCAAACCTTTGAGTATAAATAAAACACCTTTTATTTATCACCATATTTATTACTCATTATTTGTCATTTCGGGTAATCAACTTCTTACTTGAATTCCAACACTTGTCTCATGCTCCTAGCATGCACACAATGTTTACCTATGGTTCTTACTTTGTGAAATAGATCACATTGAACACATTTCCAATCCTTCTCATTTCACAACTCCAAATCCATTTTTCATAAGTTAAAGAATATCAAATTCTTGCTACTTATAGAATATGCTAGATTCTAACATTCTATGCAACTATCCTTTCGTAATGTCACTGCACCAAAGTCACAAAGACTATTTCCAATGATATTACAAAGTCCTCTATCGGAGATTGTTACAAGACAATTCCATAGACGTGATGTCTCTCACTCAAAGTACATTCTTTGAACATCCTTTTGCATAGAAGTTTCTAATCTAGTCATAGATTTCTCAATATTCAATTCCCAATATGGACACACTTCCATATGTTCCATATGACAACTCATTCTTAATAGAATCTTATCTATTCGTAATGATGTCGATATGGTCCATCCAATATGGAAACATTTCCATATTTTCCAATACTATACTTCCAACTACTCACAAGCGACCAATCCTCGTCGAACTTGGATTGTCCTTTGATAGTTGTTTAATTATTTTAGTCAAAACCAATTCTAGTCCCTTTTCCCTCTAAATGCGCTCGACATTTGGAAAATTTTAGAATGGTCAAACATTAAAGCATTTGCAATCGATCCTATACCCGAAGCGTATGGGACACGACGCATAATGTTTTATTTGCTATGTTCTCAAAATTCGAATTGTGAAGAGGGATGTCGTAATCATAATCGAAATTTTAAGAACACACTTTGTACCTTTGACTAAATTTTATTAACATTTCTCAACCTAAACCTTTAGATTTGAAATGAAGCATACTATTCTCTCCCTTAATTATAGCAAAACAACTTTTCAACTATTGCGACTTTGCAAAGTGTGACTCATGTTTTCTATAATTAATATTGCTAACCTTGCAATACTTTCCTTAATAATCATACAATCATAACTTTTATGCTCCCATTATCTTTGATGATTATTAGAAAACATAACACTTATGCTCCCACTAGCTTCGACATGTATTCATAAACATCTTAACTTTCAGAAAAACAATGCTTATTGAATTTCTTAAGTTCATGTTTCTAATACTTAGTGCTTTGATAATCTTTTATCAAGGTTTCTTGAACTTATACACATTTGTCTTCGATAGTTCATATGTGTGTCTAAACAATTAAGACTAATTGCCAAACCTCACAATTCAAATTATGGAAATGGATGCCGTAACCATAATTGAATTCGAGAATGCAATTTTACAATCACTATCTTCTTAAAATCTTTCTTAGTGAAAGCATTTTCTCACAATCATTTTCATGAAGGAGGAAATCTTATGACACTTAGATTTTAAATGGTGTATGTGTTTCTATCCATGTGGATTTGTCAAAACCAAGGTTTACGACAAATTCAAACTCTTAATGATCGAACTTTCTTGATCTCGATTTCTTGCCTTTATGGTAGCACAGCTGCCCACCATGTCTTCCAAGTAGTTAAGCAGCTCACCCTTTCCTATCAATGTACCTTTCATTGATTAAGGTGCTTTGCCTTTTATGCGTTCAAAATGAGTACTCATAGAACTCACATGCATAATTAACTCGATTGGATTGGCACATAATCAAAATAATGTCAACACGATAGGTTGTAAACCTCAACTCGTGTGCTAGTGATGATCGATATGGTTTATTCGATTTGTTCTTGAAACCTTTCAAGACCATTAAGACTCCCACTGACTCCTTGACATATAAGATTCTCTTGTCAATAAACATTTCTTGACAAACAAATATTCAAGAGTTAGTGTAGTATTTATCAAAACACTTCATAAATTGGTCCTAGTTGGTCTTTGTCTTATCCAAGACATCACAACTTTCCACATTTAATGAAAGTTACAAACCTTCTTAATACCTTTCACTCAATGTCACAATCTTAACTTTAAGATTTGTTATTGGAACGAAGTATGATTGACTTATTGATTTAACCATTTCTTCAATTCTTGATTCCTCTTCTTAGACATACAATTGTACTAAGACTCACTTAGAGGATCAATTGAGATATGGTTCTTAATCATTAAGACCTATCATAAAGCATAAAAGGTACTCTCCCTTCATCTTAGAATGGAGTAACTTTTATCTTTCTGCCTACTTGATTCTTCTTATTCGTTCTGCTATTGATTTAAACCCTTTAATCAATTCAGAATTACACCTAATCATGTAAGTATAATCATATTTACTAAACCTTTAGTAAATTATGACGAATATCATTTTTACTCTTATGGTGGACTTGATCAACACGCAACATTGTGTGCTCGATCTCTTAGTCCTTCACTTGACACCTTGTCAACGAATTAATCTAATTTCCATATATGAAATTTCTCATTCATCGTGCAACCAAGTTGCATGATTCCAAATTTCTGTCAAATTGAAACTTGGGCGATGAGAAAACTCTCCCTATTTGGTAAATTCTCGACTTTTCCATAAACACCATAAATAAGAATCATATCCATTTGTTGTAGAAATATGCAAACACCAATTTTCATAACGATTTCATTGCAAGGAAATAAACAAATAAATAAATAAGTCAAACGAAAATTTATTTTATTTATAAAAGCAGCGGAAAACAAATGTCCTTACAATGCAAAATCCATTGAAAAACTATGTATTTCAAAAGAAAAATTTCTAACAACTCTATCATAACTATCTAAGATCAAAATCTAATCTTCAAGTCCATGCGATCAAGATCCATTCCTTGTGATTAGATTCATCTTGCTCTTTCACCAAGCTTCCTTTCTTTTCACCGATCCTGTAAAACATTCAAATGCAATCTTATTACATTATGTATTAAGAATTAATGAATAGGAACTTAATGGAGTTAGATAGTGGATTTTACCTGAAGCGCAACCATACTCTTTGACTCTCCCAGCTTCTGGACTCTTCAGGCTCTTTGGGCAGACTTGTATCCAACGCTCTTTCTTTTGGCAGCAAACGCAGGTCGGTTCTCCTAGAACGTCCTCGGAAGCATGGTCGGTTGACTTTTCCAACAAATGTGCTCCATTGCTTTGCCAAATCATTTCTGATTCAATAGAAATGAGCATATAACTTAGGTCAATGAGGTTGTCGTCATGATTCATCATATAATACTTTCTTTTGAACTCATTATATGATTCAGGAAGTGACTGCAAAACCCAATTCACAGCCAACTCATCTGGAAATGACACACCCAACATTATCAACCTATCAATGTGTGATTTCATTCCTAGAACGTGGGCACACACGGGTTTACCATCTTCATGTTTCATTTCCAATAGGGCTTTAGTGATATTGAACCTTTCAATTCTTCGATCTTGTGGGTTAGGGAGAACAATAGGAGGAGGAGGAGGAATTGAAGCATGATTTCTCGTTCCTCGATTGAATCATGGAATATCATCTTCATGTGGAATTCTTGTTCCACGGGATTTGGGAAGACCATAGTTGTCGAACTTTGACATCTACAAAACGGGAGAAAAACAAATTCAAGTTAGTTGATTGATTGAGTCCTTAGTAAATCACCCAAATGAGATACTAAGGCTAGGACCCAACACAATATTCTACAAATCGGGAGAGGGATGTCGTAACCCTAATTGCAGAATATTTGAAGGTAAGCGAATGACGATTCACTAATTTCCACCACGAAAAACGAAAAAGAAATTTAAGTTTTAAATCTATGAAAACTCCTAGATGCTTTGAGATTCATTGAACTTTCAATGGCATGTTTAAATCTCGATATGCCCCTCTTGTTTGTGACTGGGATGCTGAGGATCACAAAGCGGGTGTGAATAACCATGCAAACTTACATGGCGCCCTCACATGTTACAGTCACCTATTCGATGTGCCGGTAAACCACACACGCTCCACCGAACTATGACAAACATTGATTCACTTTTTGCTACCTTTGCTTAGACCCATTTAGTGTGCCGGTTAACCACACATGCTCCACTAACGTCTTCGCAAGGGCACAAAGTGTAATTTCATGGAATTGCATCAATTCATTTTTGCCTAAGTAACTAAGATTGGGAATTTTATGAAAACATTTAGTTACTTTTATATTTCATTATACTTATAATGGAAGGTTTTGCCCTATCCTACCCGTTCGGCTAACGACCCTTCACTAGTCAAGAGTGCGGTGGGTAAGAGTGGATACCCATTCAATCGCCATTTTATAGGCAATTTCCTTAAACACCCCTTATAGACCAGCTTCGTGAATGAGGCCTACTAACGGTAAGACTGATTTTTACTCATACATATATAATGTTAGACTTTTAATGTTATATATAGTATAGGGTGTATTTTACACTTTTAAAATATTAGATGGTTCAATTTAACAATTATACTTTTAATTGTAAACCTAAACTTTTATGGATTTATTAAACCTCTTTAATTAAACACCTTAATTAGTCAATAAAACCATAAGGGTGTGATTTGAACTTTTTCAAAACTATACTAGAGTTTTAGAATTTAACATTCCTAATTAAACTTTTAATCAACTTTTAAATTCCAAAACTTGAGGGCAAGTTTTGAAACATTTCAACACATTAGGGTTTTGAATTTAAATATGCATCAAAATTAAACTATTTAATCAAAATTTAAATTCCAAAACTCGAGGGCAAGTTTTGAAACCTTTTTCAAAACATTAGGGTTTCAACTATTTAAATTTCAAAATAACAAAACTTTTGGGGTTCAAATTTAAACTATAAAACCTAAAGGGCCAAATATGAAACTTTTCACAACAATGAGGATCAAATAACAAATAATTCAAATTAACATTTAATCACATAATTATCCATATTTGATGATTTCTTGCAAAATAATTTATCAATTTACCTAAAATAATTAATCAATTATCTTATAAGGAAACAATTATCTTATTAATTGATAAATATCTTCAATTAGATTAAAAAATATAGTCAAATATATCATATAATCGGATTAATATTAATCTAACATGATAAGGTAATTATCCCAATGCAAAAACAGCAAGAAATCCCGAGATAAGCACTGTCTGACGCACCGACTCGCCGAGTAACCCTCTGAAACTCGCCGAGTAGGGCTAACTCGCCGAGTCCAAGAGTGACTCGCCGAGTCAGGTCGAACAGTGAGGCCAAAACACGATTTCCAGTTACATCAAGCATCAATACAATAGAAACCAATCATGGGTCTGATACCACTGATGGGTTTTGGTCATAAGACATCCTATGTGCTCATACAAACCCTAAAGCTTGGATCTAGGTTTCTCTATTGTACATACTTTGAATCCAAGACTTTGAACCCTAATTCTAGCATATGGAAATCGGAATTCACATGTAATTAGGTTTAAGAACATACCTTGATTGTTATATAGCAATAACAATCCAATTCCTCCTTGAATTGACCTTGGAAAGCTGAGAGTCACAAGTGTCACTCCTCTAATGGCTTACAAACACCATAAGCAAGTGGATAAGGTATAAAGAGAGAGGAGGGAGGTTAGAATTCGTCCTTAGGACCTATTGGGAAGGGTTTACCGAATTCATAAGCCTTAGGGTGTTTATATAGGTGTAAAGATTAGGGTTTTAGTCCTTATCCTTATCTAGTTGCTTGCCCACCAAGCAACCATAAGATAAGTCTTAGAAACCCTTATCCTAGTCAAATTCTAAGGGATTTACACCTCAAATTCGTTCACCATATATATAAGACAATCCTTATCTTATTTTGTAACTATCACATAATTACAATTCAGCCCCTCTAGTTTAATTAATTACACTTGATCACAAAATTAATTCTTAATTAATTATTGATCAATATTAATTAAACAAATATGATTTCTCTTTTAATATATTATTCTTATAACATATTAATAAATCATAATAATCTCTCTCTCTATTTATTTCTCCAATCAAGTTGCTTTGGTGAAGGCAACCCAAAAGGACCATGCACCATCGGGTCAAGTACATACCAAAATAGTTATGGACTTAAACACTAATCCAACAGTTGGGACTGTATGGACCTCTCCAGGTCCAGATCTTATGTCTATGCCACAAAGGGACTCCACATACTCCATAACTCAACTAAAAAGGGGGCAAAGAAACCCTAGATTCATGAGATCCACTATATACACAAAAATAGGCATGGATTCATACCTCAAACAGCAACCTTTAATGAAGTGATAGTAGATCTGAGCTCCTCAATCAGCCTAGCTTGAATCCCCTCCTTCCTTCTTGCAAGAATGCACTAATGGTGATGAAATTAGCTTCTTCCCTCACTCTCTATGCTCTCTGGTTCGTTAGGGTTTCTCAAGTGTGTGTGGCTGCAAGTGAAGGCCATAACGACCCTTAAGTAGGGCGTAGGCCCAAAGATTTTGGGTTTCTTTCCACATCGCGGACTCGTCGAGTCGACTTTCCGGCTCGTCGAGTCCACTCATTAATGCGAGTCATCAGTCTCGATACTACTTGATGAGTTTAGGTGTTAACTCGTCGAGTCCCTCTTCTTAACTACAAAATAAATACTTAAATTATGATAACTGGAAATCCGGATGTTACATAAAGCTTTTCTGGATATTCAATCTTACCAATTGTCAATGTCCATGGTAGTTTGGGAAGTTAATCTACTAATCAAATTTGCTTTACCATAACTCCAAATCAATGTTGATTCAGCAGCACCAAGCAAATAGATAAGATCATTAAGGTTCGTGTCATAATCTGTTGCATAGTAGTCCCAAAGAAACTCACTATGTGACTTAGAAAGTGATTAAACAACCAACTTTCTCAAGACTTTGACACCCAACTCTCCCGGATTATCAATATGTGACTTCATCTCCAAGATGTGAGCACACATAAACCTTTCTTTCCAATAGGGCTTGAGTGACCATGAACTATTCAAGAACTTGTGGGATAGGGAGAATAATTGGAGGAGGTGGATGAAGAGAAGAATGATTTCCATGATCCAACCATGGGATATCATCTTCATTAGGAAACCCTGTTCTAAGAGATTTGGGTAGATGATAATTGTCTCAACCAGACATCTTTTGGGAGATATTCAAGATAGTTGATTTAAAGTCCTTAATATAACACCCAATATGAAATATTAAGGCGAGGACCCAACACAATATTTTATAACCTGAAAGAGGGATGCCGTAATCCAAGCTATAAAATATTTGAAGGTAGGCGAATGACGATTCACCAATTTCCACCATGAAAAAAGAAATAACTTATTAGGTATTAATTGGATTTGGAACTCCTAGATCTTTTGAGATTCATTGAACTTTTCAATGGCATGTTTCAATCTTGATTGTGCCCTCTCAAGTTTTGTGACTGGGATACCGAGGATCACAAAACAAGGTGTGAATAACCATGCAAGTATACTTGGTACCCTTAATATTTACCACTCAATCGATGTGCCGGTTAACCACACGCGCCCCACCGATACTATGATAAACATTAAGTTACCCTTTGCCTACCTAGTTAAATCAAGCTAGTGTGCCGATTAACCACACGTGCTCCACTAACTGACTTAAGCAAAGTGCAAAGTGTAATTTCGTGGGTTAGCACAAAATTCACATTTTCCTAAAGTAACTAAGATTGGGAATTAATAGCTGGTTTAGTTAGTTTATCATTATACTTATAATGATTGAGAATTATAGTCCTTGTCCTACCCGTTCGGGTAATGACCCTCCACCAGTCAAGGAAGCAGTGGGTGAGAGTGGACACCCATTAAACTGCCATTTTATAGGCAGTAACCTTATACCCCTCTTATAGACCGGCTTCGTGAATGAGGCCTACAAACGGTAAGACTGACTTGATCTTACACACACACACACACACTCGCATATATATATATATATATATATATATATATATATATATATATATATATATATATCAACTTATAATACTATAAAGTATAAGGGTTGAATTTTACCTTTTAAACTATTCAAAAACATTACAATTCCATAACTTATGTGTTTAAAGTAGTTTTAATGAAAAACTATACAAGTTCCATAACTTGAGAACAAGTTATGGAAGACTTTAAAACATTTAAAAATTTCGACTCTACATTTTTCATAACTTATGGAAATCTTAGGAGTTTTAATAATAATAAATGTAACTTTTCATATAACTTGAGGACAAGTTACAAAAACATATATTATGAACAACTTTTAGATTAATTTGGATTGAAAACATATTATCACATAACTTTTCTATTAATCTAAATCAACTCATATGTACAAGATAATTCAAACAAAACACTTTTCATGTAGTTAGCCTAACCATTAAACTAATACAAAACATTAATCTATTGAAAATTATCTATGAAATTGGATTAGCATGAACATTACCAAATCAAAAATAGGTTTACAAGTTCAAAAGCAGCTTAGGGTAATGTTCCTAGTCCAATTCCAGCCAAGAACCTCGAAAATATGTTGCCTGGGGGTCCAACTCGTTGAGTGCATGAACCAACTCGATGAGTTGGATTATTTTGTGCATGGACTTGGCGAGTCCACTGTCCACAACAACAAAAAATTGAATTTTTTTTAGCATTTTTCAGCAATTTGCATCAAGTATAATTGAAAACAAGCGTAGGCTCTGATACCACCGAAGGGTTTTGAGCATTCTAACACTCCTATGGTGTACATGCAACCCTAAATACCTTGGATCTATATTTTCTCTATTATACATGCAAACTTGAATTTTCCAAGGTATTACCCTAACTAGCATACAATCATTGATACTTGGGTAATATAAACAAGTTAGATGACATACCTTCTCATGTAGCTTGATTCCATGGAGCTTAAGAGCCTAGTGCCTCAAGTGTGACACCTAAAATGGTTCACACAACATCACCAACATCTTGGAATAACTTGAGAGAAAAGGTTCCTATGCTCAAATTGGCTAGCCCTCATGTGTACACACACTAGTGCCGATTTCTTGAGCCATGGGGTCCTTATATATTGTGGCTATTAGGGTTACACCATGTAACTCATGTCTTTCCATATTCTTCATGCTCCATGGGTTAAAACCTTCATGGAGTATGCATGGGTTACTCCATGGGTTTAGCCCAACATGAAGAACTATGGATCATAAGCCCACATATATAAGAATGAATGATTTACACAATCTATCACCATATATTTAATTAGTCTCCTTTTGATCACAATATTAATTCCAAATTAATTCTTAAATACTAATTAAATAATATAATTTCATATTAATATATTAGAAATTATAATATATTAACAAATCATAATTATCCTTTTCTCACAAATGTCTATCCAAATTGTTCCGATGCCATGCAACCCAAATGGACCATGCCAATCGGGTCAAGTAGATACCAATTATAGTTATGGACTTAGACACTAATCTAACAGCTTGGTGGCTAAGTAACCAGATAAGGATATGACTGAAACCCTAATTTTCACACCTGTATAAATACCCCTTGGGCATGAGAATTCGGGTACACTTGAACCCTAGAAGTCTTGGAGCCGATTTTTCCCTCTCCCCCCTCTCCATCTCTAGTTTCATCCAGTTGCTTTTGGTTTTTATGATTCATTAGAGGCACAACATTTGGGGTGCTAAGGTTCTCAAAGCTTGAAGATATGTAACCAACAATGAAGGTATTCATCTAACTTGTCTATTTGATATTCAATTGGTTTTTGTTGTATGCTACTTTAGGGTTTGAAAGCTTTGGATAAATTTGCATGTACCATAGAGAAACCTAGATCCAAAGCTTTAGGGTTTTGCATGTCACACCCCCAACCCGAGATGCCGGAAACGTTCGGGGGGTGGAGGACGTCATGTATAGTATCACAACAATTGCATCATAGTAATCAAACGTAAACACAACCATTACATTGAGTAAGTAAAATATTTCCATATGTTTGATTCATATTTATATACATCAAAAGTATAACACAATATAAAAGACGTGAATCTATAGGCTCCGTCTTCTCAAAAGCTGCGGGGGTACATGTCTACTGATTTCCTGAGAATACAAGTGGTTTTGAAAGAGTAGCAGCAATAAAAGCTGGTGAGTTCAAAAGTATGTTTTTGAAAAGGAAACCTGTTTGTGAAATTGTAACCAAATGTTTACATCATCTGAAGAAAATCCAATATTCTCTTTAGTTTGAAAAGTAATCTTTCACCCTAAGACCGAAGTGTATGTTCATTACGGTTTGCTATAAAACCATATGAAAGTGTTAGTTTGAATATCTGAATACCACCAATTGAATTGTATAGTTTTATTTTACATGAAAACTATATTGTGAAAACCCTAGAATCCTCCAGTATGTATAGTAGTTTTATTATTTAAAATAAAGTTAATTGAAGTTGTTACCATTCATACATTAATCGTATTAATTAGTACCAAACTTATGTGTTGTTATAACCATACTTGACCATTGAATTTCCTGAACGATGTTCTTCAGGCTTCGGAATCGAAATGACTTTGTCACCCAGGCCTGCCAGCCTAACTGTAGCTAACAGTTGCGGTGCGGGATTGTCAATCCCGTATAGATCTATACATAAACTCACGTTCTCCCTCGAGGAGACTCTGGTTATAATCTCAGGGCTTTTGTTAGTACTTAAGTAAGTACACGAAGATGCTCACTCATAAAATGCTATACTAACGATTAGGTGTAGAATAAAATGAATGCATTGAATTTAAGTTACTATTTATGACTCTTAAACTATACTTTATATAGCTTATATGTTCGGTCGCCTTGATTCTATGTTTGCACATTGATAAAGTAATTGTTCCACAAGCTATACCTATAATACTTTATATGTTCGTTAATGTATTCAATTCATGTATTCTACTGAAAGCTCTATAAATAAGTTGAAATCTTCCCTTATGCTTAGCATTGTACACAAGGGATAAAGATCTAAGTGTCTTATAAAATGAATGATTTTTGGTTTGAATCAACTGCATATGATTTAATCCTGTTTAAAACCTTAACATAAATCGCAAAATTTATTTACGTCTTGCTCGCATCCTCCCCCTAAAAACGTTAAAAACAGTAAATATATATAGGGGTAGGAACTCACAGTTGGTTCCGTGAAAGTGTTGGACAACGAAACTAGAAACGAAGACCCTCGGGTTGATGTACACGACACTTAACAGCATCCTAATAACAATTTAATGCATATATGCATTTTATTAGTGACACCATTAATTAGAGTGTTAGAAAAACACTTGCTTTTGGTTTAAGAATGTTACCGAGACTCGATTGAAGTGGTAAATTAGGTTTGCAACCAAGATTCACGGTGTAGGGATGATTACGGCCGTGAAGGGGTTACGTTTGTGAACTGTTCTTGGTCCTGAACAGTTTACTTCCTTTGAAGGGTTTACGACCTTTCAAGGTTTGAAGGGTTCACGGCCGTGAACTCAAGAACAACAACACTTGATTTTGATAAAAAAACTGATGTTTTGATGCTCCAAAACAAGTTCCAAGGCCGATAGAGTGATAAATGAAGAGAAATCTTGCATTTTCTTGCCTTTTCAGGTGATGATTTTTAAAGAGAGAGAGGGTGTTCGTGGCCAGAAAAACACTAATGAGGGGTAGAGCCTCATATTTATAGGGGGTTCATGGTCGGTGGGGTCCATCCGAGAATGGTTCACGGCCATGGTCGGGTTTACGGTTGTGATCGGGTTTACGACCGTGAACACCAGTCAGGCTAGTTTTTGTGCGATTTTGGCTCCGCCTCATATATAAAATTCAATTATATAACTCAAATGATTTTCCAATCCATAAGAATTTTGACAGAACTAAATAATTTCCACCTTTAGTTAACGGAAAAAGATTCGGGTTGTCACATCATCCCCCCAATAGAGGGAATTTCTGTCGGGTTTTGAGCATTCTAACACTCCTAAGGTGTTCATGCACCCCTAAATACCTTGGATCTATGTTTTCACTAATTATACATGCAATGGTGTTTCCAAGGTATTAAGCCTATAACTAGCATACAAAGATGTAAACTACACAAGATACTAGTTAGTGTAGCATACCTTTTCATATGGCTGGAATTATTGATGCATTTGGCCTTAAGAGCTTAGCCCTAATAGTGTAGAAGCCTCAAGTGGAATCACAACACATCAAGGACAAAGGTAGGACTTGAGAGAGAATCTCCACGCACTCTAAAACCTTCATGAATTCCAAGAACATGCACCCACACACAAGGGTTGTCTGTTTTAGGTCATCATATATGTATTTATATGTGTTGAATTCTAAGAGTCATGGGTAAAACCCAAACCTCTACCTATGGGATTTATGATCCATGGTTCATGTGGCCCAACTCTTTATGTATCCATACATAAACTTGGTCCAATATGGATCATAAGCCCAACACATATAAATATAACTAATTAACAAAATTAGTCCCCATATGTTTAATTAGTCTCTTTTTGATCACTAAATCAATTCCAATTAATTCTTGATCAATACTAATTAAAACCATATGATTTCGTATTAATATATGGTACTTATAATATATTAATAAATCATATATAACCTTCTCTTAAGAGTCCATCCTAACAAATTGTCCTGATGATATGTAACCCAAATGGACCATGGTACTCTTGGGTCAAGTACATACCAATAATAGTTATGGGCCTAGACATCTAATCCAACAGTCTCCCACTTTGATAGTTATAAAACTATTATTGCAAGTACAACTTCATAACCCAAATAGCAATCGTAGCTCTTAAATCCGCTGTCGAACTCTGAACAAATCAAATGACGCGTCTATTAGATAAGTGATCATATATTCCTCCATTCTAGATATCATATGGACTGAGACATGGATTATAATCATTCTCTATGTCCATTTGTTGTTTCTCGATTTTTGATTTATGACAACTGACTAATTGAACAAATCAAATCAGTCCAGGCTTGGCCAAGCACTTAGGGGTGTCATCACTAAATCATCGAGGGGCACATATATATCGCTTTTATCCTTATCAGGTAAAAGGAATGGATAAAATTCGACTTGTATGCTTGTACTAACTACTTGTTGAATCATAAGCAAAGGCATGTTTTATAACAACAAGTTACTGATGTGTTTTCGTACAATCAATGTACAACCAACTCATAGTCAGCAACTCATATCTCTAGGTTTGAAGAATATAAGATATTATCGTCTCATGATTCACTCATGATAAAATCCATGAAGTGATTTAAATGAGCGTGGGTTTAATCCAATACTCAGACCTTATGAGCACTCATGAATGTTGCAGCAACCATTGCTATGTCAAATGCACCTTAGACAAATCTTACAAGCCAAATTCATGATAGTCATAATTCAATACCTACTTCCAACGTCTGAACGACTGTGGAGAGTTTGAATAAAATAATGATTCTGGAAGTCAAAACATGCAAAGTGCAACATAATACTAATCCTATATGGCCCCGACACTTTGAGAGAAAATAAAAAAACCTTTTATCTAAGCCCCATATTGATTACTCATTATTCATGTAATGTTTCGAATTATCAAGTTAATACTTGAATTAAAACAATAGTCATGCCATGCTCCAAGCATGCACACTATGTTTACCTATGGTCCTTTCTTTTTCTGAAATAGATCAATTGAACACAACTCTAATGATGCTCATTTCACAATCCCAATCCCTTTTATAGATGTTGGAATACCAAACTCTTGCCATTTACTATAATCTGCTAGATTCTAAACTTATATGAAATGATTCTCTTGTAATGAATATGCACAAAAGTCACAAAGACTTGGCAACAAACACTACAAAGTATTCCAATGGAGATCAATTCCATGGAAACAAAGTCTCATATTCAAAGTACATTCCTTTGAACATCCTTCTAAGCATTAAGTTTTCTAATCTTACACGGATTCAGAGAATAACTTCCACCTATGAAAACAATTCCATATTACAATTTTGACTATCACTTCTGAATAAGAGTTGTCTCTTTTCAGAATATGTCAATATGGTCTTTTCAAAAATTTACACTATACTTCCAATTGTCCATGAGCAACCAATCTTTGGTAAACCTCAGATTGTCCTCGAAAACTTTTTAATCATTTTAGTCATATCCAGTTCTATTACTTTTTCCCTCTTAATTCCATAAGCATTTGGAAAAATTAGAATGGATGTAATCGATCCTATACCCGAAGCAAATGGGACACGATTCATGCTATTCGAACTATGAAGAGGGATGCCGTAATCATAATCGAATATTGAGAACGCAACATATATAGAATATCCTTATGTTGAACCATTCCAACATAACATTCATATATATCTTTGACTAAAGTTGATTAAAATCTCAATCTAAGCTTGTAGAATTGAAATGAAGTATAAAATTCTCCCTTAATTATAGCAAGACAACTTTTCAAAGCGAAATGAAACTTTTGTTTTCTACAATTAACATTTCTAACCTGCAACACGTAATATAATAATCATGCTCCCACTAACATGATAATTATAATTTAACTAGCATAACACTTTATGCTCCCACTAGCTTTGACATGTTCCCAAATATCAAATGGACTTCTAGAAATCAATACTTTGTTGACTTTCCTACCAAAGTTCAGACTTCTAATACAAAATGCTTTGATTAAAATTTATCAAAGTCATACACCTTTCCTTATATAGCACACATGTGTGTCTAAACAATTTCAGAACTATGAAAAGGGATGCCGTAATCATAGTCTCAATTGCTTAGATCTTTGCCATTTCTCACAAGTCTATGTTAGTGTGCCGGTTAACCACACGTGCTCCACTAACGACTTTGAGAATGCAAATATCATAATTAATATCTACTAAAAAATATATTTAGTGAAAGAGTTTCCTCACCATCATTTTAATGAATCCGAGACAAACGTTATGACACTTAGATTTTGTGACAACCCAAAATTTCCACTCTGAACAAACCACACCAAGCCAAAATAAAGTAAACAGGAAAATATAATCAGGTAAGTGTTATTGTCTTGGGTTACCAGGACAAACACGACATCGCTGAAACGAAAGATAGACCCTATGGAACATCCGAAGAGTGTCCCCTCATCATCTGTAGCGACAGCAGGGTGGAAGGAGGGTTAGTCCCTGTATCGATCTCTTAATGCAGATCGTCAACCTAATGATCCTCCGAAGATTCACATCTCATCCACTGTTGCAACAGTGGACAGTGGGATGGTTAGTCCCGTCACTGACTACTAAGTAAGTGACAACCTTAAACATCCGTAGATCTTCATCGACCACTGGTGCTAATCAGTGGGATTCGGAATGGTAAGTCCCGCCGAGTCATCCCTTTGAACTGGGATAGGAAAGATAATTTACACAATATATACTAATAAATCCTCCTCGTAATTTTAAGTACAAGTATCCAGGTAAGTAAATGCAGGATAATGCACCTAAGTAACAGTCTTCCTGTATGGTATTCATGTAAGTGTGTTCATGTAAGTGTGATCATGCATCATGTAAGTATATATATAAACATATTCATGTATCATGTAATCCTAAGTACGTGTACTCATGTATCATGTAAGGTATTAGTATAGACTCATGAATGAACTGACTCTCGTGTGATTCCTTGTAGTAGTAATAATGTTTGATATCTTCTAACTATCCCTATGATAATTAACTGGAAAGTAAGTGGTTGTTCACGTAGATTTATACACTCTCGATACACCAGGGTGTGGGCAACTGAACGAAGGATGAAAACTATAATCTCTTAACATAATCATGAACATATGTGCATAAGTATAGTTTGATTCAAGAAGGTAAAATAATGGTTTTGTAAGATATCTAGGAGTTTTGAACAATAATTTAGAGTGACTTGATGTCATTAAACATTTCAAAACTAATACTTTTGTTATCAAAGTACTTTAAGATAGAAAACCATTTCATGTGACACCTTTTGAAATATGTGAAATCTACCGAGTGAAAACACAGTTATAAAATACATAAGATTGATTTAATAACATACTATTTTCTACTTTGATTCCCCCCCCCCCATTTAAAGCATTTAAAATCATTTAAAGCATTGATTAACGGGTATGAACTCACCTGCAGTAAGTGACCGAAATTGAACGGACTGTTATCGTACGGAAGGATCGGGCAAGAGCTTGGTGTCAAGTGAAGACTTAGACACACACAAAGATCCTAATTACATATGAAAACATATTCAGGATTTTACATCTATGGAGATTTTAGGAGAGTGGATGCACTAGGATTTTGTGCAACACTGTAATTCCATTTCTCTCGATCATTAGAATCCATTACGAGAATAGAAATATTTTCTGCCAAAAATCTCAGGACTATAAATAGAATTCTGAACCAAATTGGTTCATTATTTGAATTCCAATTAGAGAAAAGCCAATTTCTCTCTCACGGATCTTCGGGTTTTCATCCCAGATTGTGAGTCTACTTTCCTAGATGTGTTTTAATACTTGTTATATGCTTAATAACATTATTTACATGTCCAAAATACAAGATCCGAGAGTTTACCGCCCAAGAACGTTCTTGGGGAGTAAACTCCAAAATGGAGCTTTAAGGCCATCTAGTCCCATTTCCTTGTTAGGTAACTAGCTTAGGAAGTTATGTATGAGCATTAGAGGCTAGAAATCAATCAAAACCATATACATTTTAGGAGTTTACGGCCAAGGATATGCTCTTGGGCCGTAAACCCCTTTTTCAAGGGCTAAGAGTGCCCTAATCACCCCCAAAGGCTTGGAATCTATTTTAGACAAATACCCTAATGTGTTTAGGAACTAGGAAACATAAGAAAGGCACAAGTATTGAAGAGTTTACGGCCAAGAGTAGTTCTTGGGCCGTAAACAAAGGGGTCAAAGGACACCCTAAACCCTTCCTTAAGCCAAGAGACAATTTGGGCATGTACCTAAATGTGTTATGGACTAGCTAAAACATTTAGAACCCTATGTGTGAGGGAGTTTACGGCCCAAAAGGTTCCAAGGCCGTAAACTCCATAAAATGGTGCCAAATGTGCCATAAACTCTTATTAAGCCAAGTACCAAAGCCTAGTTTAATCCCTAGAAATGTTTGAGACTTGAAAGCACCATAATAACCCTCCCAAGGGAGTTTACGACCGTAAACTCCAAGGGAAGGAGGTCTTTGGGCCGTAAACTCCCCAAAGGAGTTCATATGGTGCCCAAACACTTGTGTAAGCCTAGAAACAATTCCCCACTAGAGTTGTAGAAATTCTAAGCACCATTTCAAGACTTGGTTGAGAGTTGACGGCCAAGAGCTTACTCCCTTGGGCCGTAAACTCCAATGAATATGGTATTTTGACCTTAAACTCCCATTAGGGGCATTGCACTCCTTTGTTGCAACCCATTAGCCTCTTAGCACTTGACCAAAAGTGTTGTCCTCGCGTTTAAATGTTTATATTTGTATAATTAGTGATTTAATCCCTAATTATTTATATACATATGTTTTCATATGTAATTAGGATCTTTGTGTGTGTCTAAGTCTTCACTTGACACCAAGCTCTTGCCCGATCCTTCCGTACGATAACAGTCCCTTCAATTCTGGTCACTTACTGCAGGTGAGTTCATACCCCTTAATCAAAGTTTTAAATGCTTTAAATGGGGGGGGGGGGGGGAATATAAGTAGAAAACAGTATGTTATTAAATCAATCTTATGTATTTTATAACTGTGTTTTCACTCGGTAGATTTCACATATTTCAAAAGGTGTTACATGAAATGGTTTTCTATCTTAAAATACTTTGATAACAAAAGTATTAGTTTTGAAATGCTTAATGACATCAAGTCACTCTAAATTATTGTTCAAAAATCCTAGATATCTTACAAAACCATTATTTTACCTTCTTGAATCAAACTATACTTATGCGCATATGTTCATAATTATGTTAAGAGATTATAGTTTTCATCCTTCGTTCAGTTTCCCACACCCTGGTGTATCGAGAGTGTATAAATCTACGTGAACAACCACTTACTTTCCAGTTAATTATCATAGGGATAGTTAGAAGATATCAAACATTATTACTACTACAAGGAATCACACGAGAGTCAGTTCATTCATGAGTCTATACTAATACCTTACATGATACATGAGTACATGTACTTAGGATTACATGATACATGAATATGTTTATATATATACTTACATGATGCATGATCACACTTACATGAACACACTTACATGAATACCATACAGTAAGACTGTTACTTAGGTGCATTATCCTGTATTTACTTACCTGGATACTTGTACTTAGAATTAGGAGGATGATTTATTAGTATATACTGTGTAAATTATCTTTCCTGTCCCAGTTCAAAGGGATGACTCATCAGGACTTACCATTCCGAATCCCACTGATTAGCACCAGTGGTCGATGAATATCTACGGATGTTTAAGGTTGTCACTTACTTAGTAGTTAGTGACGGGACTAACCATCCCACTGTCCACTGTTGCAACAGTGGATGAGATGTGAATCTTCGGAGGATCAGTAGGTTGACGATCCGCATTAAGAGATCGATACAGGGACTAACCCTCCTTCCACCCTGTAACAACCCGAAGTTGTTCATTGCCGAAAACCCATTCTACCCGTATAACTCGTCGGAAATCGAAATGTCCCGATATCGTTTTTGGGTTTAGTTAGCAAAAATTATATGTTTATTATCATTTAATGAGGGTCCAAATCATTTAGGAACTCATGAATTTAACCCAAAACATTTATTTCATAAGTTTTAGAAACGTCCCCGCCGGGTGACGGAAACTCAATCGGGTGCGACCTAAAGCATCTTTTAAGGTCGGTATCGGGTAGAATTCCACCGTGTCCAAGTTTTAGGAACTATATAAACATGTTTAACCTCTCATTTGAAGCTTTTTCCTTCTCTCTCTACTCTCTCTCTAACCTCTCTCCTAAATCCAAAGATTAAGTGTCCAAAACTCAATTTTAAGGCCTCAAATCCCTAAGGTACCTTCCTAGCCTTAATCTATAGCATATCTGGCTTCCAAATTTGACATTTGATCATGAAATAAGACAACATATGTGAGTTTACGGCCCAGGAGGCTGCCTAGGCCGTAAACACCATTTTGAAGGGTTTTTAGCCCTTAAACTCCTTCCTAAACTCATTTGGACTTTAGATATGGCTAAGGGACTTCAAGATATGGACTTAGAACATTTAAAACTTTGATTTTGAGTCATTTGAAGGAGTTTACGGCCAAGGCATAATCTTGGGCCGTAAACTCATGTAAATGGGGTTTTTCATGCTCTTAAACCCTTCCAAATCACTTCCATGGCTTAGATATGAATTATAGGACCTTGGTTTTAGCATTTGGACACTTGAAACATAACTTTTGGGGGACTTATATGAGTTTACAGCCAAGGTGAGTGATTGGGCTGTAAACTCCCCAAAACAAGGCATAAATCCAATTCTAAGGTGTTAGAAAGCCATCCAACACCACCAAAAGCCTTGGAATAAATCAAAGGACCAACCAAAAAGAGTTTAAGGGACTTAAACACATCATTTGTAGGATTTCTAAGAATTTACAGCCAAGGCTTGTTCTTGGGCCGTAAACTCCATAATTCATGGTGTTAGAATGCTAACTAAACATCCCTAAAGCCTTTAGATGAATTTTAGAAGCCCTTCTATGCAAGTTTTAGGCCTTGAAACACCTTGTAGCACCCTATAGAAGAGTTTACGGCCATGAGAGGGGTCTCATGGGCCGTAAACTCCATAAAACCTTCAAATGTCCCATACAAACTCATGTTAGGCCTTGGAATAATTCTATTAATCACATGTGATTTGTTTTAGCAACATTTAACACCATTTTCATGAGGATTAAGGATTTTACGGCTAGGAGCCTATGCTAGGCCGTAAACTCCCATAAATTAATCATTTTGGTGATTTAAATCCATTCCAAGCATTTAGAACCAAACCTAGAAGCATTCGCTTAAGTGTTTCAAGCCATTTTTGACCTTAACTCACCCCACCATGAGTTTACGGCCGTAAACTCATGGGTAGAGGGTTATGAGGCCGTAAACTCCTTATGGAGTGTTCCTTTGATGTCCCAATTCATTATCCTAACTATATGTGTCCCTAAACGCCACTCGGGTCCTTCCAAACACTTGTATCGGAGTGTTTTCGCGACTTGAAGCAAGTGTCCCTATCATATAAATAACTAAGTCCTAATTAGATACAAATGTGTATCTTTACATTATAATTAGGAACCTCGTGTATTTACAAGCCCCGGAATCAACTCTTAGCATCCAAATCGTCACATTTCTCGTCCGGTGAGTTCATACCCCTACGCCTTTTTCACTGTTTTTAACTATTTTCAGGGGGGGAATACAAGCAAATCATAACTGTTTTCAAATCATAACATTTATGTGTTTCAAATATTATCTGGCAAACTTAAAAACTCTTTTACTCCTTATGTATTATGTTGAGCATAAGGAATGATTTATCGATTACAAATAAATGGATTTTAGTTAAGAAAATAATCAAACTAATCAAATTATTATGGGAATAATTTGGGGTTCTATGTTTCTCTTATATCATGTACTGATATCTGTATTAAGTTATTAGATAAACTAAGTCTGATTCAGTTTATCTCTATATCATTCGAATGTTTTGCCAGATAGTCTCATTGTATGTATCTATTTTTCACTGTATCATGTTTTAAAATCTTTGTATGTCTATTATCGTATGAGAATCCTGTGAATAGTTTAATACTAGCTTGTGAGATAGTCACTACCCTTTTATGGATGATCAAGTAAATCCTCTCCGGAAGTGTAACCAGAGTCTCCTGGAGGGAGAGCGAGGAATTTGTGAATAGATCTATTCGGGACTGACAATCCCACACCTTAACTGCTAGCTACAGTTAGGCGGGCACGCCTGGGGTGACAAATTCTGGATATCATTCGACGTCTGACTAACGTCAAGGAGGTCTCGTTGTCATATCAGCATGGTTACCCGACTCACAATACGTATTAATATAAACTTATTCACAGCTAGGATTTGTTTAGAATCTAAATCTGTTCGGGATGGTAATCCCATGGTCTTGTATCTATATCTCGTTCGGGATGGTAATCCCATGGTTTTATGTCTATATCTCGTTCGGGATGATAATCCCATGATCTTGTGTCTATATCTCGTACGGGATGGTAATCCCATGGTTTTGAAACTAAATCTTATACGGGATGATAATCCCATGATTTTATCAATCTATCATATATCTAGTTTCGGGATAGTGATCCCATGGATTTATCAAGCTATCTTATATCTATTTTCGGGATAGTGATCCCATGGTCTTTATCGAATTATCTTATAACTGGTTCGGGATGTTAGTCCCAAGGTTTTCAAAATACTTTATATCTACAGTTCGTATAAATTATAGTTTTGTATAATAAACTATACTCTGTGTTATTCAATCAATCTTGCATTTAGGAAAATATGGGATTTTCCTGGGGTTAACTTATAACTTGTTACTGAACTGTAATGAAAGAGAACTAAACTACTTTATTTAAGAAAATATGGGATTTTCTTGGATAACAAACCTTTCCGGAAAACTAAAGGAAACCGATACCTTTTTCATAAAACAAAACCGCTTATGAAATCACCAGCTTTATGTTGATTTTCAAACTGCTTGTATTCTCAGGTCCAAGTTAGACAGGTACCCGACGATATCTTTTGGTGAAGACGGAGTGCTTCGAAGACTCGTCTCTTTTGTTCATATGATAGATGTATAGCTTTTGTACAATTTACTTTTGAACCAAATGTAAACCTTCATATATATATGTAATGTAATGGTTGTTTACTGTGATTACTATGTACATTGGATTTGATACTCAACGTGGAGTCAACCCCGGGAACGTTTCCGCCTTTGGTTTTCGGGGTGTGACAGATTGGTATCAGAGCCCTTGTTTATAGTGAACAGAGTATACCAAACCTTACATGGTATAAAACTATAAACATTAAGGGGCCTAAGTGCTCTGAATTAAAAGTATCCTACAAAATATAAGTATTTTCAAAAGTATTTAAGTATGCCGAGCCGTCGAAATCCGTAATTACAAGTAGAACAAAACATAAGTAAATGGGTGTTGTACGCTGCGGTTAAACCTGGGCAGTTATGTAGTCGTGTCTAGGGTCAATATACCTTGGCCAACTATATTCATTCGAGACACGACGAACATGTGCTTGGGAGTGACTGTAGTATGCGGCATACCTAAAACTTACCCAATATCCCAAACAACAAATCGTCGTTGCTGCGAACCATGAAATACTATGGGAGTATTTCTCGAGCCGATCCTTTGTCGAAATCCTCGCATATGCATTATTCCTTGATTATTTTTCTAGCGATAAAATGTTCTATCTTAACTCCTTTCTACTTTATCGCTTAGTATGATGCTATATTTGCCTTGATGAGATATCTCCTGTCCCATATCTCTTGATTCAATTCAGAGGACTTATGATCCTCTCTTTCCTGATCTTTTTAGATCAAGATGCCTCCAAGAAAGAGACCCAGCTCAACGAACAACAGCAATCCTCCTCCGCCACCACCTCCTATTCAGATCGATTTGGAAACACTTCAGGCAACTATTTATGCTACTATATCAGCTCTCTTACCTCAACTGAACTCGAGGGGTTCAGGAGGTGAAACCCAAAACCCAGATGATAGCCAGGGACACCAAAAAGGGGGTTCCTATAAAGACTTCATGAACGCAAAACCGACATTCTTCGATGGCACAGGGGGTGTCATTGCTTTAACCCGATGGTTCGAGAGAATCGAATCAATCTTTGAAATATGTGGCTGTTCGGAGTCTGATAGAGTCAAGTTTGCCGCCTGTACCTTCCTAGACAAAGCCCTGACTTGGTGGAATAGCCGAGTCAAATCCTTAACTTTACCTGTAGCCAATGCTATGGGTTGGGAAGCTATGAAGGAGCTTCTTCTAGCAGAGTATTGCCTTCGGGGCGAACTCCAGAAGCTAGAACACGAACTTTGGAACCTTAAGATGAAGGGTTCCAACATAGCTGCTTATACCTCAAGATTTGACGATCTGGCATTACTTTGTTCGGGAATGGTTACCCCGGAAAGTAAAAAGATAGAGAGGTTCATCTGGGAGTTGACCCAGCCAACAAAGGGGAATGTCTTGGCTGCGAAGCCAGACACATATGACAGTGCCAAATGTCTTGCGAAAATCCTGATAGATCACGAAGACAACTCTGATGAAGAAGCTACTACCCCCGAGCCAGTCGCCAGTGGAGGCGGAAGCAAAAAGAAATCCTAGAACAAGCGGAAGGCCCAGAGTACGCAAGGGTCTTCTAAGAAACAGCAAACGGTAGCAATCCATGCTGCTACTGCCCCTGTCGCTGTTTCAGCTGTAGGTTCCACAGCCCAAACTCCCACCAGTGGATACACTGCTACCCTTCCTTGGTGTGGTAAATGCAACTACCACCACCGCATTCCTGGACCATGTCGCGAAAGGATCTGCGACAATTGTGGCAATAAGGGCCATCTTGCGCGAACCTGTAGAAAACCAGCCAAGCCAACGAACCAATCATCCGGAGTGGGAATCAGTCCGGCCTGTTACAATTGTGGTGAAGCTGGGCACTTCAAAAGGAATTGTCCCAAGACAGCTACAACCACAAATCCCTCTGCCGCCGTAGGTATATTTCTCTTTGATAATTCTTATACTTGCAACTCTTTTCGATTTAAGTACAAAAGGGAAACCTGTTATCTATCTATTCGAACATTTTCTAAACTTAATCCTTCGTATGTAATTGAAATGTATACCGTCGAGACGACTAACTAGTGAGATAGAGAACACTAACTTCGTACCTATAGATTGACTCCTCAGTCCAGAGGACTATTCTATTCCATTCGATTTAAAAAGGGGAAACTTTCCATAAAAATATTTTGATGCTATGTTTAACATGAAATGACTGAGTTTTCATTCGTGTTGTCATCCTTGCTTTCGAAAGGGTCGCTCGTCTAGATTTTTCCTCGACCCTGTTCTCGTGATCTTCGGCATCAAACTTTTGTATCATTCTATGCCTTAGAACTCAAAAGTTTTCCCAATGTGAGTTACCATGCATCCCTCGTTTCTGTGATTATTGAGAAATGGGAAGTTAGCCCCGAAGGATTCCCGGGAGTTTCTTTCGAGCGTCCAGTTTAGTCTCACATTAGACCTTTCGGGATCTTCGTAGAGATCGATTCTGCAACCTTCAGGTTTCGGATGCCCTTAGAGCTTGGTAATATCTATCTAGACCATCACGTCTCGAATCCTTAGAAACGTCTGCCCAACGAAACCCTAGTGATTCCTTTGAGGAAGCCGAAGTCGTTCAGGGTTGGAACTTCCACGAGAAATCAGATTGATATCGTAGATTGAGAGAGAGTCAAGAAGCGAAATCAAGGCATGTCCCGATAATGAGAATTCGTTAAAACGCCCAGTAGAGACCAAATTCCACCTGAGAAGGTGAAGATCCAAGACAACAAAACCATCCGTATCTCATTCAAATCCATGACCTATATCTTATTCTTTGAATTTCGGGACAAAATTCCCTCTAACGGGGGGATAATGTAACAACCCGAAGTTGTTCATCGCCGAAAACCCATTCTACCCGTATAACTCGTCGGAAATCGAAATGTCCCGATATCGTTTTTGGGTTTAGTTAGCAAAAATTATATGTTTATTATCATTTAATGAGGGTCCAAATCATTTAGGAACTCATGAATTTAACCCAAAACATTTATTTCATAAGTTTTAGAAACGTCCCCGCCGGGTGACGGAAACTCAATCAGGTGCGACCTAAAGCATCGTTTAAGGTCGGTATCGGGTAGAATTCCACCGTGTCCAAGTTTTAGGAACTATATAAACATGTTTAACCTCTCATTTGAAGCTTTTTCCTTCTCTCTCTACTCTCTCTCTAACCTCTCTCCTAAATCCAAAGATTAAGTGTCCAAAACTCAATTTTAAGGCCTCAAATCCCTAAGGTACCTTCCTAGCCTTAATCTATAGCATATCTGGCTTCCAAAATTGACATTTGATCATGAAATAAGACAACATATGTGAGTTTACGGCCCAGGAGGCTGCCTAGGCCGTAAACACCATTTTGAAGGGTTTTTAGCCCTTAAACTCCTTCCTAAACTCATTTGGACTTTAGATATGGCTAAGGGACTTCAAGATATGGACTTAGAACATTTAAAACTTTGATTTTGAGTCATTTGAAGGAGTTTACGGCCAAGGCATAATCTTGGGCCGTAAACTCATGTAAATGGGGTTTTTCATGCTCTTAAACCCTTCCAAATCACTTCTATGGCTTAGATATGAATTATAGGACCTTGGTTTTAGCATTTGGACACTTGAAACATAACTTTTGGGGGACTTATATGAGTTTACAGCCAAGGTGAGTGATTGGGATGTAAACTCCCCAAAACAAGGCATAAATCCAATTCTAAGGTGTTAGAAAGTCATCCAACACCACCAAAAGCCTTGGAATAAATCAAAGGACCAACCAAAAATAATTTAAGGGAATTAAACACATCATTTGTAGGATTTCTAAGAGTTTACGGCCAAGGCTTGTTCTTGGGCCGTAAACTCCATAATTCATGGTGTTAGAATGCTAACTAAACACCCCTAAAGCCTTTAGATGAATTTTAGAAGCCCTTCTATGCAAGTTTTAGGCCTTGAAACACCTTGTAGCACCCTATAGAAGAGTTTACGGCCATGAGAGGGGTCTCATGGGCCGTAAACTCCATAAAACCTTCAAATGTCCCATACAAACTCATGTTAGGCCTTGGAATAATTCTATTAATCACATGTGATTTGTTTTAGCAACATTTAACACCATTTTCATGAGGATTAAGGAGTTTACGGCCAGGAGCCTATGCTAGGCCGTAAACTCCCATAAATTAATCATTTTGGTGATTTAAATCCATTCCAAGCATTTAGAACCAAACCTAGAACCATTCCCTTAAGTGTTTCAAGCCATTTTTGACCTTAACTCACCCCACCATGAGTTTACGGCCGTAAACTCATGGGTAGAGTGTTATGAGGCCGTAAACTCCTTATGGAGTGTTCCTTGGATGTCCCAATTCATTATCCTAACTATATGTGTCCCTAAACGCCACCTGGGTCCTTCCAAACACTTGTATCGGAGTGTTTTCGCGACTTGAAGCAAGTGTCCCTATCATATAAATAACTAAGTCCTAATTAGATACAAATGTGTATCTTTAAATTATAATTAGGAAACTCGTGTATTTACAAGCCCCAGAATCAACTCTTAGCATCCAAATCGTCACATTTCTCGTCCGGTGAGTTCATACCCCTACGCCTTTTTCACTGTTTTTAATTGTTTTCAGGGGGGGAATACAAGCAAATCATAACTGTTTTCAAATCATAACATTTATGTGTTTCAAATATTATCTGGCAAACTTATAAACTCTTTTACTCCTTATGTATTATGTTGAGCATAAGGAATGATTTATCGATTACAACTAAATGGATTTTAGTTAAGAAAATAATCAAACTAATCAAATTATTATGGGAATAATTTGGGGTTCTATGTTTCTCTTATATCATGTACTGATATCTGTATTAAGTTATTAGATAAACTATGTCTGATTCAGTTTATCTCTATATCATTCGAATGTTTTGCCAGATAGTCTCATTGTATGTATCTATTTTTCACTGTATCATGTTTTAAAATCTTTGTATGTCTATTATCGTATGAGAATCCTGTGAATAGTTTAATACTAGCTTGTGAGATAGTCACTACCCTTTTATGGATGATCAAGTAAATCCTTTCCGGAAGTGTAACCAGAGTCTCCTGGAGGGAGAGCGAGGAATTTGTGAATAGATCTATTCGGGACTGACAATCCCACACCTTAACTGCTAGCTACAGTTAGGCGGGCACGCCTGGGGTGACAAATTCTGGATATCATTCGACGTCTGACTAACGTCAAGGAGGTCTCGTTGTCATATCAGCATGGTTACCCGACTCACAATACGTATTAATATAAACTTATTCACAGCTAGGATTTGTTTAGAATCTAAATCTGTTCGGGATGGTAATCCCATGGTCTTGTATCTATATCTCGTTCGGGATGGTAATCCCATGGTTTTATGTCTATATCTCGTTCGGGATGATAATCCCATGATCTTGTGTCTATATCTCATACGGGATGGTAATCCCATGGTTTTGAAACTAAATCTTATACGGGATGATAATCCCATGATTTTATCAATCTATCATATATCTAGTTTCGGGATAGTGATCCCATGGATTTATCAAGCTATCTTATATCTATTTTCGGGATAGTGATCCCATGGTCTTTATCGAATTATCTTATAACTGGTTCGGGATGTTAGTCCCAAGGTTTTCAAAATACTTTCTATCTACAGTTCGTCTAAATTATAGTTTTGTATAATAAACTATACTCTGTGTTATTCAATCAATCTTGCATTTAGGAAAATATGGGATTTTCCTGGGGTTAACTTATAACTTTTTACTGAACTGTAATGAAAGACAACTAAACTACTTTATATAAGAAAATATGCGATTTTCTTGGATAACAAACCTTTCCGGAAAACTAAAGGAAACCGATACCTTTTTCATAAAACAAAACCGCTTATGAACTCACTAGCTTTATGCTGATTTTCAAACTGCTTGTATTCTCAAGTCCAAGTTAGACACGTACCCATCGATATCTTTTGGTGAAGACGGAGTGCTTTGAAGACTCGTCTCTTTTGTTCATATGATATATGTATAACTTTTGTACAATTTACTTTTGAACCAAATGTAAAGCTTCATATATATGTAATGTAATGGTTGTTTACTGTGATTACTATGTACATTGGATTTGATACTCAACGTGGAGTCAACCCCGGGAACGTTTCCGACTTTGGTTTTCGGGGTGTGACACACCCTGCTGCCGCTACAGAGGATGAAGGGACACTCTTCAGATGTTCCATAGGGTCTGTCTTTCGCTTCAGCGATGTCGTGTTTGTCCTGGTAACCCAAGACAATAAAACTTACCTAATTATATTTTCCTGTTTACTTTATTGTGTGATACTTTCACATAAACGATGAGTTAGACTAAGTACTCTAGTACTAGTCAATAGAAAGGAAAAGCTATCATACTACTTATAGAACATACGAGTCTTGGTAGAAGACTACTTAACCATAACAGAACATACGAGTCTTGATAGAAGAATACTTAGCCATAACAGAACATACGAGTCTTGGTAGAAGACTACTTAGCCATAACAGAACATACGCGTCTTGGTAGAAGACTACTTAGCCATAACAGAACATTCGAGTCTTGGTAGAAGACTACTTAGCCATAACAGAACATTCGAGTCTTGGTAGAAGATTACTTAGCCCTAACAGAACATACAAGTCTTGGTAGAAGACTACTTAACCATAACAGAACATACGAGTCTTGGTAGAAGACTACTTAGCCATAACAGAACATACGAGTCTTGGTAGAAGACTACTTAGCCATAACAGAACATTCGAGTCTTGGTAGAAGACTACTTAGCCATAACAGAACATTCGAGTCTTGGTAGAAGATTACTTAGCCATAACAGAATATTCAGGTATTGGTAGAAGACTATCATATCATCTTCCTAGTTTACTTTATTTTGTGATATATTCACATAAACGATGAGTTAGACTAAGTACTCTTAGTACTAGTCAATAGAAGGGAAAACCTGTCATTTTACTTGGTCATAACAAAATATCGGGTCTTGGTAGAAGATCGCATTTCATACTTATATCAATTGTTCTATTTGAGGATTTATACGACATTCTTAACAACATTCCAAAACAGGACAATATCACATAAATACTTATGAATTCACCAGCTTTAAAGCTGATACTCGCTTTCAAAATAACTTGTATTCTCTGGTCATCAATTAGACAGGTGCGGTGGTCAGGTTTTTGAGAAGATGGAGCACAGACAAGACTTGCCTTATTTTGATTATTCATATTATTGTTGTACATTATGAAATAACACACATGTATTAAAACTCTACTGATAATGCAATGGATGATGTTGTTGCTTGTTTATTATATTACACTGTTGTGATACTGTACATGACGTCCCCCACCCCTGAACGTTTCCGCCGTTCGTGGTTTTGGGGTGTGACAGATTGGTATCAGAGTATTGTTTATAGTGAATTAAGTATATCAACCCATAAAAGATATACTAACTATAAATACATGGGATTAAAACACTCTGTCTCAGAGTTATACTTTTAAATAATAAAATATTTAAGTAAGTATACGTGCCTGCATTCATACTAAAATCTGTGTCACAACGACAAGAACAAAAGTATTACGATTGTTGAATATCACAAGTAAGCCTGGGGATATATGGTCAGTCTTGGGAATGGCATAGCCTGATCAACTATACTGGTCCGAGGAGTGATTGGAATACGCCCAAGAATGGTTGTGATATGGCAACAAGGCTAAAAACTTACCACCACAACCATAAAGAAATACCATATGGGTATTTGATCTTACTATAATTAGCTTAGTTAGTTCATCTATTTTAGCTATTTCTTATATCCCTATTCTCGCGTAGATAACATGGATGGATTCCATCCCCACGACAACCTGTTCCTTCCGAACGAAGTGATTGCTGAATGGTTTGGAGAAGAACCAGATGATGATCATCCAATCCCTCTGAATGATCACCATGCTGACGACCTTTCAGACGATGCCATCTCCGAACCCAAGGTTGAGAACCTACCCCAGGCAGCTCCCTTTCCGATTCCTAACCCTCGTCCGACTTTTCAAGGCCCGACGCCTGAGTGGGTGGAATGTTTGGAAACTTGGAGCCAAGGACAAGACCAGCCCATGCCATTTAATGGTGACCGAAGCTTCTATGACCTGAGCAATGGGGGCTCAGCAGACATGATCATGCCAATTCTGATCCGAAGAGTTGCCCGAAACGAAATTCAGGGCAGGACAGCTCTACAACGTATCACAGAAGTTGATACAAATGGGAGAATGCATATGCTTCACACCAGTCGCCTTGAACATGCTCGTGAGAGGTCGGAGAGAGACCATGAAACCCTGCTGCAAGCACTGGCTGAATCACGAGCTGAAGTCATGGAACTTCGGGTACGCCAGAGAGTGTACGAAAGACACATACTTGAGGTGGAACGCCAACTGGCTAAACTGAGAATTCACCAGAGGGATGACCGTCGCCAGTAGTGGACGTGTTACGTTCTATTCGTTGTTAGAAAGGAATCGTGTTTGTTGGATATTATTCCTTTTATATCAGCTCAGATACTGATTGTTGGAAATATAAAAATCTGATTACCACAACAAAAGGCTCGGCTACCAGTTACTGTGTGACAGATATATGAGTTAAAGGTATAAGATATAGATATATATATATATATATATATATATATATATATATATATATATATATATATATATATATATATAAAGAATAATAATTGCGGAATAAGTATAAATATGAAAGCTATAAATGACTGAAAGCTATAATAATATAAATGACTGTATTTAAATGACGTAAAGCTATAAATAATATAAATGACTGTATTTAAATAACATAAAGCTATAAATAATATAAATGACTATATTTAAATGACATAAAGCTATAATAAAGTATATAAGTATATAAATATATATCAAGTAGGTTCGTCAATAAATTAACTGAACTGGACTCATGTAACGACTGGTCGATATTTGTTCTTTGAATGGACTGGTCGATATTGGGACTCTTGGAGCGACTGGTCGATATTTGTTCAATGATCAATCCGGTATTTGATAAGTAGTAAAAAGTTCATTTTCATGTAAATGGGTTGTTTACAAAACAGTGCAAAGTACACGAGTGATGTATTTGTATACGAGTATAGGGTGTTTGAGGAGATTTGATGAGGTTGGAGTGGGTATTTGGAGGGTGTTAGGAGGTGGAATAAGGTTGTAATTTTGGTGGTGTAAGGCAACAAAGATGGTGAAGTTGAAGGAGCTTTGGGTGGTGATGGATGTAGATTTTCGGAGTAAATCTCTCTGGATAGCCAATTCTCTCTCGCGTCTCTTTGGGGTTTCCCGTGGTCAAAATCGTCCACGAAAATTTCTACATGTAGGTAAGGTTCTGAAGAATTGATGGTGAAAATCTCCCTAGTAGTATTTTGGCTGTGTTGTGCTCGGTTTTTTGTTTTCTAACATGAAGATTCTGAACTCGAAAACAGAAATCTCTCTGGATAGCCAATTCTCTCTCGCGTCTCTTTGGTGTTTCCCGTGGTCAAAATCGTCCACGAAAATTTCTGAATGTAGGTAAGGTTCTGAATAATTGATGGTGAAAATCTCCCTAGTAGTATTTTTGATGTGTTGTGCTCGGTTTTTTCTTTTCTAACATGCAAATTATGATGTCGAAAAACAGCAAGGTGGTGATGGTTGTGGTGATTTGAAAGGGTTTTTGGAGGAGGTTTAAGGAGGATTTTTGGAGGGTGTTTGGAGAGTATTTTGAGGTTGGAAGGAGGTTGATATAAAGTGGTGATGGTGGTAAAGATGATGATCTTAAAGTTTGATGAAGAACCTTTGATGAAGATGATGAAGATGGTTGATAGTGTTCTTCATTTAACTTGTTGATCTTTATGTTCTTGATGTTTGTTGTTTGGTGATTGAGAGAGTTTTATGTTCCAGGGAATTACAAAGAAAAATAAACACTCACACACACTTTTTAACACTACAAAACTCATGTACACATATACTTGAATGAATAAATATCTTAAGCACTTGAGTTTTTTTGTTGAAAGGAAGGGTTGATCATGCAACTTGTAGTAGGAGCTAGGAAGTCAAAGTTGTAGTAGAGGTCTAAGAGAAAAAAACGTGTGATAGGGTTTTGCTTCTTCATCTTTGACTTGTTGACCTTTATTTGTAGACTTTTCCATTTGTTTGACTTTTCAACATACAACATATATATAATACATACATATAATACATATATATATATATATATATATATATATATATATATATATATATATATTGTTGAAACTGTTTAGTCGCACAACTAAATTTTCTCGTCTATGCGTTTTCTGTCATTCGCGTGTTTTCGTATTTTCCGTTTTGATCACGCATTCATGCAACCTGAAATAACTGATAATATTTGTTAGATTGTATAAAAACAGTTCATCTTATTTCAGTGATGGTCACATACAAGGTTACATAAGAACATTTTTCAACAATTTCCCCCTATGTGATCATTGCTGAAATAAGGACAGATATGATATAATCGTATTGACAGTTTAACTTTTGAAGATTCAAGATAAAAGATTTGTCAACAGATAAGATATATATAAAACCATAGCAATTGATTTGAAAGTTTGTGACTTGGTTTAACATATCTTATGTAAAAGATTTTCAGAAATTTGTTTCCGAATCAAAGTCTCGGGTTCGGTTATCAAAGGGTAGCCATATATGTATCTAAAGAAATTTCTTAAGATTTTATAGCATTATTAATGACGACAAGTGGTCTAACAGGTCAATTCAGATGAACGCTCATAGGTATAGCTCACACTTCACTTGGGTGTTTGGTTGTTCTGGCAGCAAAACAAGTTAATGATCACTAAAAATGAGTGATATCTCTCTCTGACGACTCACACTCATATTGGAGGTGTTCAGCTATGCTTTTCTTGAAAGTCACTTAGTCTCATTATTAGATAATCAATCACATAAGACTGGTTTCGGCATTACTCAGTGGGTTTCTTCATTCATGCCATTAACTTTCACTCTCTCTCCGTCGGGAAATACATGTAGAGGGGTTTAGCAATTTTCATAGTGCAGTTTGCAACTAAGAACTTTCATTGATGAAGGCTACAGTATCCCGGGAAGTCCATTGTTGTTGCAGCTCTTCCTTGATGGTATCCTTTTTGTTGATCAATATCGATTTTTTGTAAAAAGATATTTTGTTTTAGCATCGAGAATTTGCTACATTTTGAGAAAATTTGGATTTTTGAGAGTATCTATCTTGCGGGATTAAGATATCCCTTTTTGTGAAAAATGGTTAAAAACAGATCAATGGATCTTTTGATGATTGTTTTGAAATAACCATTTGGTTGAAACTTTGTTTAAAAATACCAAATGTAGAGTTTTTTTTTTTTGTTTTGGTTGGTATTTCTTCAGTGAATGATATGGCTTTCTTGTTGATTCGTCTTTATCTTGATTCATCTTTGAAGATTAGATGTGGATAGATCTTTGTTTATCTTTGATAAGTGATTGTTGAAATCCTTTTTGTTTCGTCTTTTCTTGTTGATGGATCACGGGATCTCAAGAGTTCATTTTTGGTTGGCTTATATCTAGGTGGGGATTGGTGGCATAAAAGACAGTTTGTCTATTATATAAGAAATGAATGTATCGTCCCTGGTCATTTTGATATCTAAGAAAAAATGAGACTGTGACAAGGTATAATCGGATATACCTTATAAGCAATAGTGACACACCTAATCTCACAAGAAATGAATTCCACAGTGATATAGATTGACGAGGCACGAATTCTCACATGGGTTTTTGTTTTCATCTGAACCTCCTAACCTTATGTCCCTTGATTGTTTAAAATCATCAATAATGAAATAAAATCGAAGGAAATAAAGTTATATACATTATGAAAAGTAGGAGATTTGAACCTTCACTCCAATTGAGAATCAATATGACTTAAAATCTTCATCGAGCATAAGCATCTGAAAATTAAGTCAAAAGAAGATTAATCACAAGGTTCTATAAAAGCTTATTATGGCAAGTATTTTATTCTATTTTTGAAGATTTGTTTTTCTGAATGTTTTTGGAAATATTGGTTATCTGAATTTTTTTTGGTATTTTTGAAAAAGAAAGCAATTTTCAAATGTTTTTGAATTTTCTTTTTGAATGAAAGTAAACACACTTTTGTACAAAAAAAAGTTAAAAGTTTAAGTATGGATGTTATCTGGATTTAACATTCCTAGACGGCCTAGGAAGTATTGAAACTTTGTTTCATCGAGAGCCTTAGTGAAGACATCGGCAATTTGATCTTCGGAGTTGATGAAGTGTAGTTCGATATGACCCTTTTGAATGTTGTCTTTGATAAAGTGATATCGAATGTCGATGTGCTTTGTCATGGAATGGTGAACGGGATTGTGAGAAATGACAATTGCACTGGTTGAGTCACAAAATATGGGAATTTATGAGATTTTGAAGCCATAGTCATGCAGTTGAGTTTGCATCCATATGACTTGTGAGCAACAGCTGGCGGCAGCGACATATTCAGCTTCTGCTGTTGATGTGGATACACAAGTCTGTTTCTTTGAAGTCCAAATCACTAGTCTACCTCCTAAGAATTGACAGCTACCAGATGTACTCTTTCTATCTAGCTTGCATCCTCCGTAGTCTGAGTCGGTGAAAGCGTTTAGTTGAAAATCGGATTTAGCTGGATACCAAAGGCCGAGTTTGGGAGTGCCTTTAAGGTATTTGAAGATACGTTTCACAGCAACTACATGGGATTCCATACGATTTGCTTGGTATCTAGCACACACACATGTAGAAAACATGATGTCAAGTCTGCTGGCAATGAGGTATAAGAGTGATCCAATCATTCCACGATATCTTTTCTGGTCAACGGGTTTCCCATTTAAGTCTGCATCGATTTTGTATCCAAAAGCCATTGGAGTTTTTGCGGTATTTGATTTGTCCATTGAAAAGCGAGTGAGTAGGTTTTTGTCATAATTCTCTTGGTTGATGAAAATGCCATCGGTTGACTGTTTGATTTGAAGTCCGAGAAATGTAGTCATCTCCCCAATCATGCTCATTTCGAATTTGCTCTTCATTAGATCTGCAAACTTAACACTTAAAGATTCATCAGTAGAACCGAAAATAATGTCGTCAACATATATTTGTACGATTAACAGATGTTTATTAAATATTTTACGAAAGAGGGTTTGATCGATTGAACCTCTTTTAAAACCTGATTCTTCGAGAAAGGTTGACAACGTGGCATACCAGGCTCGAGGTGCTTGTTTCAAGCCATAGACAGCTTTCTGTAATTTAAAGCTGTGATCTGGAAATTTGGGATCTTCAAAACCTGGTGGTTGTTGGATGTATTCTTCGCGATCTATCTCTCCGTGTAGGAATGCACATTTAACGTCCATTTGGAATACTTTGAAGTTCTTATGCGCAGCATATGCAAGAAAGATACGAATTGCTTCAATTCGAGCAACTGGGGCATACGTTTCATCGTACTCGATTCCTTCTTGTTGTGAATATCCTTTGACTACAAGACGTGCCTTGTTTCGACAAATGATTCCTTGATCGTCAGTCTTGTTTCTGTATACCCATCTTGAACCTATAACAGTAACATCGGGTGGAGTAGGAACAAGATTCCATACGTCGTTTCTTTCAAATTCTGCTAGCTCTTCTTGCATAGCTTTTACCCAGTCTGGATCTTTTATAGCAGAATGTATGGTTTTGGGTTCATTCGTGGATAAAAAGGCTCCAAATAAACATTCATTTGTGGATGCGGCTCTAGTCTGAATGGCTAAGTTGGGATCTCCGATGATTTGGTCAGTTGGATGATTTCTGGTCCACTTTATTAAGCGATTCTCTTCCGCTATAATAATTGGAGTTTCAGTATCCCATTGTTCTTCTCCAGGAGTTTCATCTTGGAATAGGTTTGAAGGTTCCCCCATAAATGATGCATTGGGGTTGTTTTGGCTATTTGGGGATTGGGCATTTAAAGGAGGATTTGGTGTTTGTTCCAAAGAGGAAGTATGTGTTGGTGGTTCCCCCTCGAATTGATCTGCATCATTTTGGTTTGTTTGTGGAATAACTTCACTGGGTGTTCCTGTAGGATCAATTAAAGTACTTAGAAGTTCAGAATTGTAAGCAGTTTTTGGTTGTTCAAAAAGTAAATCAAGATCGATTTCAATGTCTATGTCAGGAGAAGGTGTTTGTTGAATTGGATTTTGAAAAATATTTTCAATCATTTTTGAACCAAAATGTTCACGATCCAATTTCCTGACATAAAATTCATCGAAATGAACATCGGTACTTTCTTCAATTACTCTGGTACGTTTGTTCAGTACTCTATAAGCAGCTGAAGAAAATGAGTAACCAAGGAAAATTCCTTCGTCCGACCTTGATTCAAATTTTGAAAGGTGATCTTTATTGTTCTTTACGAAGCATCGACAACCAAAAATATGGAAAAATTTGATGTTTGGTTTTCGGTTGTTAATGACTTCATATGGTGTTTTATGAAGATGTTTATGGATTAAGGAACGATTTTGAGTGTAGCAAGTTGTGGCTATTGCTTCTGCCCAGAAGTATTGTGGCAGATCAGCAAAGATAAGCATTGATCTTGCAGCTTCACATAGAGTTCGGTTCCTTCTTTCGACAACACCGTTCTGTTGTGGAGTGTATGGGGCTGAGAAGTTATGTTCAATTCCTTTGTCTTTGAGAAATGAATCTAGAGTATTGTTTTTGAACTCTAAACCATTATCACTTCGGATTCTTCGAACAGGTCGTTTCAGCTTCAGCTCGATTTGTTTGATGAAGTTGGTCATCTCTTCAGGTGCTTCTGATTTTAGTCTTAAGAAAAAGACCCAAGTAAAGCGCGAGAAACCATCAACGACAACAAGAATGTACTTCTTCCCTTGTATGGTTTGGGTTTTGGCAGGGCCACAAAGGTCTATGTGCAACAATTCTAGTGGTTCGGATACACTAGATTCTGAGATGCTTTTGTGAGTGGATCTGGAAAGTTTTCCTTTTTCACATGCGGCACAAAGAGTTTCGTTATCAAGCTTCAGGAGTGGTAGCCCTCGAACAAGATCATCGCCGATTAATTTGTTGATGTACCCAAAGTTTAGATGGGAAAGGCGATGGTGCCATAACCAACTAATATCTGCTGGGGCTTTAGATAGCAGACATATATCGGGTTTACCGTAGATAAGATCCATGTCAAGTGGATACATATTTCCGGCACGGTCAGAATCAACTATAACATCTTTTGTTTTGGCGTCCATGATCAAGCTTCGTTGTTTGGTGAAAAGAACTTCAAGATTGTTATCACACAGTTGAGAAACACTGATGAGGTTGTGTTTTAGGTCATCGATGAAGGCAACTTTCTTTATGGTACAATTACCATTTGTTATGTTTCCATAACCTTTGATTTTTGCTTTCATGTTGTTTCCGAAGGTAACATCTTGATTGGTTTGTATAGGTTTGAAGTCACGTAAGTAGTTCCGGTTTCCTGTCATATGCTTGGAGCAGCCACTATCAATATACCATGTATCATCATTGGGTTCTCCAGCATTAAGTACCTACAATCAGACAGAAAGTTTAGGTACCCAAATCTGATTGGGTCCTGGTTTGTCAGTTGTTATTTTGGGTGCTATGCTTGATGAATTTCTTTTAACATTTGACTTCACATTATTGTAATGGTTTGGTTTATGACAATGGAATGGTTGAGGTTTGATTTGATCTATTAAGTTTACCCAAAATGTGATTTGTTTTTGAAAGCCTGTGGGTTGATAAGATCTGTGATTTGGTGAAAGATATCCTAGATGTGAAGGTTTGTTTGAAAAGTTTTCTTCATATCTGGGATGTGATGGGCGGTTTTGAAAAGCTTTTTGATGATGATGGTTTGAAACTTTTTGATGTGATGGTTTTTGAAAGTTCCTTGAATGATTAAAAGTGATATCTTGAAAGCGGTTTTCAAAAGGTTTTGGAAAAGGTTTTGGTTTTTGTTTGGAAACCTGTTTATGAGGTATGACGTAGGGTTTAACTGGTTTCTTTGGTTGGTTTTCAAAAATGTTTGGCATGATAAGTGGGGTTTTGGTGACTTGAATGGATTTTTTGCTTGTTTGTTGTTTCTTGGAGTATTTTTGTCCCAGACTAGTTTTTCCAACAATTGATGAAGTCATTGTAGGAAAAACAGTTGGTATAGAAGTACTACCATCCTCATAAGAGGAATTTTCTCCATTCAAAAAGTTTTTGAGTTTAGTGGTTCCATCGGTATGTTTGATTTGGTGAGTTAAAGAACTTGCAGAGTTTGTTTCAGAATTTACAACTCTTTTGAAAGACTTTTTGGAAACACTGAAAGCAGTATCATCTGGACTACAGTTGATAACTGTTTCGTCATCTGAATCTTCCTCATTAAGAGATGTGAAAAGATCTGGTAGAGTAGATTCAGAGTTTTCACAATTCGTCATGTTTTCTTGTTCTGCTTGTTCAATTTCAAAGGATTCTCTTCCAATTCCTGGTCTATAATTCGTATCAATTTTGCCAGTTCCTAAGGTGTTTGCCTTTGTGAAAATATCATCACTTAGTTTTCTAGCAACTTTGATAGAATCCATATTCCATATCAGTCTTTTATTCTCGGTTTTAAGAGAATTGATTTGTTTTAAAGAATCAGTCAGTTTTTCATTTAGAATATTGTATTTATCAGTTGATTCTTGAAAGTCTTGTTTCAACTGAAGGATTTCCATTTCTAAAACATCTTTTGTTTCAGAAGAAATGATTGACTGATCTTTTAGTTCCAAATCCCTTTTCTGAATTAGGGACTGATTTAATTGTTCCAAGACGTGATTATAATCTTTTGATTTTCTTTCAACGTCTCTTTCCAATTTGCTTTTAGTTCTTGTTGATTCTCCAAATTTGAGTTGCAAGGTTTGTAACTCAGATTTGCAAATATCATAATTGACCATTGTGTCATGATATGTTTTGAGATCAGTTTCCAGACTAGTCTCAATTTTGGTTATGTGGGACTCAAAAATTGTTTTGGAAAAACCAAGTTCTGAGATCATAGACCATACCTGTTCTATGACGTTTGGAGCTCTTGAAGGTATTTCAACACCAGCTACGAAGCAGAAGTTTGATTGTGCTTGTTCATTATCAGCTTCGTCATCAAATGTTGGCCAGTATTCCACGCTTGGTTCATGGATTGCCATCAATGCTTTTTGCTTTTCTTGGTTTTCCAGTTTCTTCAATTCATCGGCTCTTTGAGCATAGTATGCTGAGTCTTTGATTTTGGTTTTGTTTTTGGCTCGGCATTCTCTGGCATAGTGATTTGTTCCTTTGCAGTTGTGACAAATGATCACTTTTTGGAAGTCTTTCAGGTGCTTGAGTTTGGGTTTGTTGGGAAGGTTGAGAATGGTTTTGTTGGAATCCAAAATTTTGGTTGTTTTGAAAACCATTGTTTTGATTGTTGTAACCTTGATTTTGGAAACCTCTGTTTTGATTTTGAAAACTGTTGTTTGGATTGTGATTATGACCTGAGTTGGGATCGTTTTGAAATCCCTGGTTTTGAAAACCTTGGTTTGAGTTATTTTGGAAAGACGGTCTTTGAGAATTTTGTCCAAAGTAAGGTCTTGGTTGAAAACCTAAGTTATTTTGTCCAAAAGACGGTCTTGGTTGAAAACTTGAGTTATTTTGTCCAAAAGATGGTCTTGTTTGAAAATTTGGTTTAAAATTTGATTGACCATGATTTGGGATAAATCTCTGGAGATTTGTGTTTGCAACCAAAGCACACAGTTGTTGATAATCTGCTTCATCATTTGAATCAGACTGGAAGGATTGGTTTTGAAAAGATGTAGTCTGATTAAAATGATTAAAGTTTTGATCATTGTAAGGTGTTTGGTTTTGAGAAGTTGTGGACACAAGAGCAAGTGGTCCTCCAAAAGCTGGAATGGTTGGTGGGTCAATCGAGGATTCATACGATTGAAGTTCTCCATACAAATTGTACAAAGATTTGGTATGAATAGCTGGATTTCCCTGAATAATGAGTTTAACCATTTTCCAGCTTTCGAAAAGATTGTTTAAAAACTTGAGATTTATCTCGTGTTGTGTCTTTTTGATACCCAAATTGTTCATTTTAACCATAATCAAATTGAACCTATCATGAGCATCATGGATAGTTTCTGATGAAAGCATTTTGAAATTATCGAATTCATTCAAAACAGATGTTCTTTTGTTTCCGATAATTCTTTTATTTCCACAAAAACGATTTTTCAAATTTTCCCAAATTTGATTTGCGGTTAACATCATAATGTCATCCATTTGACTTAGAATACTGTGAGGTATTCCAGACACAAGTTCCTTTTTGGCTTGGAGTTCCAACTTTCTTATGATATCGGTTTGAGTGGCTTGATTCGTAGCAAGAGTAGCCATATTTTCTGGAGTAACATATGTTCCTTCTACACACTTCCAGATATCTTCATTTATAGCGTTAAGATGAAGATTCATACGGCCAACCCACGAATTATACTCTTCAGGAATAAGTATGGGTGCTCGTGAACCAGATCCTAAGCTATTTGCAATGGACACAGAGTTCATGTTGGAGTAATTTGCCAAAGACATTTTTTTTGAATTTTTTTTTAAAGGATTTCGAACAAGTGATATTAAAATGAAAAAATTTTAAAGAAAAACTTATGGAAGGTTTATAAACGCTATAACCAAAAGTTTTTCGACAAAAATTTCAAGGTAAATCACACAAGCTCTGATACCAATTGTTGGATATTATTCTTTTTATATCAGCTCAGATACCGATTGTTGGAAATATAAAAATCTGATTACCACAACAAAAGGCTCGGCTACCAGTTACTGTGTGACAGATATATGAGTTAAAGGTATAAGATATATATATATATATATATATATATATATATATATATATATATATATATATATATATATATATATATATATATATATATAAAGAATAATAATTGCGGAATAAGTATAAATATGAAAGCTATAAATGACTGAAAGCTATAATAATATAAATGACTGTATTTAAATGACGTAAAGCTATAAATAATATAAATGACTGTATTTAAATAACATAAAGCTATAAATAATATAAATGACTATATTTAAATGACATAAAGCTATAATAAAGTATATAAGTATATAAATATATATCAAGTAGGTTCGTCAATAAATTAACTGAACTGGACTCATGTAACGACTGGTCGATATTTGTTCTTTGAATGGACTGGTCGATATTGGGACTCTTGGAGCGACTGGTCGATATTTGTTCAATGATCAATCCGGTATTTGATAAGTAGTAAAAAGTTCATTTTCATGTAAATGGGTTGTTTACAAAACAGTGCAAAGTACACGAGTGATGTATTTGTATACGAGTATAGGGTGTTTGAGGAGATTTGATGAGGTTGGAGTGGGTATTTGGAGGGTGTTAGGAGGTGGAATAAGGTTGTAATTTTGGTGGTGTAAGGCAACAAAGATGGTGAAGTTGAAGGAGCTTTGGGTGGTGATGGATGTAGATTTTCGGAGTAAATCTCTCTGGATAGCCAATTCTCTCTCGCGTCTCTTTGGGGTTTCCCGTGGTCAAAATCGTCCACGAAAATTTCTACATGTAGGTAAGGTTCTGAAGAATTGATGGTGAAAATCTCCCTAGTAGTATTTTGGCTGTGTTGTGCTCGGTTTTTTGTTTTCTAACATGAAGATTCTGAACTCGAAAACAGAAATCTCTCTGGATAGCCAATTCTCTCTCGCGTCTCTTTGGTGTTTCCCGTGGTCAAAATCGTCCACGAAAATTTCTGAATGTAGGTAAGGTTCTGAATAATTGATGGTGAAAATCTCCCTAGTAGTATTTTTGATGTGTTGTGCTCGGTTTTTTCTTTTCTAACATGCAAATTATGATGTCGAAAAACAGCAAGGTGGTGATGGTTGTGGTGATTTGAAAGGGTTTTTGGAGGAGGTTTAAGGAGGATTTTTGGAGGGTGTTTGGAGAGTATTTTGAGGTTGGAAGGAGGTTGATATAAAGTGGTGATGGTGGTAAAGATGATGATCTTAAAGTTTGATGAAGAACCTTTGATGAAGATGATGAAGATGGTTGATAGTGTTCTTCATTTAACTTGTTGATCTTTATGTTCTTGATGTTTGTTGTTTGGTGATTGAGAGAGTTTTATGTTCCAGGGAATTACAAAGAAAAATGAACACTCACACACACTTTTTAACACTACAAAACTCATGTATACATATACTTGAATGAATAAATATCTTAAGCACTTGAGTTTTTTTGTTGAAAGGAAGGGTTGATCATGCAACTTGTAGTAGGAGCTAGGAAGTCAAAGTTGTAGTAGAGGTCTAAGAGAAAAAAACGTGTGATAGGGTTTTGCTTCTTCATCTTTGACTTGTTGACCTTTATTTGTAGACTTTTCCATTTGTTTGACTTTTCAACATACAACATATATATAATACATACATATAATACACACACACACACACACACACATATATATATATATATATATATATATATATATATATATATATATATATTGTTGAAACTGTTTAGTCGCACAACTAAATTTTCTCGTCTATGCGTTTTCTATCATTCGCGTGTTTTCGTATTTTCCGTTTTGATCACGCATTCATGCAACCTGAAATAACTGATAATATTTGTTAGATTGTATAAAAACAGTTCATCTTATTTCAGTGATGGTCACATACAAGGTTACATAAGAACATTTTTCAACAGTGTTCCTATCTATGCTCGATGTGGCATTTTCTATGAAACTATCTTGTACTATAAGTACTTTAGTTAGGTCTTTTACTAGCAGGAACTATCTTCTCTGGTTATGATGTAAGACCTTTTTATAAGGTCATTTTTCCCGAACTTATACGTCATGAATATCAAAGATATTGACAGTCGGCTAACTTCTATGTCGTTCTCTATTCGGATACTCTTATCATACTTTCTTTGGAGTCTATTTGAAACATGCTCTAGTCAAGTCATTGGACTATAGCAATTTAACTCCGGAGACATCTCCAAGTCTCTTTCAATGGTTGGATCATGTTATTCACCAACCACCGATACCTCAGCAAGAACGACAAACATCTTGAGACCATTGCATGAACTTACTTCCGATCTTTGCTAGGACTGCATCATATGGATGTAGGTCAAACCTTCGTGAACATACTTCCATTCCATACTAGGACTGCATCATAGGGATGTAGGTCGAACCTTAGAGAACATCACAACTTACCAATCTCAAATATACAAGAGTAAGAATAATGTTACTCTACATTTGATAAGTGTTATAAACCTTTCTTAAAATTATGTCACTCAAGTTACAATCTTAGAGTATGACTCTACGACTTGTTTTGGAACGAAGTATGGTTTATCTTTTGATATGACCATTTCCACAGTTCATGATTCCTCTCCTTAGCCAAACAAATGAACTAAGGTGTCTTTAGAGGATCAATTATGATATGGTTTTTATAATCACTAAGATAATCATAAAACAAGATACTCAAGTACTCTCCTATCTCTTCAGATTGGAGAAACTATTATCTTTCTACCTAATTTGATTCTTTTTATTCATTATGGCAATCATTGAAACCTTTCCAGTGTTTAAGAATTACACTTAAACTTGTAAGCATAACCATATTTACTAAATTTTAGTAAATCATAATGAATAACCTTATTAGCCTTTGTGGTGGACCTGACCAGCGCACAACCTAGTGTACCCGATCCTGTAGTCCTTCACTTGACTCACGTGTAGATATGAACAAGGAATTAGTCTTAATTTACAAAAGATGAAAATTCTCATTCATCATACAATACAAGTTGCATGATTCCAAGTTTCTATCCAACCAAAACATGGGTGATGAGAATCTTTCCTTATTTGGTAAATTATGACACTACCACAAACGAAAGAATCAAGTCCATTTTCCAATATTGTTATTAATGAAATCATATAAATGACAATTTTTCACAAATGCCATTGTAAGGATACTTAAAATAAATAAAATCAAAAATTTTCTTTTATTTTAAAACATGCGGAAAAACTCATCCTTACAATGCAAACACATATGAAAACATGTTGTTATATATTCCTAAGCAATATATCATAACTCTTAAACAGTAGCTCAAAATTCTGATCACTGAACCATGCGATTGAAATCCATATTCACGATCATAATGAACATACCCTTTTTCAGGGTTCCTTTGATTCTTCCAAAACATCAAAATGTAATTACATTACATCACGTAATAAGAATCTCCAAAAGAGACTTCATAGAGTTAGACAATGGACTTTACCTAAAGCAGAGTCAAAATTTTGACCATACCATCCTTATGATCTTTCAGGTAAATTGGCCAGCTTCGCAAGTGTGACATCCCCATTTTCATGGCCAGAAAAGTCCGATTTTGGTTATGCATGTTTGAAAATCAGTGTAACATTTTAAGTAAAAGTGTTGCAGAATTTCTCCCAAAACAAAATATGATAAAGATTTATCAAAAGCATTTACAAATAAATGTATTTCATTAAAAGACTCGGGATGTCATGTTCGATACAGATCAAAAGCATAAACATTACAACATCGGCCTTACTACATTATTCCGTATTTACAGGCCTATAATCCCTTATCGCTCATCCAAATATCTATGCTTATGCGCCACTACTTGTAATACAAGAAACTGAGTGGGCCAGGCTTGAGAGCCTGATGAGCACATAGGGTTTTCAACCCACAATAAACAAGTTTAGTAACTTTATCAAACCAAACAAACTCGATTATCCGTTCCCGTTATCCTCACTTTACGTCCCTAAAACATCTAACACAAGGGACCTAGTCTAAGGACTTTCATCGGGGTGACAACACATTACTTAGGGATTCCTCAGCAAATCATGTCAAATAAGGCAACCATGTGGGGGATGAAGTACTGTTGGTAAATACACAGTTCAAATAAACACCTACAAGTTGCGAGCCTGCTATCGTTCCACTAGACTGTCTAGAATAGTCTGTGGTCTTCATCTATACTCCGCTAGCTAATTGGATCATCAATAACATCTATAATGAGGCCTCTTGTTATTTTATTTTGTCACACAACAACTATTACATCTACCCATGTTTTACCCAACACATTTTGTAGATACAAAATACATATACAGTTTAAATTATTTAAAACGTGTATAAAATCATTCATCCAACATAGATAGCAATTATACAGATAATATGCACACACAACACGTAATTTATATAAGATACTTCATATCTATGTGTAAGCTGAAAGTAACTATGCACTCACTTGAAAAGGTGGTGATTCTACACTCGAACAACGCTTCGTTATCTCTAAGAAAATTTCCCTCGACAAAACCTAGAATCAACATCACTAGGGTTTAGTCTAACGTTAACCGCGACTAATGAATAGTCTAAATATTATTACTATTATATAAGTGTGACACAATACTTTTCATCCACTATATACAGACGAGGCCAGACATGGAACACCGGTGGGTAGGATCATTTTGGCATATAAGCACTTCTGAATCCAGCCACCTAAGCAACCCTCCAAACCGGAACCCCGTACTGCGAGTGGTTAAAAAGGTATTATAACGACATTATTAACTCCTAATAATAGCCCAATTAAATATTCTAAGGACATAATAACATTACTATAATTATTTAAAGGCTATATTAAAAATTCATAGGCTTAGCTCACTTACAACGGGTTTTAAAGAAAACCGGGCTTTACTCGGAGCAGTGTTTCTAAACCGAAAGACCCTTTTTTCTCGGGAATCTAGGAGCCTTGGTGTCACACCCCAAACCCAAGAACGGCGGAAACATTATAGGGAGGAGGACGTCATGTACAGTATCACAACAATGAAAAGTAGTAAACAAGCAACAACATCATCCATTGCATTAATAATATAATTATTATACAAGTGTGTTCTGTCAAATTTTGATAAACACTAAAGCATAAATCAAAATGAAAGATGAGTCTTGAATGAGCTCCATCTTCCCTAATCCTTGCATCGGTACCTGTCTATGATGAGCTGAGGATACAAGTAATTTTGAAAGTGAGTATCAGCTTTGAAGCTGGTGAGATCATAAGTATTTTAGTGTCTTAATTTGTATGTAAGTATTTGTATGTAAGAATTTGTAAGTATTGAAAATGTATGTAAATCGTAAGTATTGAAAATTTATGTAAATCGTAAGTATTGAAAATGTATGTAAAACAACTATAAACGTTTGAAAAACTCTAGAAATCCCTATGATTCCTACTATTATAATAGGGAGTCTTCTACCAAGACTTAACTGATCTTTATGTAGCCTTCTACCAAGGCATCTAGTGTGTGTGTCTCTAGTAAGAATGTGTATTTTCCCAAGTCTGACTATTATTAAAAAAAAATATAGTTTTCTACATTACTGTGTGTCGTGTGAATATTCACGAAGTGAATGTAATGGGAAAAAGGAAATAGTACTACGGTGTATTGCGGAACTACAACCGTACCAATTACCTTAAGTCTAGGGTAATTCTTCTAAGTACTGTAGCATTTGTAATAAATAACTACATCGGTACTCAACTGCCTTATTTGAGGGATAAGGTATAATGTGATGTTTAGATCCCAGACTATACGCTCCCCTATCAAAGGGATTTTGGGACCTACCCACGACCCCTGCATTTATGCAATCCGTGAGCATCCACATTACTATGATCATGTATACTCGATATAACTATCACAATTGTGTTGTGATTCATCGGTATAGTTAGATCCTGAACTGGTTCCATACTATAGCACCTAGCGACGTCTGTTCTATGTATATGTAAGCATACTCATGTAAGTGTGATCATGTAATTGTACTCATGTAAGTGGGATCATGTAATAGTATAGTAGTGTACTGTAATGTTCTATGTGTGCTAGCTGTAATGTGTGTTCTCTCTCTATCTAGCAAGTATAGTAATGTACTGTAATGTTCTAGAAAGTTTTGACTCATGAATGAACTGACTCATTGTATGATATCACGTTCTAGTAATAGTTCTAGTGTCTTCCTAACCTACCCATATGGGAGTTCACTTGTAATCTAACCGGTACGCATGAACATGGATGTATACCCTTGCTACCCAATGGCGTTGGTTGAACAGGAAAGACCTTTTATGACTATATATTTACACATGATATATAACTAATATTTAAATGACCTTCGCACCAGTACTCGATATCCCACCAAACCACATCTAAATCGAGGAAAAGGAAACAGGGTGGATAGCCTTCCTAAGTCTTTTAAACATTACTTATATAACTATACATATAGAGGCATGCAATTTATAATATAAAAGCATAAAATAATTTTTGTAAAACCTTTCAACATAATTATTATCTAAGAAAAGATCGACTTGATGTCAATCGATAAAACGGTTTGAAGGCATGGGTTTGATAAAACAATTTAGTATAAAGAAACATTTGTTTGAAACACAATTGTAAATAAGTTTGAAATAAAACATACAGAGTAAAATGTACAGTGTAATAAGGAGTTTTAAACACAAAAAGTGTTTATGAAAAACATTTGAATGAAATTGTTTGATAAAACGGCTAATGAGTAGCCAATCATTTGAATGCTGCTTATTAATCACATGTGATTGATATAATAATTAGCTTAACTCTACTTGTATCCCCCCATGAAACATTTAAAAACAGTTAGAACATTAATTAAGGGGTATGAACTCACCTGTTGTGGGTGATACGGATGAACTGAAGAGATAGGACTGCTAGGCGCCAAGTGAAGACTTTAGACACACACAATGGTCCTAATTACATATGAAGACATATTTATATAAACAATTAGTGATTATCACATTAATTAAACATGTAAAAACATCCTAATTCGAGGAAAACACTTTTGGTCAAGTGCTAGGAGGCTAATGGGTTGCAACAAAGGAGTGCAAGACCTCTTATGCGAGTTTATGGTCAAAAGACCATATGTGTTGGAGTTTATGTCCCAGGGGAGTAAACTCCTGGCCATAAACTCTCTCTTAGGTCACAAAATCAAGCTTAACATTATTACAACTTAAGTGGTGAAGAGCTTCTAGTCTTAAACAAGTGTTTGGGTGGGTTTATGGCCTTAAAATGGCCTTGCTTGTTGTTCACGGCCCTGGGACCACTCCCCCATGATTTTATGGCTGTAAACTCATTGTAAGGAGTACCATTTGATGTTTTGAGGTTCTTAACACTTCAAGGATATGATCTATGTTGGTTTCTAGGCATAAGGAAGGAGTTAGGGTGCCATTTGTCCCATTTATAGGGGTTTACGGCCCAAGAACTTGTCTTGGCCGTAAACTCCTTTATCCTTGTGATTCATTATGTTTTCTAGGCTATAAACACTTTAGGGTACATGTCTAAATTAGTCTCTTGTCTTAAGGAAGGTTTTTAAGGCATTTTAACACTTAAAAATGGAGTTCACGGCCCAAGAACTTCCTTGGCCGTGAACTCACTTCTAGACTTGATTCTTAATTGTTTTGTGGTCTAAAACATGTAATGGTGGCTTCTAGTTTGAGTTCTAAGGCTTTGAGGGACATTAGGCACACTTTTGGCCCTTAAAAAGGAGTTTACTCTCCAAGTGTTCTTGGGCGGTAAATTCCCGAATCTTGGGCTTTGATCCGATTTTGATGTTATAAAACACAATCTAAGCCGTACAATACAACTTGATAGAAGTACTCACAATTTGTGATAAAAACCCGAAGATCCGTGAGAGAGAAATCGACTTTTCTCTAGTTGGAAATGTAACTAATGAATGAATATGGTTCAGATTTCTATATATAGCCCTTGGATTTTTGGTAGAAAATATTTTTATTCCCGGAATGAACTCTAATATCCTAGAGTATTGGAATAACAGTGTTGCACAAAACCCTAGTGCATCAACTCTCCTGATCTCTCCTTAAGTGTAAATCCTGAAAAACTGTCAAACTTATGCCTAAAGTCTGGAATTTAACTGTAACTGTTCTAACTTCTATTGGTTTGATATGGTTTGTTCAGAATGGAAATTTTGGGTTGTAACATCATCCCCCTACCCTATTGAAGGGAATTTTGTCCCGAAATTAGAATTTAGGCAAGGAAGTAGGTACAAATGATTGAGTCATGAGGAGGAAACTTCCTAATTGATTGGTTCTAGCGCTCCTAAGTGAAATCGGGTTCTCGGTTGGTATCCTAACGAACCTTCACTAATGGGCGATGACGTTGCTTCGTCCGCTTGACCTCTCGGTCGAGGGTCACTACGGTTCTAATACGAAGGCGAGGATCTCGACGAGTGGACTTACAAGAGTTCTAACGGAAAGGTACGGTTTAACGATCGAGACGCGAAGAGTAAATGTACGTTACTGAGTTTGCGGAGTAGGTCTAGTTTGTGCAAGGCACAGGACCGATTCTGGTAAGAATATCGTGTTAGAATAATGTCTAAGGATGCAACTATATTTGGCAAGTATTTGACCCGGTTGTGCATGGTCCTTTTTGGGTTGCCTTTACCATAGCAACTTGATATGATGATTTATAATGAGAGAAGAAATATTATTAATATATTATGAGAATAATATAAGGAATAATAATATTTTTATTTGATTAATATAAGTCACAAATTAATTAGGGATTAATTTGGTGACTTAAAGAGATTAATTGAATAAAGGGGCATAAACTGTCAATTGTATGATAGTTGTATTTTGGGCTTTGATTCCTTATGGATAAGGGGTGGACGATTTTAGGGTTTGGAAGAGCCTAGAAATCATCCAAGGCTTATCATTAAGGAGATTGGATTGCTTAGGGCCTAAGTTATCCAATTAGGGTTTTAAGGGTGAAACCCTAGGAAGCTCACTAGTATAAATAGACCCTTTGGGTGAAGGAAATTGGCACTCTTGCATTTGAAGAAACCCTGGCCGAATTTGTCACCCTCCCCTCTCTCTCTCTCTTATCATCCACTTGCTAGTTGGTGTTTGTAAGCCATTAGAGGAGTGACAATTGTGACTCTAAGCTCCAAGGGCAAGAAGATTCAAGCAATCAATTCAAGGTAATCCTTTAGATCTGTTTTCATATGTTATGATTTGAATGTTTACACTAGATCTATTAATCAAAGTCTTGGATACATTTCATGTTCAATTAGAGAAACCTAGATCCAAGCATTAGGGTTTGTATGTGCACATAGGAATGTTCTTATGGCTCAAACCCATCAGTGGTATCAGAGCCTTTATTGGTTTCTATTGAATTGATGCATTGGTTGCTTGATTGTTGATTGCAAAATCGGTTTTTGTCCTTCTTCCTGATGAACTCGGCGAGTACCACAGTGTACTCGGCGAGTAGGCCTCAACTCGGCGAGTCCATTGTGGTACTCGGCGAGTTCGAGCGTCAGAAGGAGCTAGTTTCGGGATTTATTGTTGTTTATCTTATGGAAACTTGTCTTTATCTTTATGGGTCAATATAAATCCGATTTTAACATATATTTGAGTATATCCTTGACCTAATAAAAGATATTTACCAATTGATTGAATAATAATTTCCTTATGTGATAATTAATTGATTATTTTAATTGAATTGGTGAATTGTTTTGCAAGAAACATTTAAATAAATCAAATATGGATAATTATGAGATTAAATGGTTAATTTAAATTATTGTTATTTGATCCCTTATGTTTTGAATAGTTTAACACTTGTCCTCAAGTTTTGAAATTTATGTTTTGTGATTAAAAGTTTAATTTAGACAATGTATATTTCAAACCCTAGAATTTTACAAGTTTAAAATTCAACCCTATACTAATATAATATCTATACTAATGAAGTTTTTATGTGAGAAAGTCAAGCCAGGAAGTCCTTACAAGATTAATACATATATATATATATATATATATATATATATATATATATATATATATATATATGTATAATTAAAATGCTAGTCTTACCGTTAGTAGGCCTCATTCACGAACGGGTAGGATAGGGAAACTCTATCTCCTCATTAAAATTATAATATTTACAAAGTAACTACATGTTTTTCAAATTCCCAATCCTAGTTACTTTAGGAAAAGTGAATTGATGCAAACCCATGAAATTACACTTTGCACCTTTGCTAAGAAGTTAGTGGAGCGTGTGTGGTTTACCGACACACTAATTGGTTCTAAGCAAAGGTGGCAAAGGTTGATTCCTTGTTTATCATAGTTCGGTGGAGCGTGTGTGGTTTACTGGCACATCGAATAGGTGATTGTAACAATGAAGGCACCGTGTAGATTTGCATGGTTATTCACACCCACTTTGTGATCCTCGGCATCCCAGTCACAAACGAGAGGGCATATCGAGATTTAAACATGCCATTGAAAGGTTCAATGAATCTCATCGAAACCTAGGAATTCTCAATACATTTAGAACTTAAGGTTAGGTTTTCATGGTGGAGAATTAGTGAATCATCATTCACTTACCTTCAAATTGTTTGCATGTTGGATTACGACATCCCTTTTCTAATATGTAAATAATGTTGTTGGATCCTAGCCCTAATTTTTCATATTGGGTGATAATTAGGGATTCAAATTCTAATCAATCTTTGTTCTTTCTATTTGTAGATGTCGAACATGAACAACGCTGCTGCTAGCTCATCCACGTTGATGAGCCTTTGCCAAAAAGTGACGTTCGATGGAACAAACTTTAGCGGATGGATAAGATACGTTCGCACGATTGCTCGTTACGAGGACAAGGAGTATGTCCTTGATGAGAAGCTCGAGAAAATCAATCCAGAAATTGCTACTCTGGCTGAAATGACTGCTTTTGATACTCATGAACGTGATGCAACGAAGGTTCATTGCATCATGATAGCCACAATGAACGTCGAATTCCAAAAGTCCTATGAGGACATGTATCCGTACGAAATGCATCAAGACTTAATGGAGAGATACCATGAAAACGCGAGGCAGGAACATTATGAGATCTTCACTAACATGATCTCTGCTAAAATGGGACATGGAGATTCTCTAACCGTACAGTTGCAAAAGATGCAAAGGTATGTCGATCGTCTTCGCAAGTTGAATGTCGACTTTGGGGAAGATTTGGCTATCGACATGGTACTTCATTCCTTTCCTCCGTGTTACAAACAATTTAGGATGACCTACCACATGAACAAGGAAGAGGTCACCCTAAGTAAACTCCAAGGTCTCCTAAGAGTTGCTGAGAGCAACCTCAAGGAGAAGTCTGTTGCACCGACTCCCAATCCACCCGCTGCTCATGTTTTGGCTATTGGGCAGGGAAGGGGCAAGAAGAGGAAGGCTCCGTCTAAGAGCCACCGCAAGGGAAAGTCCCGAGATGGTTCCTCTTCTAGTGGGACCAAGGTTGATTATGCTAAACCCAACCCTAACCCAAAGGAGGCAGAGTGCCACCACTGCCACAAAATAGGGCATTGGAAGAGAAGCTGCCCAGAATACCTGCAAGCCATCAGGGAAGGAAAGATCAATCCGTATTTCGCAGGTATTTACACAATTAAATCTAATCATTCATCTCATGCTATTTCTTGGGTCCTTGATACCGGGTGTGGTTACCACATTTGTTATGAATTGCAGTGACTAAGAAGAAATAGGGATGTGGAGCATGGAAGAATAAATCTAATCATGGGGAACAGAAGACCGTCGCCTGTGACCAAGATTGGAGTGTATTCTTTAGTTCTTAGGAATGTATTAAGTTTATATTTGAATAATTGTTGCTACTCGCCAGATATGGAAAGAAACATCATTTCGTTTCATGGTTTGTTTAGACAAGGATTTAGATTTTCTTTTAATAATGAGAATGTTTCAATTTATGCTTATCTAAATGGTGTCTTATATTTTGAAGCAATGCCATGTAATGGAATTTATGAAACTGTTATGATTGTAGATAACCTTGGAAATGATGTTTTATGCATGGATTCTTCCAATAGTATGGATAAAGCATGTTGGTGGCATTGTCGTCTTGGACATGTCAACAAGAAGCGCATAGCCCAACTCCAAAAGGATGGAGTGTTGGAGTCATTCGACCTTAGGGAAGATGACACATGTGAGTCTTGTTTGCTTGGAAAGATGACCAAGTCACCCTTCACTGGTACGTGTGAAAGGGGTGAGGGTTTTTTGGATCTCATACATACCGATGTATGTGGACCCTTTAGATCCGCCACAAAGGATGCAAACCGCTTCTATGTGACTTTCACCGATGATTATAGTAGATATGGGTATATTTACTTAATCAAGCACAAGTATGAAACGTTTGAAAAGTTCAAAGAATTCAAACATGAAGTGGAGAATCAATTGGGCAGGAAAATCAAGATGCTTCGATCCGATCGAGGACGAGAGTACCTAAGTCTTGAATTCCACGACTATCTCAAAGAATGCGGAATAGTATCGCAATTAACGCCACCTAGGACACCGCAGTTGAATGGTGTGGTAGATAGGCGTAATCAAACCTTGTTGGACATGGTTCGTTCTATGATGAGTCGTGCTTCACTACCTATCTCATTCTGGAGGTATGCCTTAGAGACTTCCACCCATATCCTTAATCTAGTCCCTACAAAGAAGGTTGCCAAAACACCTCACGAGATGTGGACAGGGAAAGCTACCTCGTTGGCACATATTAAGGTTTGGGGTTGCGAGGCTTTTGTAAGATGAGATGCTCACGACAAGCTCGAACCTCGTAATGAGCGATGTATTTTCATCGGCTACCCGCATAAATCCTTTGGATATATCTTCTATAGACCGAGTGACAATGTTGTTGTCGTTGCGAGGAGAGGGGTTTTCTGAGAGCGAGAACTCATAAGCCAACGAGACAGTGGGAGGCAGATCGAGCTTGAAGAGATTCAAGAGTCGAGTGATGAAGGAACCTCTACCGCTGGCGCTCAACCCGAGGAGGAAACTACGGTTGAACCAATTGACGAGTCCTTACCTCTTAGATGTTCCGAAAGAGTTAGAGTTCAACCCCAGTTTTATGGTTTTCATATTACTACCGAAGGGGACACATATATTAGTGATGGTACACTAATAAATTTAGATGAACCTAATAGCTATAAGGAAGCCATGGCAGGCCCGGAGTCTGCGAAATGGAAAGAGGCGATGGACAGCGAGATTCAATCCATGTATGACAACCAAGTTTGGAATTTGGTTGATATTGTGCCCGGACGTAAGACCGTTGGGTGCAAATGGATCTTCAAGAAGAAGACCGACGTGGATGGGAATGTACACACATATAAGGCGCGATTGGTTGCGAAGGGCTTCACTCAAACTCCTGGAGTTGACTATGATGAGACCTTCTCACCAGTTGCGAAAATAAAGTATATTAGGGTAATGTTAGCCATTGCTGCATTTCATGATTATGAGATATGGCAGATGGATGTCAAGACCGATTTCCTTAATGGGAAGTTGGCTGAGGATGTTTACATGGCTCAGCCAAAGGGTTTTGTCGATACAAAGCATCCCAATAGAGTGTGCAAGCTTGAGAAGTCCATTTATGGGCTTAAGCAAGTGTCTCGCAGATGGAATCTTTGCTTTGATGAGAAAGTCAAAGAGTTTGGATTTGTACGAAACGAAGATGAATCATGTGTATATGTCAGTGCCAGTGGGAGTACAATTAGCTTCCTCGTTTTGTATGTCGATGACATACTGCTCATAGGAAACGACGTCCCGACACTGTAGGAGGTTAAGTCTTGGCTTGGGAAGTGCTTCGCTATGAAGGACCTCGGAGAGGCTTCCTATATTTAGGGAATAAAGATAGTGAGAGAATGAAGTAAGAGACTAATAGGACTTAGAACATTTACTTAGATAAAGTACTAAAACGTTTTAGTATGGAAAATTCGAAGAAGGGAGAATTACCGATACAAAGTAATGCCAAGTTGAGTAGGACTCAAAGTCCGAGTACCGAAGCCGAGATAGCAGAAATGAGCCGAGTACCATACGCTTCCGCAGTTGGCTCAATCATGTATGCTATGACTTGTACTCACCCTGATGTAGCCTTTGCTTTGAGCATGGTTAGTAGATATCAAGGGAACCCTGGCAGAGCCCATTGGATTGCAGTCAAGAATATACTTAAGTACCTTCGGAGGACCAAAGAATGGTTTTTAGTCCTCGGGGGGAGTGATGACTTAAACGTACGAGGTTATAGTGACGCCAGCTTCCAGACCGACAGGGACAACTACCGTTCGTAGTCGGGCTGGATCTTTACCCTTAATGGAGGAGCAGTAACTTGGAAAAGTTTCAAGCAGGAAACCATAGCTGATTCAACGTGTGAATCAGAGTACATTGCAGTGAGCGAAGCGTCGAAGGAGGAAATATGGTTGAAGAACTTCATTGGTGATCTTGGAGTTGTGCCTGCCATAAAGGAGCCTATGGAAATTTTCTGTGATAATGAAGGAGCGGTTGCCTTGACCATGGAACCGAGGGATCATGGTAGATCTTGTCATATCGACAGAAAATATGACTTTATTAGACATCGAGTAGAAGAAGGACACCTCGTGGTTAGGAGGATATCATTAGAAGATAACCCAGCAGACCCGCTTAAGAAGGGACTGAGTAGGGTTAAGCATTTGCAGCATGCTAGGAGTATTGGACTGAGAGATGATATTAGATTAGATTAGATAATTTTAGAAACTTGTAATATATAAATGTAATTGACATTTGATGATTAAATAAAGGAGTATTATTTATAAGTAAAGTTACTGTCTTATGTTAATTGTTTAACTATTGTTTCACTTTGCATGTTTTGACTTCCAGAATAATTGAGTTTATTTAGAATAATCGAATTATTCAAACAATCCACAATCGTTCATATGTTGGAAGTAGGTATGAATGAAGATTGTCATGAATTGGTGTGTAGATTGTCTAAGTGGTATTAGACATAGCAAAAGTTTGCTGCAACGTTCATGAGTGCTTATGAACTAGTTTTGAGCATTGGAACAAACCCGTGCTTGCTGGAATCACCTTATGGAATGTGATAAAAAGGTTGATCGCAAGACGATAATATCATATGGTCTGAAAACCTAGATATATGGTTTGTTATTTGTTAATTGGTTGTACATTGATAATGCGAAACCGCATCAGTAAATTGATGTTATAAAACGCATTGTTGTGTGTAATTGATTAATGAATAAGTAAATGCATATAAGTCGAAGTTTATCTGTTACTTTTATCCTAAGAGGGTAAAAGCGATATCTCGGCCGCTCGATGATTTGATTTGAATTATGTGCCGGGCCCGGTCAGAACTAAATTGATGTGTTCGATTAAGTTATATGTCGAATAAATCTGAGATTGAGAAACCAAATACTAGACAATTGATTCCATAGAATTGTCTGCGTAATATCTAAACAGAGGACTGTACAATCCCTTATCTAAAGGACAGGACTGATAAGATCAGAGTTTCACAGTGTCTTTGAGAGCTACGATTGCTAATCGAATTATGCTTGTATATATAGTTACTAGACTTATCCAAGTGGGAGACTCTTGGAATAGTGTCTAAGGCTGCAACTATATTTGGCAAGTGTTTGACCTGGTTATGCATGGTCCTTTTTAGGTTGCCTTCACCATCGCAACTTGATAGGATGATTTATAATGAGAGAAGAAATATTATTAATATATTATGAGAATAATATAAGGAATAACAATATTGTTATTTGATTAATGTAAGTCATAAATTAATTAGGGATTAATTTTGTGACTTAAAGAGATTAATTGAATAAAGGGGCATAAACTGTCAATTGTATGATAGTTGTATTTTGGGCTGTGATTCCTTATGGATAAGGGGTGGACGATTTTAGGGTTTGGAAGAGCCTAGAAATCGTCTAAGGCTTATCATTAAGGGGATTGGATTGCTTAGGGCCTAAGTTATCCAATTAGGGTTTTAAGGATGAAACCCTAGGAACCTCACTAGTATAAATAGACCCTTTGGGTGAAGGAAATTGGCACTCTTGCATTTGAAGAAACCCTAGCCGAATTTCTCACCCTCCTCTCCCTCTCTTATCATCCTCTTGCTAGTTGGTGTTTGTAAGCCATTAGAGGAGTGACAATTGTGACTCTAAGCTCCAAGGACAAGAAGATTCAAGCAATCAATTCAAGGTACTCCTTATCTGTTTTCATATGTTATGATTTGAATTTTTACACTAGATCTATTAATCAAAGTCTTGGATACATTTCCTGTTCAATTCGAGAAACCTAGATCCAAGCATTAGGGTTTGTATGTACACATAGGAATGTTCTTATGGCTCAAAACCATCATATCGGAGGTCCTGACTATATTGGATTTAGCTTTCCACACGATATGAAGCGTATTAAGCCATTCCCAGAGTGAGTTTTTCCTAAAGAACTTGGTCTCTCACATGGAATTCCAAAGGTTCTTTCTCTTGTTAAACTTCCCGGTCAAGGGCCACCCCTTGCTGGGTCAAGGTTGAAAAGGTTTTTGTGATTTGTGGGGAGTTCTGGATGATCTATGACAGTAGGTATGTAGGACCTAGAATTTGGCGAATGTCTGTCGGCGTCTCTAGTGTCGACTAATTTTCAACGGTTTTGACAAATTGAAAGAGTACTCAGAAATTCCCACATCACTAACAGTGTGTCATAGAAATTTGTCTCTTCAATTTCAAAACTCGTGCCTAGAGAACTTTGCGAAAAGTACCTCTGAAGGTAATGTTTCGATTGGTTTCTTCTTACTACGAGGGTAGATAAGTAAGTCATTACATGGAGAAATGACGAACTGATCCAAGTAAGCAAGACGTACCCTACTCATTTAGCTCATGAAAACTAGGGGCGTATTTGTGACATCCCCATTTTCACGGCCAAAAAAAGATCGATTTCGTTTATGCTTTGTTTGAAAATCAGAGTAACATTTTAAATAAAAGTGTTGCGGAATTTGTCCCAAAACAAAATATGATAAAGATTTATCAAAAGCATTTCCATAGAAATGTATTTCTTTAAAAGACTTGGGATGTCATGTTTGTACAGATCAAAAGCATAAACAGTACAATATAAGCCTTACTACATTATTTCATATCTACATGCCTATATCCGTAATCCCTCGTCCAAACATCATATCTATGCTCAAGCGCCACTACCTGTAATACATAAAATTGAGTGGGTCAGGCCTCGGAGCCTGGTGAGCACAAAGGGTGTTCAACCCACAATAAATAAGTTTATTAATTTCATTAATCAACAATAACCCAATTACCCGTTCCCGTTATCCTCACTTTACGTCCCTAAACACCTATCATAAAGGGACGTAGTCTAAGGATCATCATCGGGATGGACACTACTACTAAGGGGATTCCTTAACAATAAATGTCCTAAAGGCAACCATGTGGGGGATGGAGTACACCGGTGAACACATCGTTCACAAACACCTACAAGTTGCGAGCCTGGTAGTGTTCCACTGGACTGTCTAGAAGAGTTCGTGGTCGTCATCCATACTCCGCTAGATGACAGAATCAACAACATCAACATCGAGGCCTCTCACCATTTTATCACACATCACCTATTACATCTACCCATGTTTTACCCCAACATTTTTGTAGATATAAAACACATATACAGTTTAAATCATTGAAAACATGTATAACAATGTTCATCCAACATAGATAGCAAGTGTTTAGATAATATGCACACATAGCACGTAATTTATATAAAATACTTTATATATATGTGTAAGCTGAAAGTAACTATGCACTCACCTGGTAAGGTGGTGACTCGGCACTCGGACAACTCTTCGTTACTTCTTAAAACAATTTTTACTTGACCAAAACCTAGTATTAATACCACTAGAGTTTAGTTTTAACGTTAATCGCGACTAATTAATAGTCTAGATATTATTACTATTATATAATCGTTAAATAACACTCAATATAACTCATAATAATAGCCCAAATAATTATTTTAAGGTCTTAATAATGTTACTATAATTAAATAAAAGCTATATTAAATATAGTATAGGCGTAACTCACTTACAACGGGTTTTTATTAAAAACCAGGCTTCGCTGGAGCAGCGTTTCCGAGCCGAAAGCTTTTCTTCTCGGAGCCGTCGGGCGCTCTGGGGCTTTCTTCTCGTGATAGGGAGGTTCCCTAGACTCGGTAGGGGTTTAGGGAGGTTAGAGAGAAGTTAGAGAGAGATAGAAAGGTTTGAAGGTGTGAGGAAATAATGAAGAGTTCATCTTTTATTTATAGGAAGTGTATAGTAAAGTAGTCTCCAAGCTTTGTCCGTAACTTTTGTATACGAGCTCCGTTTTTGTCTGTCTTTTTCCCGTTGAGTTCCTATTAATGAGATCTTCAACTTTCATTTAGAACTCGTTAGCTAATTCTCATTCTATCTCGGATTTACAAAACTGTATCGAATTCGCCGCGCTCGAAAAGTAGAGACTAAGCTTTGTCCATAACTTTCGCATACGAGCTTCGTTTTTGTCTGTCCTTTTACAATTGAGTTCCTATTAATGAGATCTTCAACTCTCATTTAGACCTCGTTGGCTAATTCCCATTCTATCTTGGAATTACAAAACTGTATCGAATTCGTCGCGCTCGAAAAGTAGGGACTAAGCTTCGTCCATATCTTTTGCATACGAGCTCTATTATCGACGTTCTTTATATCCACGCATTGGTATTTACGAGTAATACATCTTTCATTTAGATCTCGTCGGCTAAAAATCGACCGATCTAAAATTCCGATTTCGCGCTGTGCACTACTATGCTAAATCTTAGAAAAATCATAACTTCCTCATACGAAGTCAGATTTGGGCGTCTTTTTATCGATGTTCTTAGTTTAACATATTCTACGACTTTCGTTTAGAGCACTAAGGCTAAATGTCGCTCTATCGTAAATTCACTATTTACGCTTCCCGGTATCGTGCTGGTTCTGTCGCGAAACTTCGATGGGTAATAAATTCATCGTTATAACTCGGATTTCGGCGTTCTTATATCCCCAGAATCCTTGTTTTGACCACTACAACTTTATGTAGAGATATCGGGTTTATCTCACACTTTAATTTTAACGCTTATTTTTATTCTTTATTAATTATACATTTATAATTAAATAATAAGCACAATAACACACATAATTAACATAATACTCAAATATTTCATCTTTATTACTTCAAAAAGAGTTACAATAGTTGACCTAGACTATTACATTGACAAATATGCTTAGCCCTGAAACCCGGGCGTTACAATTCTCTCCCCCTTAGGATGATTCCGTCTCGGAATCATGCATCAACAAACAAATGTGGATAGCGACTCATCATGTCATCCTCTGGTTCCCAAGTGAGATTCGGCTCATTCGAATGTTTCCATCGGACTAGCACTAAGTCGACCATCTTGCGTCGTAACTTCTTAGTCTTACGGTCAACAATTGCCTTAGGCTCTTCGATCAACCTTTTATTTTCATCCATCCTTAACTCTGAGATTGGAATTATGTCGGGAACATCTCCCGCGAATTTCCTCAAATAACACACATGGAAGGTATTATGAATACCATTGACTTCTGCAGGCAATTCTGGCTTATAAGCTTGGTTCCCAGTCTTTTGAAGAACTTTGAACGGTCTAATAAACCTTGGACTCAATTTTCCTCGTTTCCCAAATCGTATAAGTCCCTTCCATGGTGAGACTTTTAGCAAAACCGAATCCCCAACTTCGAAGGTTATCGGTCGTCTTTTCTTGTCAGCATAGCTCTTCTGACGATCCTGGGCTGCTAACATCCTTTCCCTAATCACTTTCAACTTCTCAGCAGTCTCATGGACTATCTCGGAGCCCATAAACTGCTTCTCTCCGGCTTCAAGCCAACAAGACGGAGTACGACACTTCTGTCTATACAAGGCTTGATAAAGTGCCATCTTGATGCTCGAGCGGAAACTGTTGTTGTAGGAAAATTCTACCAGAGGTAAGTGCTCATCCCAATTCCCTTGGAACTCGAGGGTACATGATCTCAACATATCTTCCAGTGTTTGAATCGTTCTTTCGCTCTGACCATCAGTCTGCGGATGGTAAGCAGTACTCAAACACAACTTTGTACCCAACTCCTCTTGTAGACTCCTACAAAACCTTGATGTGAAACGACTATCACGATATGATACAATTGTAAGAAGTACACCCTGAAGTCTTAGAATTTCCTTTATGTAAGCATTTGCGAGCTTATCCATAGACCACTTCTCGTTGGTTGCTATGAAGTGTGCACTCTTGGTGAAACGATCCACGACCACCCAAATCATGTCGTGACCGCTCTTTGTCGTGGGTAGTTTGGTCACAAAATCCATGGTGATGTCTTCCCATTTACCCATGGGTACAGGTAAAGGTTCTAAAATCCCATACAGTTTTTGATGTTGTGCCTTAACCCTTGCACATGTTACGTACTCGGCCACATACTTCACAACATCGAGCTTCATCGTCGGCCACCAGTAGTAGGGTTTTAGGTCCCTATACATTTTAGTGCTACCGGGATGAATTGAGTACATGGTCTTATGTGCTTCTTCCATCAGAAGGCCTCTTATTCCTCCCGTCTTAGGTACCCAAATTTGATCTTGGAATACCTTCAGTCCTCGACTGTTTGTACCGAAGACTAATGTTCTTCCCAAACGTTCATCCTTTCGGTCATTCTTCTCTTAAGCTTCTTCCTAAGCTTTCCTGATAGTTTCCACAATCGTCGAGACGACTTCAATTCTCAACGCTCTTGGCCTTTTCCTTTGAAGATTGACTTTCCGACTAAGAGCATCAGCAACAACATTTGCTTTACCTGCATGGTAAAGTATCTCACAGTCGTAGTCCTTGAGTAGTTCTAGCCAGCGTCGTTGCCTCATGTTCAATTATTTTTGATTAAAGAGATACTGGAGACTCTTATGATCAGTGAACAACTTGCACTTCGTGCCGTAGAGGTAATGCCTCCATATCTTTAGAGCGAAAACTACCGTTGCCATCTCCAAATCGTGAGTGGGGTAGTTCTTTTCATGCTCTTTCAATTGTCGAGATGCGTATGCTATCACCTTTTCTCTTTGGGTCAGAACACAACCCAAACCGACTCCAGAAGCGTCACTATAAACCGCGAAATCTTCAACTCCATCGGGTAGAGAAAGTATCGGTGCTTCACATTACTTCTTCTTTAGCTTCTCGAATGCCTCATTGTGTTTTTCACTCCACGTATACGTAGCTCCTTTATGGGTCGAAGCTGTTAACGGAGCAGCTATCGAAGAAAAGCCTTGGATAAGTCGTTGATAATATACGGCTAATCCTAGAAAGCTTCGAATCTCCGTGGGACTTTTTGGACGTTCCCACTTCATCACAGCCTCCATCTTTGCGGGGTCGACCATTATTCCCTCCTGGTTAACAACATGACCCAAGAATTGAACTTCTCGGATCCAAAAATCACACTTGTAGAACTTTACAAAAAGCTTCTCCTTCTTTAACACTTCTAATACTTCCCGTAGATGCTTGCCATGCTCGTATTGGCTTTTCGAGTAGATGAGAATGTCGTCGATGAACACTATCACGGATTTATCGAGGAATGGTTTACAAACCCTGTGCATCAAATCCATGAATGCTGCAGGAGCATTGGTTAGTCCAAATGACATAACCAATAACTCATAGTATCCATATATTGTCCTGAATGCAGTCTTCTCAATATCCTACTCTCTCACCTTCAGCTGATGATATCCTGACCTAAGATCGATCTTTGAGAAGTAGCTCGAACCTTGCAGCTGATCGAATAGGTCATCAATCCTTGGCAATGGATACTTGTTCTTCACCATTGCCTTATTCAGCTCTCGGTAGTCTATACACATTCTCATACTTACGTCCTTTTTCTTCACGAATAACACCGGAGCTCCCTAGGGTGATGTACTAGGTCGAATGAGCCCGTTGTCCAACAGCTCATGAAGTTGCGTCATAAGCTCCTTCATCTCTGTCGGTGCTAATCGGTAAGGTGCCTTTGCTATCGGTGTTGTTCCTGGTAACAAGTCTATATGAAATTCCACTTGTCTATTAGGTGGTAATCCAGGAAGATCTTCGGGAAAGATTTCCAGATAATCACACACAACCGATATATTCTGCACCTCGTTCTTCTCCTTCTTAGCATCGATTACGAATGCCAAGTACGATGCACATCCTTTGGACAAACATTTCCTGGCTTTCATCAGTGATATGATTCTAGAATTCACTTTGCGCTTGTCCCCGTACACCATAAATGATTCTTTTATGGGTGGGTTCACCCTTACTATCTTCTTTCGGCATTGAATCTCAGCATCGTTGGCGCTAAGCCAATCCATACCCAAAACGATGTCGAAACCGTTTAACTCTATGGGTAATAGCTCTTCGTGGAATTCGTTTCCGTTTAGGTCAATGACGATGTTCCTAATACGATTACTAACAGGTACGAATTTTCCACTGGTAACTTCTACAATCAGGGTATTATCTAGTTTTTCTACAGGCAATGCTAATTTCCCACCAAATTTATGCGACACAAAGGAGTAGTTGGCTCCGGAATCAAATAGTATATTCACAGGCAAACCATTTACAAGAAAGGTACCTGAAGCAACGTCTGTGGCCTCCTTCGCAGCCTCGAGCGGCATCTGGAAGGCTCTCGCCTTCGGCTTTGGTGGTATGTTGGGTCTTCCTACCTCCTTCTTCTTCAGGCAATCCTTTGAAATGTGCCCTTCCTTATTGCACTCATAACAGACCTTCTTAGTGAACGTGCATTCGTTGGCATAGTGCCCAGGCTTTCCGCATTTGAAACAAGTGGCCCCTTCGTCACACTTCCCAGAGTGCTTCTTCTTACACTTGTCACACCACTTCGCTTCTGATCCTCCTCCTCTCGAACCAGACTTCGAGAATCTACCCTTCTTACCGGACCTCGAGGATCCGTCAGATTTCCTTTTCTCTCCCACCTCCACTCTCTCCAGACCCTTCTCTCGTATCTGGGTCTCCAGATTCTTAGAAGCCCAAATGGCGGCTTTCAGAGTGGTAGTTTGCTTGACCATTGGACCGAAGTCCGCTGGTAATCCGAGGGCAAATTTGTTAACCTTGGAGAGTTCAGTTGGAACGAGGTGAGGAACCAACTTCATTTTCTTAGTAAAGCTTGCAGCGTATTCTGTAACGCTCATTCTTCCCTTTTTCAGATTCTTGAATTCGTTGTTGATCTCCAGAAGATCCTACTCAGAGCAGTATTGCATCTTCAACTGTACCACAAAATCCTCCCACGACATCTTGCTTGCTTCACCTTCGGGCATTGAATAAGCTAGTAGCTTCCACCAGCTTAGTACTCCAGATTTCAACAGAGGAGCGCGAGAGCGGTCTTCTGCCTGTTGCTACACTCGCAACTCTCAAACATCGTCTCCATTTCAGAGACCCAGCTCATGACTTCCACCGGCGTCGGGCTTCTAGATAGACTCGGTGGCTTGGATGCCATGAAATCTTTGTATTTGCATCCATGTCCGTCATTTCCTCCATCCTGGTGGTTTTGCCTAACTATCGGTGGGTTGGCTTGAACAACAGTCCCACTGTAGTTTCCCTCCTCAGTCTTCCCTTCGTTCAACTCGGGCTGTTCGATCTGAATAGTCTCTTCCTCTCGATTTTGCTGGAGCAAACGTCTGGTTTCCTCCATTTGACGATCCAACATCGCTTGGATCATCACTTGCACTCCGGCCATCATGACTGGCTCAGGTGCAACTTCTTCAACAACAGGTATTTGCTGAACCACTGGGGTTGGTTCCTAGAAATCCCTATGATTCCTACTATTATATAAAACAACTATAAACGTTTGAAAAACTCTAGAAATCCCTATGATTCCTACTATTATAACAGGGAGTCTTCTACCAAGACTTAACTGATCTTTATGTAGCCTTCTACCAAGGCATCTAGTCTGTGTGTGTGTGTGTGTCTCTAGTAAGAATGTGTATTTTCCCAAGTCTGAATATCATTAACCAAAAATATAGTTTTCTACATTACTGTGCGTCGTGTGAATATTCACGAAGTTAATGTAATGGGAAAAATGAAATAGTACTATGGTGTATTGCCGAACTACAACCGTACCAATTACCTTAAGTCTAGGGTAACTCTTCTAAGTACTGTAGCATTTGTAATAAATAACTACATCGGTACTCAACTGCCTTATTTGAGGGATAAGGTATAATGTGATGTCTAGATCCCAGACTATACGCTCCCCTATCAAAGGGATTTTGGGACCTACCCACGACCCCTGCATTTATGCAATCCGTGAGCATCCACATTACTATGATCATGTATACTCGATATAACTATCACAATTGTGTTGTGATTCATCGGTATAGTTAGATCCTGAACTGGTTCCATACTATAGCACCTAGCGACGTCTGTTCTATGTATATGTAAGCGTACTCATGTAAGTGTGATCATGTAATTGTACTCATGTAAGTGGGATCATGTAATAGTATAGTAGTGTATTGTAATGTTCTATGTGTGCTAGCTGTAATGTGTGTTCTCTCTCTATCTAGCAAGTATAGTAATGTACTGTAATGTTCTAGAAAGTTTTGACTCAAGAATGAACTGACTCATTGTATGATATCACGTTCTAGTAATAGTTCTAGTGTCTTCCTAACCTACCCATATGGGAGTTTACTTGTAATCTAACTGATACGCATGAACATGGATGTATACCCTTGCTACCCAATGGCGTTGGTTGAACAGGAAAGACCTTTTATGACTATATATTTACACATGATATATAACTAATATTTAAATGACCTTCGCACCAGTACTCGATATCCCACCAGACCACATCTAAATCGAGGAAAAGGAAACAGGGTGGATAGCCTTCCTAAGTCTTTTAAACATTACTTATATAACTATACATATAGAGGCATGCAATTTATAATATAAAAGCATAAAATAATTTTTGTAAAACCTTTCAACATAATTATTATCTAAGAAAAGATCGACTTGATGTCAATCAATAAAACGGTTTGAAGGCATGGGTTTGATAAAACAATTTAGTATAAAGAAACATTTGTTTGAAACACAATTGTAAATAAGTTTGAAATAAAACATACAGAGTAAAATGTACAGTGTAATAAGGAGTTTTAAACACAAAAAGTGTTTATGAAAAACATTTGAATGAAACTGTTTGATAAAACGGCTAATGAGTAGCCAATCATTTGAATGCTGCTTATTAATCACATGTGATTGATATAATAATTAGCGTAACTCTACTTGTATCCCCCCATGAAACATTTAAAAACAGTTAAAACATTAATTAAGGGGTATGAACTCACCTGTTGTGGGTGATACGGATGAACTGAAGAGATAGGACTGCTAGGCGTCAAGTGAAGACTTTAGACACACACAATGGTCCTAATTACATATGAAGACATGTGTATATAAACAATTAGTGATTATCACATTAATTAAACATGTAAAAACATCCTAATGCGAGGAAAACACTTTTGGTCAAGTGCTAGGAGGCTAATGGGTTGCAACAAAGGAGTGCAAGACCTCTTATGCGAGTTCATGGTCAAAAGACCATATGTGTTGGAGTTTACGGCCCAAGGGAGTAAACTCCTGGCCATAAACTCTCTCTTAGGTCACAAAATGAAGCTTAACATTGTTACAACTTAAGTGGTGAAGAGCTTCTAGTCTTAAACAAGTGTTTGGGTGGGTTTAAGGCCTTTAAATGGCCTTGCTTGATGTTCACGGCCCTGGGACCACTCCCCCATGAGTTTACGGCCATAAACTCATGGTAAGGAGTACCATTTGATGTTTTGAGGTTCTTAACACTTCAAGGATATGATCTATGTTGGGTTCTAGGAATAAGGAAGGATTTAGGGTGCCATTTGTCCCATTTATAGGGGTTTACGGCCCAAGAACTTGTCTTGGCCATCAACTCCTTTATCCTTGTGATTCCTTATGTTTTCTAGGGTATAAACACTTTAGGGTACATGTCTAAATTAGTCTCTTGGCTTAAGGAAGATTTTTAAGGTATTTGACACTTAAAAATGGAGTTCACGGCCCAAGAACTTCCTTGGCCGTGAACTCACTTCTAGCCTTGATTCTTAATTGTTTTGTGGTCAAAAACATGTAATGGTGGCTTCTAGTTTGAGTTCTAAGGCTTTGAGGGACATTAGGCACACTTTTGGCCCTTAAAAAGGACTTTACTCTCCAAGTGTTCTTGGGCGGTAGACTCCCGAATCTTGGGGTTTTGATCCGATTTTGATGTTATAAAACACAATCTAAGCTATACAATACAACTAGATAGAAGTACTCACAATTTGGGAAAAAAACCCGAAGATCCGTGAGAGAGAAATCGACTTTTCTCTAGTTGGAAATGTAACTAATGAATGAATATGGTTCAGATTTCTATATATAGTCCTAGGATTTTTGGCAGAAAATATTTTTATTCCCGGAATGAACTCTAATATCCTAGAGTATTGGAATAACAATGTTGCACAAAACCCTAGTGCATCAACTCTCCTGATATCTCCTTAAGTGTAAATCCTGAAAAACTGTCAAACTTATGCCCAAAGTCTGGAATTTCACTGTAACTGTTCTAACTTCTATTGGTTTGATATGGTTTGTTCAGAATGGAAATTTCAGGTTGTCACACTCGGGGCTTCCTTCGGGTGCTAGGGAGGTTCCCTATGGCTTAGGGGATTAAAACCCTTATAGTATGAAAGTAGTTTAGAGAGAGAAGGAGAATGGTGTCAAAAATCCGAGAAATCTCGCAGCTATTTATAGGCTGCTGGCTTCAGACGAACGTTGGGCGTTTAGCAGCTACGTTGCGCGGAGCTTCAGATAGGGCTGCCAGGTGAATCCAACTGTCTCACACTTCAGACTCGGATGGATAAGAACCGAGGTACGGTTGGCGTACATGGTCTTGGACACGGGGCATAGGGCGAAGCGACGTGGCGTAAATCCAAAGCGAGGTTGATCAGTGATGGACGGCTGTGGCGTTGCCAGTCATTGTCTTCTCATCAGAATTTCGCGTACGACCTCCGTTTTCGATGTTATTTATATCCACGCGAAGGCGAGAACGTACTCTATAGCTTTTGTTTAGACTCTGTTGGCTAATTTTGATTTTATTTTAAAAGTTATATTATTAACAGGTCGGGACAGGATTTTTCCGTTAAAAATTTCATAACTTCTTCATCCGACGTCCGTTTTTGTCTGTCTTTTTATCGTTACGATTCTATTAACGAGATCCTCGATTGTCGTTTAGGTTGTGACGGCTAAAAACCGCTCGATCTAATATTCGAATTTCGGGGTGTACACTGCGAAGCCGAAACTTCGAAAATTCATAACTTCCTCATACGAAGTTAGATTTGGGCGTTCTTTTTATGGACGATCTCAGTTTATCGTATTCTACGACTTTCTTTTATGTCGCTACGGTTAAAACTCGTTTTATCGTAAATTCACTATTCACGCTTCCCGCTATCGTGTCGGTTCCGTCGCGAAACTTTAACGGGTCATAACTTCTTCGTTATAACTCGGATTTCGGCGTTCTTTATATCCATGGAATCCTAGTTTCACCCACTACAACTTTATATAAAGATATTGGGCTTATCTCATACTGTAATTTTCACGGTTATTTTTATTCTTTATTTATTATTCTTTTATAATTACGTTATAAGCACACAAATACACATAATTCACACAGTATTCAAATATTTCATCTTTATTACTTTAAAAGAGTTACAATAGTTAACCTAGACTATTACCTCATCTAAAATGCTTAGCCCCGAAACACGAGCGTTACAATTCTCTCCCCCTTAGGATGACTCCGTCCCAGAATCATGCGTCAGGAAACAGATGCGGGTAGCGACTCATCATGTCATTTTCTATTTCCTAAGTGATATTCGGCCCATTCGAATGTTTCCATCAGACTAGCACTAAGTCGACCATCTTGCATTGTAACTTATTAGTCTTACGGTCAACGATTGCCTCGGGCTCTTCAGTTAGCCTCTTAAACTCATCCATTCTTAACTATGAGATTGGAATTATGTCGGGAACTTCTCCTAAGAACTTCCTCAAATAACATACACGGAAGGTGTTATGAATACCATCTAGTTCTTCAGGAAATTCGAGCTTGTAGGCTTGGTTCCCAATCTTCTGAAGAAGTTTGAACTTTCCAATAAACCTTGGACTTAGCTTTCCCCGTTTCCCAAATCTTATAAGTCCCTTCCACGGTGAGACTTTCAGCAAAACCGAATCCCCAACTACGAAGGTCATCAGTCGTCTTTTCTTGTCAACATAACTCTTCTGAAGATCCTGAGCTACTAACATTCTTTCCGTAATCACATTCAATTTCTCAGCAGTCTCGTGGACTATCTCGGGGCCCATAAACTGCTTTTCTCCGGCCTCAAGCCAACAAGACAGCGTATGACAATTCTGTCCGTACAAAGCTTGATAGGGTGCCATCTTGATGCTCTAGTGGAAACTATTGTTGTTGGAAAATTCTACCAGAGGTAAGTGCTCGTCCCAGTTCCCTTTGAACTGGAGGGTACATGCTTTGAGCATATCTTCCAGTATCTGAATCGTTCATTTTCTCTGGCCATCTTTCTGCGGATGGTAAGTTGTACTCAAACACAACTTCATACCCAATTCCTCCTGTAGACTTCTCCAGAACCTTGACGTGAAATGATTATTTTGATCTGATGCAATCGTAAGAGGAACACCGTGAAGTCTTGCTATCTCCTTCACATAAGCATTTGCGATCTTATCCATAGAACACCTTTCGTTGGCTGATATGAAGTGTAGACTCTTAGTGAAAATCCATGGTGATGTCTTCCCATTTACCCATGGGTATAGGTAAAGGTTCTAAAATCCCATATAGTTTTTGATGTTGTGCATTAACTCTTGCACATGTCACACACTCGGCCACATACTTCGCAACATCGAGTTTCATCTTCGGCCACCAATAGTAGGGTTTTAGGTCCCTATACATTTTTGTGCTACCGGGATGAATTGAGTAGATGGTCTTGTAGACTCTTATTCCTCCCATCTTAGGAACCGAAATCCGATCTTGGAATACCTTCAGTCCTTGATGGTTTGTACTAAACACCATTGTTTTTCCCAAAAGTTCGTCTTTTCGGTCATCCTTCTCTGAAGCTTCTTCTTGAGCTTTCCTGATGCTTTCCACAATCGTTGAGATAACTTCAATTCTCAACGCTCTTGGCCTTTTACTTTCAAGATTGACTTTTCGACTAAGAGCATCAACGATAATGTTTGCTTTATCTGGGTGGTAAAGCATCTCATAGTCGTAGTCCTTGAGTAACTCTAGCCAGCGTCGTTGTCTCATGTTCTATTCCTTGTTATCAAAGAGATACCTGAGACTCTTATGATCAGTGAAAAGTTTGCATTTCGTGCCATAGTGGTAATGCCTCCATATCTTTAGGGCAAAAACTATCGCTGCCAACTCCAAATCGTGAGTGGGGTAGCTCTTTTCGTGCACCTTCAATTGTCGAGAGGCATATGCTATCACCTTTTCTCTTTGGGTCAGAATAAAGCGCAACCTGTCTACCGATGCATCGCTATACACCGCAAAATCTTCAACTCCATCGGGTATAGAAAGAATCGGTGCTTCGCATAACTTCATCTTTAGCTTCTCGAATGCCTCTTCATGTTTCTCACTCCACGTATATGTAGTCCCTTTGTGGGTCAAAGCTGTTAATGGAGCAACTATCAAAGAAAAGCCTTGGATAAATTGTCGGTAATATCCGGTTAATCCTAGAAAGCTTCGAATCTTTGTGGGACTCTTTCGACGTTCCCACTTCATTACAACTTTGATTTTTGCTGGGTCAACCATTATTCCCTCCTGGTTAACCACATGACCCAAGAATTGGACTTCTCAGATCCAAAAATCACACTTGGTGAACTTTGCATACAACTTCTCCTTCTTCAGCACTTCTAATACTTCCCGTAGATGCTTGCCATGCTCCTCTTGGCTATTCGAGTAGATCATAATGTCGTTAATGAACGCTATCACTGATTTATTGAGGAATGGTTTACAAACCCTGTTCATCAAATCCATGAATGCTGCTGGGGCATTGGTTAGTCCAAATAACATAACCAAGAACTCATAGTGTCCATATCTCAATCTAAATGCAGTCTTCTCAATATTCTAATCTCTCACCTTCAGCTGATGATATCCTGACCTAAAATCGATCTCTGAGAAATAGCTCGAACCATGCAGCTGATCGAATAGGTCATCAATCCTCAGCAATGGGTACTTGCTCTTTAACATTTCCTTATTCAGCTCTCTGTAGTCAATACACAAGCTCATGCTTCCGTCCTTCTTTATCACGAATAGCACCACAGCTCCCCAGGGCGACGAACTAGGTCTAATGAAACTGTTTTCCAACAACTCCTAAAGTTGTGTCATGAGCTCCTTCATCTCCATCGGTGCCAATTGGTAAGGTGCCTTTGCTATCGGTGTTGTACCTGGTAATAAGTCTATCCAAAACTCCACTTGTCTATCAGGCGGTAATCCAGGACGATTTTCGGGAAAGACCTCCGGATAATCATACACGACCGATATATTCTGCACCTCCTTCTTTTCTTTCTTATCATCGATAACAAATGTCAAGTATGATGCACATCCCTTGGACAAACATTTTTTTGACTTTCATCAGGGAGATGATTCCAGAATTAATCTACGTTTGTCCCCGTACACCATAAATGACTCCTTTCTGGGTGGGTTCACCCTTACTATCTTCTTTCGGCAAAGAATCTCAGCATCTGTGGCACTAAGCCAATCCATTCCCAAAACGATATCAAAACCGTTCAACTCTATGGGCAAAAGCTCATCGTGGAATTCGTTTCCATTTAGGTCGATGACTACGTTCTTAGTACGATTACTAACAGGTACGACCTTGCCACTAGCAACTTCTATAATCAGGGCATTATCATGTTTTTCTGTAGGTAATGCTAGTTTCCCACCAAATTTACATGACACAAAGGAGTAGTTGGCTCGGGAATCAAATAGTATATTGGCAGGCAAACCATTTACAAGAAAGGTACCTGAAGCGATGTCTACTGCCTCCTTCACAGCCTAGAGCATCATCTGGAAGGCTCTCACCTTCTGCCTGGGTGGAACGCTAGGCCTTCCCGCATCTTTCTTCTTTGGGCAATCCTTAGGAATATGCCCTTTTTCACGGCACTCGTAGCACACCCTCTTGTTGATGGTTCACTCACGGCACTCGTAGCACACCCTCTTCGCTACATTTTCCCGAGTGCTTCTTCTTGCACCATTTTGCTTCGTTCCCTCCTCCTCCAAACTTCTTGGAACATAACTTCCTCTTCATTTTGTTGGGTTTAGCAGACCCTTCAAATTTCCTCTTCTTGCCAACCTCAACCTTGTTGGCAGATCTTCCCTTAATCAGGTCCTCCACAGACTTGGCAGCCCAGATAGCTGCCTCCAGAGTATGTGCCTGACGCACTGGCACCGCATACTCCCATGGGAGTCCCTTAGCAAACTTGTTGATCTTTGTCAGCTCATCTGGGACAAGACGCAAGGCAAACTTCATCTTTTCTGTGAAGTTGTTCATGTATTCATCGATTGACATGCTTCCCTTCTTCAGGTTCAGGAACTGGTTCTCTAGCTCGAGCAAGTTTGAGATAAGCAGTACTTCTATTTGAACTGTACTAAAAACTCTGCCCATGTCAGTTGTAGGGGCTCATTGGGGCTCAGAGACTTCCCCAGGGTATTCCACTAACGCAGTGCTCCTCCACGGAACTGACGTACATCAAATGTGGTTTGTAGCTTGCCTCTGCAACTGCATGTCATAAAAGCTAACTCCATTTTTGAGATCCAATCCATGACTCTGATCGGATCTTCCTTTCCACTGAAATTCGATGGCTTGCAAGTTAGAAAATCCTTGTACTTGCATCCGTTTCTCTCAACTACATCATCTTGGCAGTTTCTGTGACAACCCGAAATTTTCCATCCAGTTCAGTCTAACACTTTTTTCAAAGTCAAACTCATTCACTACTAGAAAAACAGCCTTTTACGATGCTCATTGCGCGTCATAAAAGGCTCAGACGACGCGCAAATGCGCGTCAAGGAAGGCCCTGTCATAAAGAGAGACGACGCACATTTACGACGCTCATTTACGACGCGCAATTACGACGCACGTTTACGACACGCAATGCGTATCAAGGAAGGTCGTGTCATAAAGGAAGACGACACGCATTCGCGTATCGTAACCTTACGACGCGCGTGTTAATGACAACAATGCGTATCAAGAAAGCCCCTGTCAAGAAAGGCCATGTCATAAATGAAGATGACACACATTTTTGCGTATCGTAAATTTAAATATTTAAAAAAATATATATTTATATATTTATTAATTTTTAAATTAATTTTGCATTTAATGTGTCATAATAGAAATAAAATACCATATACAAAAAAATACAATCCATTGAATAAACTTTAATGTCATACTATTCTATTTCTTACAATATATCAATTTGCATTCACCTAATCTACTCTATGTTTCATACTAACAATTGAAATGAAGAATACAACACTTGCATTTTCAACATCTTATCTCTTTCGGATTGAGCTTTCTTTTCCACTTCTAACTCGAGAGCTATTCGCTTTCATCAACCCTGTAAACACAACACAAATACAAAAGGATAATTATATCAAATGCTATCCAACTTCTTCATTCTTTAAAAACAAGTGTTGCACAACATAACTTACCCTTGTTTTATCATGAATAACAAACATCAAAGTTGTTTTATGTGGACTAAATAGTCACAACAAAATTATAAAACTTACCAAAATTACCAAAATGCCCCCGAGAGATTTATAGTAAACAAAATTATAAAACTTACCAACGCTTTATCCGACATCATTTTTCGCATCGAGTATGCCAGCCTGCAATTATGAGCAACATGATTTATATTTTATTAATCAAAAACTCATTTAAAAGAAATGGATTAATAATTATAAGAAAAGATTCAACTTACGTTAATGTGACAGCTAATGGAAGTCCTAGAACCGCAACAACAACAATCGTGACCTAAAGATTCATCAAATTAGAAGAAGGGCAAAAAACGAAACTTAATAAAAATACATGAAGTAAACATTGATTGCTAAATACATACTGCAATAGTGAAAATATTGATTGCTCCATCTGCCACCTTACACCCCGACATTAAAATTGGTGATTTATGATCTTTACGAACCTGTTACATTTATAAAAATAAAAAGTTTTTTATATACCCTAAAAAAATTTCAGAAAAAACACAAGGCAACAAAATTTTATAAAAACTTACAATTTTACTCTCGCCAATCATACTTGATTCATCAACTGAAAGTGAGTGACCAGAAATCAAAACCCCATCAGCTGGTACCTGGTTTATAGAAGAAGGTTAAACAAGGGCAAAAATGGATGTAATTAAAATGTGGTAATAAATAGAAATGAGAAATATATTACTTGGTCCCCGATTTTTAGAGTTATGACATCACCCACAACGATATCAAAGATTGAAATCTCCACCCTCCTTCCACCTCTTATAAAACAAGAAAGGTTCCAAGTCAGACCTTGAAAGCATATCCCTCTAGTGACTTAGAGGGCTTGACCTGGTCAACAACTTTTGATTTTGATGTCTTGGATCCACTTCTAATACGACAAGTTTCTGTGAGTTTGGGTGAAGAAACAGTGGCCCTATCCCTATGGCTATCATCATCCACCTTCACAGGCTTTGTCGCATAAGATGCATGTCTACTACTGGTTTCCGGAGCTTTTGGTGATGCACTTATTTCCCTAGATTTGGATGTGTGGGAAATCCTACTCTTGTTACTGGAAACATCATTCGAAGAAGATAAGCTATCATCTTTAAGAACTGAAGCACGATGAGAAGGAGAATTTTTAGATTCCCCGAACTTGGAAGTATCATCTTTAAGCACTAAATCCTACTCTTGTTGATTTCTTGACTGTATGCTTCATACTTGCTATGTTCTTTCTTCAACTGCAAACAGAATTAAAATCTCTAGTTACTGAAACCAGAATCCATGAATCTACTTAATATTATTACAAGTATAAACATGGAACATGTGATGCAACTAATTCATCCATCCAGTAAGGCATTACCAACAACATAGTCCTCTTGTCAATTTACTATAATAATATGATATCGTATGTGAAATACCTTTTATAAACCTGACCTGGTTATCCTCAATAACATATTAATTAATAGTAAGTCAACATTCAACTATTATTTTAATTACTGTAGTGAAAGAGCTCACTGACATGCTGGAATTCAGAAGCCCAACCCCCAGCACCAATTTGTCATTCAAAGGATTAAGGATAAAGCCCAAACATTCAGGTCCCCACCGTATTGTTGGGAAAATTCATCAGCCCAGCTCTGCACGGGGCCCCATGACTTGCGACTCCCCCAATACTGATCCAGATCTGCGTATCTACCAGGCATGTGCTCCCTAGCCAACCCCCATGATTATCAATCTCTAAAGAAGATAACAGACCATTCACCTGAACAAGTATTTGTTAACTTAATTTTCATGGTTTATATAACAAGTGCTCAAGGTTCATTTCTAATTTCTTCTTTAATAGCCCTGCCAAATATTTTAATCTGAATACTTAATTACCAAGCAACCTTTCACATTACAGAAAATGTGAAAGATATATACAGAGAGAGAAAGAGAGAGAGAGATAAACATGTACCAAGGGTGAAGGGGTAGTTTAGACATTTACCAGATGGGACCATACATGTCGGTTGAGTCAATATAATTCATCACAGAACAAAAATGAGTTGACTCGGTTTGCTGAAGAGCTGCAGTTGTGTGTTCCAACATTCCCTTTTAAAATGATGCATCAACAGAAGCCTCCATAAATGACTTATTTGATCAAACAACCTGAAGATATTTTAAGAAATAAAATGTTATAAAGGAAGAGATGGATGTGAGATACAACAATGAACAAATGGTTGAAAGTATATAGAAGCAAAAAAGTTAAAAAATTATGAGGAAATATTAAAACTCTTAGCTACTGAAGCTATCCCACATCACATGATGTATTAAAAGTTGCATTTATCCTATACTTAATACAAAGGAAATCGACGGTGCAGAAGGAAAAAAGGCTTATTTTTTGTGGTTTCCTTTTTGGCTCACCATGAAATTTTTTACTAACGTTCTAAGTATTGTAGTAATTTTTTTTTATAAATTTTGGGTTTATAAGCTTGAACTTGTTTTTTACATCTAAATTTAGTTTGAAATTTTTTAACAAGTGGGCAGATGGGACATCTTCTTCATTTGTAATGTTCCAGGTACCTGGTTTACAGAAAATTGATAGTCCAAAATCTATGTTTTTAAGAGGCGAATCTTTATGTATATATAAAAAAAAGTTTTCAGGTCTAAGATCACGATGTGTTACTCCCAAAGAATGAAAAGCTTCAATCAAACCAACAATTTTTTTTTTATTTTTTTTTATAAAGATCAGTTTCTTTTCTTTCTGAACGGTGCCCTTTTATGGTAATCCTATCAAAGAACTCAACTTTAGCACAAAGTTCCATCACCAAATGATCTACAACGGAATCTTCATAAGCTCCTTGAATTGAAACCACCAATATGAACGTGATATTGATTGGAAGAATATTCATAATCCTACTACACACATATAAATAGTCAATAATATGAGCTACCAGATGTCTGTGCTATCCACTTCCTTTTTCACTAAAGTGGTGTGTAGGCATTTAAACAAACAGTTGGTCTGCAACTGCAAATCTACCAAATTAGAGAAAACACTTATACTAATCAAACCATACGATGTTGATAGAAAAGTTACAGCAAGATACCAATTAGGGCTCTTTATCAAAAATAAAAAATCAACTCACCTTTAAGGGAACATTGGTGGCATACGATGTTGATAGAAAAGATGAATGAAAGGGGTATATTTGGGAAGAACTATAAGATCTCTTGTGGTAGGGAGGCGATGAACATATGAAATGAGCCCTAACAAATCCAGAGCACCGCGTGGTAATAATGGAGAACAGTAGCCGACAACACTTATATGTTTCTTTGTACGTCAAATCAATATAGGGTTTACGGTTTGAGAGTGAAAAACCAGTCAACCGTGTGAAGATTGAAGAGTGAAGTGAAATTGAGGATAAATTGTACCGGGTTTTAGGGGAGAAGTCGAACCAATTGGTCTTCTTCAGAACCATTACAGGTTGCATTTTTCCGATGAAGTTGTTTTCGAAGATGAACGTGAGATGATGGAGCGTCAATAGAGAAAATCGGTAGGGTTTTTGGAGATTTTAAAAGAGAATCAGTACAAGTTATTTACGGAGGGAGGAAGACGAAGGGCGAGACTTAAAAAATTTGGGGTATTTCATTTCCCCGCTTAAAACGCGTGTTTCATTAAAAAATTATAAAGCGACATACTTAGATGACACACACTTTATGAAAGGCGCCCTCCACATTTTCATTTTTTTTTCTTTTCTAACACATATTTTAGGGCACGCACAAATACGTGTCCTCTATCCTTCATATTTTAAAAAACTGACATTATTTTTTAGAGCACGCACAAATGCGTGTCCTCTATTAGCGCGTGTCATTGTTTGCGCGTCATTAAAAGGCTGTTTTCTAGTAGTGATTGTTGTTATCTTTTAGCACAATTAGGAGTTTATTTGAGCGTTCTGAGCCTTGTACACTTAAGGAATAAGTGTCGGGGTTTATCGGCTGAAGTTATAGCTCAAGGAAATGACCTTAAATACGATTGTAAGGAGTTCACGGCCAACACATGGGAGTTTACAGCCGTAAACTCCATGTGGGCCATAAACTCTTGCCTATATGGTGAAAGGGTGGCCATATTTTCATTCCTTCCTTCCATTTGGCGCAAATCCTCTCAAGTATCATCCTGATCTTCGTCCCCGATCTTCAAAACTCGTAAGCTTATTGTCTTAACTAGTTGATATCTTGCATGAACTAGTAATCTTACATGATTTCATCCATGAAATCATTCCATTTTGTAAATTTTCAGTTTCACCAAGAACACCAAGAACACACACTCGTGTTCTTGGCCAAAACCGACCATTCAAGCTTCTAGATCGTAAGTACTCTTGATCCAACTCATTGTGCACTAGGTTTATCTTGCTTAGGACTTAGAAAACATAAGAAATCAAGGGAATCAAGGAGTTTGCGGCCAACACATGTTCTTGGGCCGTAAACCCCTTTTAAGGGTGCAAATGACACCCTAACACCCTAGTAAACCTTGATTTTTAGCATAGAACCTTACACCATAGAGCTATGGACCCCAATAAAAGAAATGGTACTCCTTACCATGAGTTTACGGCCATAAACTCATGGGGGAGTGGTCCCAGGGCTGTGAACACCATGGAAGTTCATTTTAGGACCTTAAACCCACCCAAACACTTGGTTAAAGCATTGGAACACTTAACCACTAAAACCCTTAGAGTTTTAAGCCACTTTTGGTGACCAAATGAGAGTTTATGGCCATGAGTTTACTCCCCTGGGCCGTAAACTCCAACAAACATGGTCAGTAGACCGTAAACTCCCGTATGAGGCTTTGCAGTCCTTTGTTGCAACCCGATAGCCTCCTACCACTTGACCAAAGTGTTTTCCTCGCCATAGGATGTTTTTAAATGATTAATTAGTGTTATAATCACTAATTGTTTATATACATATGTCTTCATCTATAATTAGGATCATTGTCTGTGTCTAAGTCTTTAGTTGACACCAAGCACTTATCCGACACTTCCTTCCGATTCGCTCACTGCAGGTGAGTTCATACCCCTTGAATTACCCTTTTAAATGTTTCTACATGTTTTTAAATGTTTTATGGGGGGGGGGGGATACAAGTTGAATCATGTTAGTTATTATATCAATCACATGTGATTAATAACTAACATACAAATGGATTTACTATACGTTAACCGTTTTACCAAACGGATTTCTTCAAATGATTTTCATAAACGTATTATATTTTTATAACTCCTTATTAAACTGTATGTTTCATTTCAAACTCATTTACAATTGTGTTTCAAACAAAGGTTTCTTTATACTTAAACTGTTTTTATCAAACAAATCCTTTCAAAGGTTTTACAAAACTTCTTTTATGCTTTTATATTATCAATTGCATGCCTGTATATGTATAGTTATATAAATAATATTTAAAAGACTTAGGAAGGCTAACCCGATTTATTTCCTTTTCCCCATTGGGATGTGGTCTAGTAGGGTATCGGATATCCGTCTGAAGGTCGTTTAACTATCAATCATATATTATGTATACATATAGTGACATAAAAGTTTTCCTCAGCCAGTTCAGTATCTTTGGGTAGCAAAGGCATACTTCACTTATACATGTACACCATTAGTAACTATTATAGGTATACTTAGGAGATACTACTTACCATTCCAAGTATAGGGAATCACACAAGAGTCAATTCATTCATGAGTCTATACTAGTACATTTACATAGATACATATACATGAGTACATTTACACTAGTACATTTACATAGATACATATACTTGAGTACATTTAGACGAGTACATTTACATAGATACATATACATGAGTACATTTACATAGATACATATACATGAGCACATTTACATAGATACGCTTACGTGGATACACTTACATATGTACGTTTACATAGATAAACTTACATGAATACGATTACATCAGTACGTTTACATAGATACGCTTACACGAGTATGTTTACATATATGACAATATAACAGACATAACTAGGTGTTATAGCATGGAACAATTTTAGGATCTAACTATACCAATGAATCACTAACGCATCAGTGATAGTTATATTGGGTTTACATGATCATAGTAATGTGGATGTTCGCGGCTTGCAATCATGCAGGGGTCGCGTGTGGGTCCCAAAATCTCTTTGACAGGGCAGCGTCTAGCCTGGGATTTAGCCATCACATTATGCCTTAACCCTCAATTAAGGAAAAATAGTACAAAAGTAGTCACCTATTACAAATACTACAGTACTTACGACCATTACAATAAGATATAAAACTCTAGTCAAAATACTATTAATACCTTTACTATGTGTCATGTTCACATAATCGATGAGGTAGGTTAGATAATAATAATATTAGTCGTACAGTCAGGTCTTGGTAGAAGGCTACATTCAAAACAGTCGGGTCTTGGTAGAAGGCTACTTTCAAAACAGTCGGGTCTTGGTAGAAGACTACTTTCAAAACAGTAGTGTCTTGGTAGAAGACTGCTTTCAAAACAGTCGGGTCTTGGTAGAAGACTACTTTGAAAACAGTCGGGTCTTGGTAGAAGACTACTTTCAAAATAGTTAGGTCTTGGTAGAAGACGTTCTTTTATACTAATAGGAATCAAAGGGATTTCTAGGGTTTTTCAAACGTTTACAGTTGTTTTACAAACATTTTCATACTTATACGAACTTTCTTTCAAAACAATTTCAAGTCTTTCATTACAAGTTTTACAAATCAAAGACACATTAATACTTATGAATTCACCAGTTTTTTAGCTGATACTCGCTTTCAAATAACTTGTATTCTCAGGTCACAAATAGACATGTACGACGACCAGGTTTTGTGAAGACGGAGCAGTCAAGACTCCTCTATTATTTTGATTATTCATTATTATGTCTTATACTTTGAAAGAACACACTTGTAATTAAAATTATACTATTAATGCAATTGATGATGTTGTTGCTTGTTTACTACTTTACATTGTTGTGAAACATTACATGATGTCCTCCGCCCTAGAACGTTTCCGCCGTTCATGGTTTTGGGGTGTGACAGATTGGTATCAGAGCATTGTTTATAGTCAATTAAGTATATCAAACCATAAGAGATATACTACCTATAAATACATAGGGATTAAAAATACTATGACCAAGAGTTTATACTTTTAAATAATAAATATTTGATTAAGTATACGTTCCTGCATTCATACTAAAATCCGTGTCACAATGACAAGAACAAAAGTATTACGATTGTTGAATATCACAGGTAAGCTCGGGGATGTATGGTCAGTCTTGGGAGTAGCATAGCCTGATCAACCATGCTGGTCCGAGGAGTGATTAGCATATGCCCGAGAATGCTTGTGATATTGGAACAAGTCTAAAAACTTACCAACACCACCACAATGAATTACCGTCGGGGTATTTAGTGTTACTATAAGTACTTCATACTTGAGGACTAAACGGGATCTTCATTACTAAGTTCATAGTTGCTAAGTGGATACACTAAAGTTATATGTAACTAGGATGATACAGACTCAGAATCTGTGAAATTTTGCTTTACCCTTTTCCTCGTGAATTTGTAGTTAAGGTCACTTATTCGAAGGCCTATCCTGTTGATTACATATAATCGGTATGCACTTTATAAATAGCGATGTAACTAATGAAGATTTTTTAATAATTATCTAGATAGTTCATCTAAAAGTTATTTCCTTACCCCAATTCTCGCATAGATAACATGGCTGGACTCCATCCCCACGGCAACCAGTACCTTCTGAACGAAGTCATTGCTGGATGGTTTGGAGAAGAACCAGAGAATGATCATCCTATCCCTTTGAATGATCACCATGATAAAGACCTTTCGGATGGTGTTAAATCCAAACCCGAGGTTGAGGACCTTCCCCAGGCAGCTCCCTTTCCAAATCCTAACCCTCGTCCGGCTTTTCATGGCCCGACGCCTCGATGGGTGGAATGCTTGGAAACATGGAGCCAAGGACAAGATCAACCCATGCCATTTAATGGTGACCGAAGCTTTTATGACCTGAGCAATGGGGGCTCAGCAGACAGAATCTTTCCAATGCTGGTCCGCAGAGTGGCCCAGAATGAGATTCAAGGCAGGACAACCCTGAATCAGATCACAGAAGTTGTCGCCAATGCGAGAATGCATACCCTTCGCACCATTCGCCTGGAAGACATTCGTGAAAGATCTGAGAGAGAACATGAAACCCTGCTACAAACACTGGCTGAAACACAAGCCGAAGTTATAGAACTCCGCGCACGCCAAAGGGTCTACGAAAGACATCTGCTTGATATAGAACGTCAACTGGCTGAACTGAGGGTTCACCAGAGGCATGACCGTCACCAGTAGTAGATGCCTTACTTTCCTTCTTGGTTTAAAGAACCGTGTTCCTATCTATGTCCTATGTGGCATTCTCTATGTAACTATCTTGTACTGTAGGTACTTTTAGTTAGGCCTTTATGCGGCCAAAACCTTCCTACCCCAAATATGATGTAAGACCTTCTACAAGGTCAATTTTTCCCGAACTTATTACATCATGAATATTAAGGATTTTGACAGTCGGCTGATTTCCGTGTCACCCTTTGATCAAATACATTCATCATCCCATCATTGGAGCCTATCTGAAACCTGCTCTAGTCAAGCTATTGGACTAGGATAATTTAGCTCCGGGGTCATTCCCAATTCTCTACCAAAGGTTGGATCATGTTATTCCCTAACCAATGGTACCCCGGCTCGAACGACAAGCATCATGAGACCATTCTACGAACTTACTTCTACTCCTTCTAAGGACTCCATCATAGGAGTGTAGGTCAGACCTTCGTAAACATACTTCCATTCCGTACTAGGACTGCATCATAGGGATGTAGGTCAAACCTTCGAGATCATACTCTTACTTTTTTAGTTAACGATCAGCGTACATCCAGAGTCAATAGTAGCCACTACTAGAAATTCTAGTTCATTATATAGGATTCGTAAGAAGATTATTATTATGACTTTCCTTGCTTATACATTCCCGAGTTGTAGATAACGAAGACCTGGTAGACAATAGGATGTGAGATTTCTAACTTAGTTTCTTTTCCCCGTTGGGATATGGGACTAAAGTAGAATCACACATTTTATTATCTGCCCATTCTTGATTATATAATAACATGTATAAGCGAAGTTTTCATGTATAATAACCCAGTTCTTATCCAGAATCAAAATGATATAGGTTCAACCATACTTGCTCACGAATTCATTCTCTTTCCTTGTAACAGAATCATATCGTCACCCGAAAATTGTCAGCCGAGCAGCGAAACCCCTATCCTTCATATCGACGCCGCTACGTTACGAGCTGCAATAGCAGCTGCTGTGACAACTTTCCTTACACACATCAACTCCGGCAACACAAACAACACTGAAAAAGGAGTCGAGAGTTCCAATTGTAGTACCAATCCGGGAAGTCAACCAATGACAATAGTCACGGACTTGTGAAGCTGTAAGACCGAAAAGTGGAGACGATATCGCCAAGCCAGAAGTGAGTGAAAGCGATTCCAAAGACTTCCCATGCAACAACAACAAGTGGCAACTTCTGCCGAACTCTTTAGGAGGAGATTTTCAAAGTGGAGTAATGAGGAAGGCACCCGTGTCCACGTAACTTTGACTAAACACGTTACTCCCACCACCAATGCTAGTGCTAGCCAGTCATGCCACCAATGCGGTGAGATAGGACACTTCAAGAAGGATTGTCCTATAACAAAGAACTCTAGCACAAACGGCAGAATTCTAAGGATCACTGCCGCAGGGGAGACTACTACGGACCCACGTTAATGTAATTAAGGCGTTTCATTGTAACAAACTTATAAACCATCCAAAAATAGTGCAACTAGAGTCTTATCTTTCGCGAGATCCCATCAGTAAAAGGATGCTCGTGCTGCGTATACTTGTCTTTTGTAGTATACCTTGCTCGTAGCAATAGTCTTGTAGTAAGTCTAAAGTACTGTAACTCTGTTAAAGGTTGCACTGTGGTGTTTTGTCTGTAACGCCTTATGTTCAAATTTTATGTCTTTAGTTTCCATATGATTCCGACATGTTCATACAACTTAAATCAATTCGAGCCCCACAATATCATATTCGTGCATACATCTCTTTCTCCGAAATCGTCTTTCTAGCGAAGCCATCATTTTAGAGCTCCGAAGAACTCATGCCAGGAGTACCTCATCTTCAGAAACCTCAACAGGACTTCCATTAGAAATCATTACTCTCCGCCTCGCATAGACGAATCGGTTGACCAACTGCAAGGAACGATGTACCTTTCAGAAAAGGACCTAAGATCCGAATATCACCAGGCACGAGTGTCAACGAAGGATGTCCCGAGGACAATCTTCCAAACTCGATGTGGACACTACGAGTCCGTAGTGATACCCCTCGGATAGGACCAATACACCCATAATATTCATGAAGTTAATGAATAGGGTACGCCATTCTTACTTAGATCATTTCGTCATGTCCTTGTAAATGACTTACTTATCTACCCTCGTAGTAAGAAGGAAATCATAAAGAGCATCTACAGCGAACCATGGAAACATTACGATCATAAAAGCTTTACGCGAAGTTCTCTAAATGCGAGTTTTAGATTTGAAGAGTCGAATTCCTAAGACACTATTAGTGATGTGGGGATTTTGAGGACCCTTCCAATAATCAAAACCGTTGAGAATTTGTCAACACCGAAGACACCGACGAGATTTCGCCAAATTCTCGGTCTCTCTGACCTACGACCAAGAGTTCATTCAGAACTCCTCAAGGATCACGAAACCTCTTATGAATTTGACTCAGAAGGGAATGGCCCTTGACTGGGAAGACAAGCAAGAGGAAGAAAACCTTGGAATTCCAAGTGAGAGGACAAATCCTTTTGAATTCTCACTCTGGGAAGGCATGATACGCTTCGGAAGGCGTGGTAAGCTAAAATCCAAAATAGATAGGACCTCCGAGATTCTTGCCAGAATCGGTCCTGTAACTCACAAAACCAACCTACACCGCGTATTCAGTAACATACATTTTACCCTTCACGTCTCGAAGTTGAAAACGTACCTTTCCGTCAGGACTCTCGTAATCCCACTTGACGAGATCGAGATCAACGAGATCCTCGCCTTCGTGGAAGAACCGTAGTGACCATCGACCGAGTGGTCAAGCGGACGAAGCAACGCCGCCTCCCATTAGGGAAGCTTCGTTGGGATACCAACCGAGGACCCAAATTCACTTATGAGCGCGAGAACCAATCGATTAGGAAGTTTCCCCACCTCCTTGCTCGATTATTCATGCCTACTCCTTTACCTAAATTTCTAATTTCGGGACGAAATTCCCTCTAACGGGGGGATGATGTGACAACCCAAAATTTTCCATCCAGTTCAGTCTAACACTTCTTTCAAAGTCAAACTCATTGCTGTTATCTTTTAGCATAATTAGGAGTTTATTTGAGCGTTCTGAGCCTTGTACACTTAAGGAATAAGTGTTGGGGTTTATCGGCTGAAGTTATAGCTCAAGGAAATGACCTTAAACACCAATGCAAGGAGTTCACGGCCAACACATGGGAGTTTATGGCCGTAAACTCCATGTGGGCCGTAAACTCTTGCCTATATGGTGAAAGGGTGGCCATTTGTTCATTCCTTACTTCCATGTGGGCCGTAAACTCGTAATCTTATTGTCTTAAATAGTTGATATCTTGCATGAACTATTAATCTTACATGATTTCATCCATGAAATCATTCCATTTCGTAGATTTTCATTTTCACCAAGAACACCAAGAACACACACTCGTGTTCTTGGCCAAAACCGACCATTCAAGCTTCTAGATCGTAAGTACTCTTGATCCAACTCATTGTGCACTAGGTTTATCATGTTTAGGACTTAGAAAACATAAGAAATTAAGGGAATCAAGGAGTTTACAGCCAATACATGTTCTTGGGCCGTAAACCTCTTTTAAGGGTGCAAATGACACCCTAACACCCTAGTAAGCCTTGATTTTTAGCATAGAACCTTACACCATTGAGCTAAGGACCCCAATACACGAAATGGTACTCCTTACCATGAGTTTACGGCCGTAAACTCATGGGGGAGTGGTCCCAGGCCGTGAACACCATGGAAGGTCATTTTAGGACCTAAAACCCACCCAAACACTTAGTTAAAACATTGGAACACTTAACCACTTAAACCCTTAGAGTTTTAAGCCACTTTTGGTGACCAAATGAGAGTTTACGGCCAGGAGTTTACTCCCCTTGGCCTCAAACTCCAACAAACATTGTCGGTAGACCATAAACTCCCGTATGAGGCTTTGCACTCCTTTGTTGCAACCCTGTAGCCTCCTTGCACTTGACCAAAGTGTTTTCCTCGCAATAGGATGTTTTTACATGTTTAATTAGTGTTATAATCACTAATTGTTTATATACATATGTCTTCATATGTAATTAGGATCATTGTGTGTGTCTAGGTCTTCACTTGACACCAAGCACCTGTCCGACACTTCACTCCGATCCGCTCACTGTAGGTGAGTTCATACCCCTTGAATTAACCTTTTAAATGTTTCTACATGTTTTTAAATGTTTTATAGGGGAATAAAATTTGAATCATGTTAGTTATTATATCAATCACAGGTGATTAATAACTAACATACAAATGGATTTACTATACGTTAACCGTTTTACCAAACAGATTTCTTCAAAAGATTTTCATAAACGTTTTATATGTTTAAAACTCCTTATTAAACTGTATGTTTCATTTAAAACTCATTTACAATTGTGTTTCAAACAAAGGTTTCTTTATACTTAAACTGATTTATCAAACAAATACTTTCAAAGGTTTTACAAAACTTCTTTTATGCTTTTATATTATCAATTGCATGCCTGTATATGTATAGTTATATAAATAATATTTAAAGGACTTAGGAAGGCTAACCCGCTTTATTTCCTTTTCCCCGTTGGGATGTGGTCTGGTAGGGTATCGGGTATCCATCCGAAGGTCGTTTAACTATCAGTTATATATCATGTATACATATAGAGACATAAAAGTTTTCCTCAGTCAGTTCAGTATCTTTGGGTAGCAAAGGCATACTTCACTTATACATGTACACCATTAGTAACTATTATAGGTATAGTTAGGAGATACTACTTACCAGTCCAAGTACAGGGAATCACACAGAGTCAGTTCATTCATGAGTCTATACTAGTACATTTACATAGATACATATACATGAGTACATTTACACTAGCACATTTACATAGATACATATACGTTAGTACATTTACACGAGTACATTTACATAGATACATATACATGAGTACATTTACTTAGATACATATACAAGAGCATATTTACATAGATACGCTTCCATGGATACGCTTATATATATACGTTTACATAGATAAACTTACATGAATACGATTACATGAGTACGTTTACATAGATAAGCTTACACGAGTACGTTTACATAGACGACAATAGAACATACATAACTAGGTGCTATAGCATGGAACAATTTCAGGATCTAACTATACCAATGAATCACTAACACATTAGTGATAGTTATATTGGGTATACATGATCATAGTAATATGGATGTTCACGGCTTGCAATCATGTAGGGGTCGCGTGTGGGTCCCAAAATCTCTTTGACAGGGGAGCGTCTAGCCTAGGATTTAGCCATCACATTATGCCTTAACCCTTAATTAAGGCAAAATAGTACAAAAGTAGTCACTTATTACAAACTCTATAGTACTTACGACCATTACAATAGGATATAAAAATCCAGTCAAAATAGTATTAATACCTTTACTATGTGTCATATTCACATAATCGATGAGGTAGGTTAGATAATAATAATATTATTCGTACAGTCAGGTCTTGGTAGAAGGCTACTTTCAAAACAGTCGGGTCTTGGTAGAAGACTACTTTCAAAACAGTAGGCTCTTGGTAGAAGACTGCTTTCAAAACAGTCGGGTCTTGGTAGAAGACTACTTTCAAAACAGTCGGGTCTTGGTAGAAGACTACTTTCAAAACAGTTTGGTCTTGGTAGAAGACGTTCCTTTATATTAATAGGAATCATAGGGATTTCTAGGGTTTTTCAAATGTTTACAGTTGTTTTACAAACATTTTCATACTTATACGAACTTTCTTTCAAAACAATTTCAAGTCTTTCATTACAAGTTTTACAAATCAAAGAGACATTAATAATTATGAGTTCACCAGCTTTTTGGCTGATACTCGCTTTCAAAATAACTTGTATTCTCAGGTCACAAATAGACAGGTACGACGACCAGGTTTTGTGGAGACGGAGCAGTCAAGACTCCTCTATTATTTTGATTATTCATTATGTTGTCTTCTACTTTGAAAGAACACACTTGTAATTAAAATTATACTATTAATGCAATGGACGATGTTGTTTCTTGTTTACTACTTTGCATTGTTGTGATACATTACATGACGTCCTCTGCCCCAGAACGTTTCCGCCGTTCTTGGTTTTGGGGTGTGACAGTTTCTCCTATTAACTGGCAAATTAGCTTGGCCCACCGACCTACTGTAGTTTCCTTCCTCCGATTGTTCATGAATCGACTCCTGTTGCATAATGAGCTTGGTGGCTTCGTTCCTATTCTGTTGTATCATCCGCCTCATTTCTTCCCTTTCTTCAGCTATTAGCCCATTGGGGATTGATCTCGATTCCCATTTGCTTTCATGTTTCTGCTACGGGTCCTTGCCATCTTGATCTATACGCCGAATAAGGTGAATTTAGATCTTTATAAAGGACTGACGTTCAAATCATCCTTATCGCTCCTAAACGTTTACATGTTAATTCTAATATCATAGTCGTACATTTAGAATCCTAAACACATAAGGTTTCCAGATTCGGTCGGCAACAGACCATAGATCCGAACAATTAACAGCATATCAGGTACAAAGCATTTTGCACATAAAAGGATTTTAGGCATAATTCATAAAATAAATTAGTGCTCACCTCTCACAATCATCGCTTAGCATTCTAAGTTTAAGTCTAGAATTCCTAAAAATTCCTAGTTTGCTTTAACTAATAATCTGATAGCAACTGTTACATCCCCATTTTCACGGCCAGAAAAAGACCAATTTTGTTTATGCTTGTTTGAAAATCAATGTAACATTTTAATTAGATGTGTTGCGGAATTTTTCCTACAACAAATTATGATAAAGATTTATGAAAAGAATTTCCAAAAAATGTATTTCATTAAAAGACTCGGGATGTCATGTTCGATACTGATCAAAAGCATAAACATTACAACATAGGCCTTATTACATTATTCCGTATTTACATGCCTATAATCCCTTATCTCTCATCCAAACATCTATGCTCATGCGCCACTACTTGTAATACAAGAAACTGAGTGGGTTTGGCTTGAAAGCCTGGTGAGCACATAGGGTTTTCAACCCACAATAAATAAGTTTGTTAACTTTATCAAACCAAACAAACTCGATTACCTGTTCCTGTTATCCTCACTTTACGTCCCTAAAACATCTAACACAATGGACCTAGTCTAAGGACTTTCATCGGAGTGACAACACACGCTTCATGGATTCCTTAGCAAATCATGTCAAACAAGGCAACTGTTGGGCTGAAGTTCTGTTTTATATTGCGTCTTTTGGGCTCGTAGATTAGCCTTGTATTCTCCGGTTTGGGCCTGTCCAACCGAGAGCCTTTTATGTATAGTATATAAGTTATCGCTTGCATGCATATTAGGTTAAGATTCAAGATTTCAGTTTTTACATTCAAGAGTTCTACGATATTTCTTTCTTGTAATCTCCCAATCCTTTACAGTTGATGTTCTTAATCGAGCTCTTCTAAGGATTTTATTTAATCATTCAACACGATTGATTCAAGCTGTTGTGTTCTTAATATTGTTCTCTAGTTTGCTATTATTATTGCGTTCTTGCTGTTTCTTATACTTATACTTGTTCAAGATCTAATCGATCTTCATAGATTAAAAGTTGTTTTAATCCCATCAATTGGTATCAGAGCTGGAGACAGTGTAATCGATACACATCTTTTCTGTGAAAAAGATTTCCATTAGGGTTTTTCCGCAATCATCAATATTTATTGAGCCGTCGTCTTAATTGACGTATCTTAGTATTTATTGTTTTGCCCTAATCTGCTTTATTACAAGTCTGATCTTTGAACAGGTTATTACGATCATAATGGACGCGACGCAATCAAACCCTATTACTATTTCCAACAGCATTGGTTCGACGACAAAGATTCCAATCTTATACACCCATGACTATGAAGTATGGGCACATCATTTTGAAGATTACGTGATTGGATCGGAGGACAATGGTTTTCTCGTATGGGAAGCCATTATCAATGGACCGTTTTCTCATTCCGCGACATCCAGAGTTATTAAGACGCAAAAAGAATACAATGATCTGCTTAAGGACGTGTCGAATATTGCGCAAGATGAAAAAGACAAATTCCAGTGCAATATTAAGGCACTAAGGTTGATCAGATTCGCCCTTCAGTCCGACACATTTAGACTGGTCAGCTCATGCACTACGGCGAAGGAAGTGTGGGATAGACTTCGCGAACTGTATTCCACAGACGAAGATCTTGAACATTCTATCCAAACCTTGCTTCTATCTGAGTTTGGAGAATTCAGGCAAGGGGCTGAAGAAACTGTGACCCAGACGTTTGATCGCTTCAATCATCTTCTCAGCAAGATGATCAAACACGACACTGAAAGGAAGCTCATCGAACAAAAGGTTACTTTCTTGAACGGACTGCGGTCTGAATGGAGAGCAGTTGTTTCCACCGTCAAAGCCCATGAACAGTTTAAATCATACTCTTTGGCAAAACTGGTGGGTATTGTAAAGTCCCAAGAGAAGATTGTGGTTCAAGAAAAAAATGTTGTCTCCAGTCTTGGTTCGTTGGCCCTCCTATCTAAAAGTAAAGCTGTGATGGAGGATGAAGAGCTCAATTTAGAAGAATATGACCTCTCAACTGAGGATTATGCCATGATGGTATCCAATCCTAAGAGGTTCATAAAGAAGAGATTCCCCAACAACAAAAACCGAAACTGGCAGGGGAGTTACAGCTCTGAAAAGGCGAACAATGAACCGAAGGCTGAGGAGTCCAAGAAGGAACCGAAGGCAGATGGCGATTCTGGAGTAAGCTGTTTTTACTGTGGTGGCAAGAACCACTATGCTAAGGACTGTGTTCTTAAAAAGATGGCTGAAAAGGATGACGGAAAGGATGAGGAAGCCGTGCTGCAGAAGAGATTGGATGAGTTGAGAAAGAAAAAGTCTACCGCTAACCCTTCTATTAATGCTCTTATTGTGCAGGGTTCGGTTAATGACGATGAGTTCGGTAGCACCGAAGTTTGGTCTACTGACTCAGAAGACGAAGAAGTGAGGAAGCCTACTCATGGAAAGGCTTATATGGCTAAAGAGGAAAGCAGTGGTGGAAAATGCTTCATGGTGTCAAGCGCATCTCAGATGAGGGGATACAATACCGATGGAGGAAGCAATGGACCGAAGGTGCAGGAAGATATGTGCTTCACGGCCAAACCACTCAGCCAACAGTTCAATGAGCTTGATGAACTGATAAAGAAGGTACAATCTGTTTTTATTTCATCTAAAGTACCATCATCCTCATATGATAAAGAACTAAAAAACGTTAACACAAGAATTTCTCATTTAGATAGTAGCTTAACTCAAACTCGAGTCACCAATTCTAACCTGACTGATCAATTAAGCAGGGTGGCATCGAAGAGTGAGGAGCGGCGTATGTGGATTGAGTTAAAAGAGTCGGAATTAATTAAAGTCAAAGATGAAAACATTTATTTGCAGAGAGACAATTTGAAATTGTTAAAACAACGAAATGTTTTTTGTTTAATAGCTAAACGTTTATATTCCAATATTACTCAGCTTCACTTGGACTGTGAGATAGGCAAAAAGATCCACCGTATGATTTTACCATTCCTAAAATTTAAGGAGGATGAAATCGATGCCGAAGCTTACAATTGTGAGAGTGTGATTTCGTCTGATGATGTCAACCAAACTTATCAAATTGGACTGGACAAAATTGAGTCCTTCATTAAATCCAAAGACCATAAGGACATGCTCAATAATCTTTTGGACGAAAATGACAGACTTAAACTGAGAACCGAAACCATACAAAAGTTTGACTCTCTAAATGCCAAAGTAAGCTCAGAAAATAAAATCGATGTTGAAAATGCATCTGAGCTTAACGAGGACGAAAACATGAGTGAAATTTCTGTAGAGGATACGGTTGACTGCTCAGAATTTGTTAAAAGCGAAACTGAAAACCACAAAAATCTTGTTTCTGAAAATTCTGTGGAATTCGCTAGATTGTCCCAACAAAAGTCCCCGAAATTAGTAGAAAAAGCTGTTGTGTATCAAAAAGTCAGAACCACTCCGAATCAAGTATACAAAGTGACTGGAGTAACCGAACATCAAACAGCTGAACTCACAGCTATTGTTAACGAAGACAATGCTGATGGCTGTGATGAGTTCTTCTGGGAAGCTCCTATTGACAATGGAAACGAAACCGTTGGCCTATCTGAAAGAACCTCTTGGATGAAGAAAGGGAGATACATACCTAAACCCTTGAACAAGCCTGATAATTTCAGTGAACCAAGCACAAGTGGTACAAAAGATACTCCTCAAGAGGTTGATCGTAGAGCAAAAGAAGACATTCCTTCAACGCCAACAGCTCGAAGTGAAACTTCATCAGATACTCCTTCCACTTCCTCAGGGCAAACTGAATCTTCTTCAAACATTCCCTCTGCACCCTCAGCTCAAAGAAAAACTCCTAAAGTTCAAAAGGAACCAGCAAAGGTGACATCAAAAGCGAAAGCGAACGTTCATCATCAACCTAAACAGATGAGGGATAAAAAGATAGAAAGGAACCTAAGATACAGGAAAAACCTTTCTGAAAGGAAACAATTCTGGCACTCCCAGAATGCATACTATTCACACAAAGACAAGAATCTGAAGTATGAAAACAATCCCGTAAGAAAGCCTGATAATTCCAACAACCGAAACCAAAGGTTCAGTTCGCAAGAAGATACCAACCGAAAGCCAAGGTTCGGTTCGCATGAAAATACCAACCGAAAGCAAAGGTTCGGTTCTGAAAAGGATTTCAACCGAAACCAAAGGTTCGGTTCCAAGAACAAGTCCAACCGAACTCAGAGGTTCGGCTCTGAAGTCAGACGAGAACAAGACTCAAAGGTTAACCCCACCAACGATCAAAAGCAAAAGGGTCACCTAGAGTCATCAGCAAGGAAGACATCACCATCCAAATCCAAATCCTTTCTTCCTAATTCTTCTCGTTTATCTCCATCTTGCTCTAACGCTAATTCCGTTGGTTCTCAAAAACCTCGTCCATCTGCTGAACAGAAGGGAAAGCAGAAGGTCGATGAATCCAAACCTGAGTCCAAAGCAAACAAACCCAATCCTAACAAAATAAAAGTATTCACCATTAAAAAGAAAGATGAAACAACTTTAATTAAAAGAAAATATCTTGTTGACATCTCTCTAACTATTCCTGTTCCCATGAAAACCTCACATGGACCCAAGAAACTTTGGGTTCCTAAATCTGCTTAATTTTTGCAGGTTATAAGTGACGAGCAGTTTGACGAAGAATGGTACATCGACAGTGGCAGCTCGCGTCACATGACAGGGAGGAAAGAGGAACTCAGGGAATACAGATCTCTTGCAAATGGTGGCAACGTTAAGTTTGGAAATAACTCTTTCGGCACCATAAAGGGATATGGGATGATAACGAATGGTGATTTTACCATTAGGAAGGTGGCCTATGTGGAAGGACTTCAACACAACCTCATCAGTGTATCTCAGCTTGTTGGAGGTACAGGTCTCAAAGTTTCATTCGATGATGAAGGTTCTGAAATCATAGAGAAAAAGACTAAGAAAGTGATTCTGAAGTCAGAGCGAAAGGGTGAAATGTTTCCGCTGAACATGAAACCCATCAAAGGAAACCCAGCAATATGTCTGCTATCAAAAGCTCAATCCGACGAAAGCTGGTTGTGGCACAGAAGACTCTCTCATCTCAATTTCAAAGATATCAACCGACTTGTCACTGGAGGTCATGTTAGGGGTCTTCCATTGCTCAAGTTTGACAGAAAGCATTTATGTGCTGCATGTGAAATGGGAAAGCAGAGTCGTCAAAGTCACCCATCCATAATTAACACAAAAATTGTTGAACCACTCGAATTGCTTCATATCGATTTGTGTGGTCCTTCATCTATTGAAAGCATCGGTGGTAGCAAGTACATTCTTGTTGTCGTTGATGACTTCTCTAGATTTACATGGGTGTTCTTTCTAAAGCTCAAATCTGAAGCGACTCAAAAGCTGAAAGTGTTTATCAAGCAAATTGGAGTCCAGCTCAAGAAGGTCGTTCGCAACATCAGGAGCGACAATGGTCTCGAATTCAAGAACAGGGAGTTTGAAGAGTTTCTTGCAGGAAAGGGAATTAGCAATAATTTCTCAGCTCCCTACACACCACAACAGAACGGAATAGTCGAAAGACGAAACCGATCTCTGTGTGAAGCTGCCCGAACTATGTTAAGGTTCGCTTCCTTACCTCTTTATTTTTAGGCTGACGCTATTTCTGCTGCTTGTTATACACAAAACAGGTCCTATCTCAACAAGCGATTCACGCTCACACCATATGAGATATTAAACAACAGGAAGCCCAATGTGAAATTTTTCCACGTTTTTGGCTCAAGGTGTTTCATCTTTAACTCTAAAGAACACCGCAACAAGTTTGATGTCAAAGCCGACGAGGGAATCTTTCTGGGGTACTCACTCACTTCAAAGGCGTACAGGGTCCTAAACAAACGATCAAGAAGGATTGAAGAGACATACTATGTGACCTTCGACGATAGCTATGTAAAGAAGCTACAGGCCATAGATGACACTGCCAGGGAAATCTTTCCTCAAACTGGTCAAGTCACAGTCTCAATCGCCAATATGTACGAGAATTTTCTGGATCTCTTTGACGAACCGAAAAAAGCTTCTCTCTCAGAAGCAGGTGCAGCCGACAACAAAATAGATCATATGAAGCAGATTTTCGAAGATGCTGCAAGAAGAATGCATGAAGGAGAATCGCCTACTGATGAATCTCCAACCAACAATGCTTCAGTCGAGGGGGAGCCAAGTTCTCTTGTCGAGGGGGAGCCTAGCTCACAAGTCCAGGGGGAGCCAAGCTCTACTACTTCAACCGAAGGTCCTTCATCAACCGAAGGTAACTCTCCAACCGAAGATACCCCTCCAAACGAAGGTGCTTCAATGCCTGAAAATCCAGCACCACAAGAAACCCCTGAACCTCATGTTTGTCAAGACTCATCAATTGAGGGGGAGCATAATGATATGACGCTTGATTTTGATAGCCAATCTGAGCCTGAAGAGATGATCAACGCTGAACTAGATCCAACCTTCGATCCGAATTACCCTCCTCTTACAAAATGGACCAGAGATCATCCTATCTCTCAAGTAGTTGGTGATGTATCTGAAAAGGTTCTGACCCGATCTCAACTGAAGGCAAAATAGACATCCTTATTCTCAAAGGTTGAGTTTTGTATGTTTAACTCATTTGTATCAAAAGTTGAACCGAAGACAGTGAACACTGCCCTCGATCACTCTGATTGGGTTCAAGCAATGCAAGACGAACTAAACGAGTTTGAAAGGAACAAAGTCTGGCGCCTCATTCCAACTCCTCCGGATGCTTCAGTTGTTGGTCTCAAATGGGTTTTTAGAAACAAAATGGACAAGGAAGGTAATGTCATAAGGAACAAGGCTCGTCTGGTTGTCAAAGGATACTGTCAGGAGGAAGGGATAGATTACGAAGAGACGTTCGCTCCAGTAGCTAGGCTAGAATCGGTTAGAATATTTCTGGCCTATGCTGCTCACAAAAACTTTGAGGTCTTCCAAATGGACGTCAAGTGCGCATTTCTCAATAGAGAACTTGAAGAAACTGTGTATGTGGAGCAACCTCCTGGGTTCGTGAACGAAAAGTATCCAAATCATTGCTACATTCTGGATAAAGCTGTGTAAGGCCTCAAACAAGCTCCGAGAGCCTGGTATGAAACGCTTACAAAATTTTTAAAGATGTCCAAATTCAAACAAGGTTCGGTTGACCCAACCTTCTTTCGCAAAAAGGAAGGTAACCACCTTATGATAGTTCAAATTTATGTCGATGACATCATCTTTGGCTCTACGAATCCCAGCTTAACAGCTGAATTCAGAAAGTTGATGGAGACTAAGTTTGAAATGAGCTCAATGGGTCCTATTAATTTTTTCCTTGGTTTAAATATAAGACAGGGACCCGAAGGCATCTTTATCAATCAGGAAGCTTACACAAAGACTCTCCTAGCAAAGTTTGGCATGATGGGAGACTCAAAAGTCAAAGTCCCAATGGCATTCAGCACCAAACTTACCCCTTCACTGGATAAACTGGCTGTCGACGTCACGCTCTATCGTCAAATGATAGGCTCACTGATGTATCTAACTGCTAGCAGGCCTGATATCATGTTTTCTGTATGTTATTGTGCTCAATTTCAGGCTAACCCACGCGAACCTCACATGCTGGCAGTGAAGAACATCCTACGCTATCTCAAGCGAACCGCCTCCTTAGGTCTATGGTATCCATCCAACTCTGGCTTCTTCGTTCAAGCCTATTCTGATGCTGACCTTGGAGGATGTGGACTCGACCGCAAAAGCACAACTGGTGGCTGTCAATTTCTTGATGGGAAGTTGGTCAGCTGACAATCCAAGAACCAAACATGTGTGTCGCTGTCTACTGCTGAAGCGGAATACATTGCCGCTGCATCCTGCACATCACAAGTGATTTGGATCCAGAGTCAACTTCGAGACTATGGACTCAATATGAAGAAGATCCCTCTATATTGTGACTCTGAAAGTGCAATTAGGAACTGTCATAACCCGGTGCAACACTCTAAAAACCAAACACATAGCACTGAGGTATCACTTCATCAAAGATCATGTGGAAGATGGAAATGTCGAAGTTCACTTCGTAAGAACAACTGATCAACTGGCTGACGTCTTCACCAAAGCTCTTCCAGAAGCATCATTCAATAAAATTTTGCAAGGGCTAGGTATGATGGAATCAGAGTCAGTTCCTCACACTACCTCTCGATCTCAAACGTAAGAAGCGAATCCAACCGAACGTTGGGGTTCGGTTCAACCATTTCACTCGCTCATTACTTCAAAGGTAGTTTCTCCTTGTTGTATATTTCTGGTGCAAAATTTGTTTTTCTTTATGTAAAAGGTTTTTTTTTGCATATCTAAACTCCTTGGTTTCTTAAAAATTTTCCAAAACCGAAACCTCCAGAAGGTTCGGGTTCGGTTTTCCAAAATTTTAGTGAACGGAAACCAACCGAAGGTTCGGGTTCGGTTTTTCAAAATTTTTTCTGAACCGAAACCAACCGAAGGTTCGGGTTCGGTTTCTCAAAATTTTTCTGAACCGAAACCAACCGAAGGTTCGGGTTCGGTTTTTCAAAATTTTCCTCAACCGAAACCAACCGAACGCTCGGGTTCGGTTTTTCCATTATTTTTGCAAAGTTTTTTTTTAATCGTATTGTTTTCTTTTAACTCTTTTATAATTTTTTTTATGTCTTATTTTTTTACTTTTAATTTTATTTTCTCAATTTCAAAAACTCCAAAAATATTTTAATTTTTTTTGTGTGCTCAATCGTTTACGGGGATATATTTGATGACTTACTTAAGTGTCCCTAGAAGCATGCTGCTGTATGTGTCCCAAGCCTCATAAGATTTTGAATAATAGCCTTCATGACCTGGTATACACAAACCTTGTCTTCCCAATAAGGCTAACTCATTTATTCTAATCATGAGCTACCTCACTCTTTTCTCACATGAGTTCAGAGTCTCCTGCTTGGTCCTTATGTTCGCAGCAGAGGTACTATGTCTTCTTTCACCATCCCCATTATACTTCTCCATAACATTTGTATCATCACTGTAACCCTTGAGACTCTCAGCAACTACCACTGAGGTTTATGGTTACACAACATCTGTGTTTATGATCTTAGCATCGTGCCACTACGAGCTGAGTGAAACCCAAAACTCAACACCAACGAATTGACGGTGACCAATTAACTTGATCAAGTTTTCACCAATGAATTAACGAATGTACCTTCATGAAATCTCATTTTTTTTGCGTGGTTCCAATGAAATTGTTACACACCATGACATTTCTTCCCAAGGGATCCAGTATTAAATTTTTATCTGAGATTTCATATTAATCCAAGCCAGTACAAAATTAACTCAAACCTACTTGTTCAACAGACTACACTGGTCTCACAAGTACTTTGTTCACGTTCGTTCTTACATCAGGAAATGAATTGTTGAATCAAAGCGAAACCACCCTTAATTTGCCTTATTTAAAGAAGCCTTTCAACATTTATTGATAAATGTTTGATCGTCATTCAACGGGATTCCACACTAACACTCTGAGGTCTCTCTTGACCTTGAAAGAAGAGATTCGTGCCCGGGATCATCAGTTTCATGTCATCATTGACATCACAGATTATCCTAAACAGAGTTGCTTTATTTCTTTAATTTTTTTTACACTCTTTGCACGAAAATCCTAGATTTTCAAAAATTCCGTTACTAATTATTTTACAGGCTGGATAATTAATGGATGGTTCATAATGAAGTTGTGGTTACCAATAATTCACGTGGGAATTTTATTCAAAAGATGGCGTTTAAAAAGGGATAAGTTCAAAAGGTTGCTGATGGGGCGGGAGTTCAAAGGATAGAAATTCAAACGACGGTACAAAAGGAGGGCGCGTGAATTTGAAGCGGCCGCGCTTTTCTGACACTATTGGATGCGTGTGCAGTATTGAAGCGTCATCCATCTGGCATTAATGGCGCGTGTGGAAATGGAAACGGTTCCTCTCTCTGAACCGGCACTTATTGGGCGGCGTGATCCTAGGAATCTGACACTCTCTCTCCTACGTGATCATCGCACGTCCCAACTATCACCAATCAGTCACTCAAAAACCCTTCCGTATTTCAATAAGAGATTTGAAACGATCTTTCTCTCTCCTATCACCTACTATAAAAAGCCATCAACACCACCTTTTACCTCTTTACTGCCCCCATACTTCCCAAAGCAAAATTACTCCCAAAACTCTCTCCCGGTCATCTTCTTCTCCACACCTGCAACAATGGCTGAATCTTCATCCGTTCATGCCACTTCTCAAATTCTTCCCATCAGACCTCAACAATGCCTTGTCATTGATCTGAAACCACTAGCCTATGATCCCTACATGTCGCCGGTTATCGAATGCCTCAAGTACTCCCAGCTTGCTCCGGCATTGTCCAGAATTGAAACGGTGCCAATGGTGGCTCTATCTCAGGTCTATGCGACGGCCTACTACGACAAGGGCGTCGACAGGATATTTTTCGAAGTGGCGGAACACAAAACGTCGATTTCTCGTCCCCGCTTCTGCACCATGCTTGGGTTTGCTGCAGACCCATCGCGTATTAACCCGGAGACGATTCCGGTTGGAATGTTATGCAGCATGTTCTACAACATGGGCTACACGGAAGTTCTTACCTCCGTCGCCAGGTTCAAGAAGTCATGCCTACCGCCCCTGTGGAATGGGTTATTTACAGTTCTCTTCAAGGGACTGTCTGAGAGGAGCTCAGGATCGGACGGGGCCAGTCGTCTTTTCCTGTCAATCATGTATGGGGTGTACAACGGGATCAACCTCGATTATGGGTTTGTCCTTTGGCAACAACTGATTCAGAGCCTTTCTTCCACTTCTCGACACTCTGAAGTGTCGCTGGCCCGGTTCTGGATCTTGATCACAAGATGGGCCATGGACAGGTTTGAGGTCCCAACTGTTGACGGTGCACCGATGTCTTCTGTTGGTACGTTCCATACCAAGAAGATCATCGTATCTGATGCATCGAAATTCTCCTTCATTGGCTCTATCCCGGAGTCGATGTATGGTAGTGTGCCATCAGACAACAGTATGATCAAGGCGATCAAGGAGTTAGGGCCATCTGGTCCGAGGGAACTGACACCGGACATGCTGCGATCAATTCATGACGCCGACAAACCGGTGGCCAGGGGTAAGAAGGCAGACAAGGGGAAGAAACCATCCAAAGCCCCAAAACCTTCTCCCAAGAAGCGCAAACAACCGAAGGCTGCTTCGTCACCACAACCGAAAAGGAGGAAGACCCAACAAAAGCAAAAGCTAGTCCTTCCCTCCTCATCAAGTGAATCCGAAGGTGAGAGTTCGGACTCTGAGGGATCACAAGGAGACGAATCTCCACAAAGAGGCAACACACCCCCTCGGTCCCCAACCCCGGAGATGGAACTTCACCAATCCCCAGTTCCTTCCCCTCCACCCACAATTCCTATTTCCATTCCCACCATAAACCCTACTATACCACCAACCTCATTCCCTATACCACCACCCATATTCACCACATCAACCGAAACACCACCTGTTACCGAAACCCCACCCGTAACCGAACCTCCACAAACTGAAACCCATACACCACCACCACCCGAAACTCATCCCCCACCCACTCAACCTGAACCAACTAAACCAATAATACCCCCAGCTTCACCACTACCTCAATCTCCAGAAGACGCCTCCGACGGCGATGATCAATACCTTGGTGGTGATCACATGAACTATGATTCGGTCTATTATAGTCCGTTTCAAGTTCAAAGTGATGAGGAGGATGATGCTCCAGTGACAAAGAAGCATCTTCGCGAGCTTAACGAGAAGGTTGATCAACTTCTCGCCTCCTCTTCCAACCAGCAGTCCTCTTTATCTGAAGCCGCACTTCAGAAGATAGTTGATGCCTTCTCCAAGGCTCAACATGATTCAATGGCCTCAGCAACTGCTGCGATAGACGCCTCCACCCGAGCTTGTGAGGCTGCGACCGAAAAAGTCGATAAACTATTCCATGACGCTACAATCCTGCTGCAGTCTATGCAGGAAAGCGCCGAAGCCACCAAAACAACTCTGGAACCACTTGTTAATCAATTGGCCCAGTTTGTAAAGACGGAGTTATCCTCATTCGCTACCCTCAGACAAAACCTTAGCGACGACAACTCGGCACTCCGTGCCTCCATCGATGCCCGCTTGGCAAAGCTACAAGAGGATCTTGCGGCTGAAAATTCACTGATGGACGTCCTGGCGAGTAAGACTACTGCCCTCAAGGTCAAGAGCACCCAACTTTCCAACTCCGAACAACATTTGGAGGCTCTTCGATCCGAGAGGGAAATCATCAAGACGTGTGTTTCGGATGTCCACGCCGCTCTATCCAACATCCTGGAAGCACACGACCCCATCCTCAATCACTCAGTGAGGCATACCCTCGCTGAGAAACTCTCTCCGGCCATGGACCTCTTGAGTAAAATTGAAGGCCTACCCAGTTTCATGTCTATTCCGAAACAAGGGGGAGATGAGAAGAAAGGATCGAAACCCCCTCCTTCCTCCAAAGCTACTCACATAACCGAACCAACCCCAACTGGTCATGCCTCGGGTTCGGGTGTGAAGAACAAAGGCAAAAACATAGCAGAGGGAGGAGATGACGATGAAGATGAAGATGAAGACAAGGAGACTATTGCGGACATGTTAAAGAGAAAGAACAGTCGCAATACTGATGACGATGTCAGTCGTGTGGCACGTGAAGCTGAAGAAGCCGAACGTAAACAAAAAGAAGCCAACGATCTCCTTGAGAGCCGAAAGCTGCTCTTCCCTGCCTGGACCAGGGATCGTCTGATAAAACAGGCCATAGAGACTCCAAGCATACTATGGCTCGAGCCGGTGATATCGTTCGACTGCAACAACTCGGTCGATTCACAATTTGATATGCCGCTGACTCGAAAGGCGTTCAGCTTCCACGCCTTCTCCAACATTTTCGAAGTCCCGCATCCGAACGATGAGCTTGACAGGGAGCTCATTGACTTCTACCTGGAGGCCGCTCGCCCTCAATACCTTACATGGAGCGCCCAGAAGATTGTCAATGTTCGGGTGATGAAGCCGTTTGCCGTGGGGAGATTCACAAACGTCAAGTTCAAGCTTATCCGAGGATCTGCAAGAACTGCTCACATGATCTCTCTGGCGGATCTGCCCAATCTGAACCCTCATGATTGGATAGTCTTGTACAACATCTTGCTGACAAACGAAGCCGAATATGGTCCCATCTTAGACCATGTCAAAAGGATGCTGGCATGCTATATCATGGAGGTGGCCCTAATGGATCAGGAGGTTGCCACAGTGTTTAAGAAGAAACCGAAAGTCAAGCCTGTGGGATCGGCCAGTGATCTAAACACGATGAAAATGGGCAAGATAGATTCGAGGCGAAACTCTGTGATGTTCACCAGAGCCGAAGGACAAAAATGTCTGTTCGCATTAGCCGACAAGCACCTCTACACCACTACCTGCTTGGAACACGTCCTATCAATCGTTAAGCGGTGTAAGGACAATTCGGCTGATGACATCAAGTACTTTGAAGATATGATCAATTGGTACATCCGGTTTAGACAGACCATCCTTTCCATAACCAAGTGTCTGTTTAGTACCATGAAGAAGAAGGTACCAGCTTCAGCCGCCGGCCCAAGTAAGAAGTGAAGGTCTCGCTCCAAATTGACGCAAAGGGGGAGATTGTTGGGCTGAAGTTCTGTTTTATGTTGCGTCTTTTGGGCTCGTAGATTAGCCTTGTATTCTCCGGTTTGGGCCTGTCCAACCGAGAGCCTTTTATGTATAGTATATAAGTTATCGCTTGCATGCATATTAGGTTAAGATTCAAGATTTCAGTTTTTACATTCAAGAGTTCTACGATATTGCTTTCTTGTAATCTCCCAATCCTTTACAGTTGATGTTCTTAATCGAGCTCTTCTAAGGATTTTATTTAATCATTCAACACGATTGATTCAAGCTGTTGTGTTCTTAATATTGTTCTCTGGTTTGCTATTATTATTGCGTTCTTGCTGTTTCTTATACTTATACTTGTTCAAGATCTAATCGATCTTCATAGATTAAAAGTTGTTTTAATCCCATCAGCAACCATGTGGGGGATGAAGTACTGCTGGTAAACACAAAGTTCAAATAAACACCTACAGGTTGTGAGCCTGTTAGCGTTCCACTAGACTGTCTAGAATACTCCGTAGTGTTCATCTATACTCCGCTAGATGACTAGATCATCGATAACATCTATAACGAGACGTCTCATTATTTTATTTTGTCACACAACAACTATTACATCTACCCATGTTTTACCCAACACATTTTGTAGATACAAAATAAATATATATATATATATATATATATATATATATATAAAATCGTTCATCTAGCATAGATAGAAGGTATATAGATAATACGCACACACAACTCATAATTTATATAAGAAACTTCATATCTATGTGTAAGCTGAAATAACTATGCACCCATTTGAAAAGATGGTGATTCTGCACTCGAACAACACTTCGTTATCTCAAAGAAAATTCCCCTCGACAAAACCTAGAATCGACATCACTAGTGTTTAGTCTAACGTTAACCATGACTAATTAATAGTCTAACTATTATTACTATTATAAAAGCGTGACACAATACTTTTCACCCACTATATACAGACGAGGCCAGACATGGAACACCGGCGGGCAAGATCATCTTGGCATATAAGCACTTCTGAATACAACAACCCAAGCGGCCCTCCAAACTGGAACCCCCGTACCGCGAGTGGTTAAAAAGGTATTATAACGACATTATATAACTAATAATAATAACCCAAATATTTATTCTAAGGACCTAATAACATTACTATAATTATTTAAAGGCTATATTAAAATTTTCATAGGCGTAGCTCACTTAAAACGGGTTTTAAAGAAAATCGTGCTTTACTCGGAGCAGTGTTTCTAAACTGAAAGACCCTTTTTCTCGGGACTCCGGGAGCCTTGGGGCTTCCTTTAGGTGCTACGGAGGTTCCCTAGGGTTTAGGGGGTTAAAACCCTTAGAGAGAGAAAGTAGTTTAGAGAGAGAAGGAGAACGGTGCGAAAAATATGAGAATTCTCGTAGCTATTTATAGGCTGTTGGCTTCGGACGAACGCTAGGCGTTCAGCAGCTACGCGACGCGTAGCTTCGGATAGGGCTGCCAGGTGGATTCGGTTGTCTCGCACTTCGGACTCGGATGGATAAGAAACGAGGTACTTTGGGCGTACCCGGCCTCGGACGTGGGACGTAGGGCAAAGCGACGTGGTGCAATTCTGAAGCTAGGCTGATCAGTGATGGACGGATGTGTGCGGCCACGTCATCGACTTGTCATCAGACTTTGCAATTTTGAGTGAAATCTTTAAAAATTCGTAACTTTCGCGTACAAGCTCCTTTTTTGACGTTTTCTTATCCACGCGAAGGCGGGAACGTACTCTACAACTTTTGTTTAGACTCTGTCGGCTAATTTTGACTTTATTTTAAATTTTATATTATTAACAGGTCGGCACATGATTGGTCCGTTAAAAATTCATAACTTCTTCATCGGACGTCCGTTTTCGTTTGTCTTTTTATCTTTACGCTTCTATTAACGAGATCTTCAATTCTTGTTTAGGTTGTGTTGGCTAAAAACCGCACGATCTAATATTCGAATTTCGGAGTGTATACTGCTAAGCCGAAACTTCGAAAAATCATAACTTCCTCATACGAAGTCAGATTTGGACGTTCTTTTTATGGACGCTCTGGTTTAACATATTCTATGACTTTCGTTTAGGTCGCTAAGGCTAAAAATCACTTTTTCGTAAATTCACTATTCACGCTTCCCGCTATCGAGCCGGTTCCGTCGCGTAACTTCAACGGGTCATAACTTCTTCGTTATAACTCAGATTTCGGTGTTCTTATATCCCTGGAATCCTTGTTTCGACCACTACAAATTTATGTAAAGATATCAGGCTTATCTCACACTTTAATTTTGACGCTTATTTTTATTCTTTATTTATTATACTTTTATAATTAAGTTATAAGCATAGAAATACACATAATTCACATAGTATCCAAATATTTCATCTTTATTACTTCAAAAGAGTTACAATAGTTGACATAGACTATTACATCATCTAAAATGCTTAGCCCCAAAACACGGGCGTTACAGCAACCAATGTCCCTTCTCTTGGCAATACAAACATATGGACTCTTTGGAAATGGTACACTTGATTGTCCAGACTTAGCCTTTCTCTTTACAATTGAGTCAAACGACTTGACCATGGTCGATCCCTTTTCATTGGGAAGAGAAAGTTTTTCTGGATATCTAATGTTACCTGTTGAATCATAAAAAGTGACCCTCTTGAACTTCAGCTACCATAGTCAATATGCCATCGCAGTCAAGCTGCTTCATCAGCAGTCACCAACCGCAGTCTCTATCTAGATTACTTTACTTTGTCTTTTTTGTAATACACTCGATTTTCCAGTATGCCTTACATGGCTACTCTTAGATTTTTAATCTAGTGATCTTTATGAGTCTCTATAAATAGAGCTGATTCTCTTGTAAACTTAAGTAAGAAGTGTATCACATCTATTTCTAATACACATCTCTGAAGTTACCTTTTCTATCTTACTTATTCACTCTTCTTACTCTCATAATCGATCACAACCTCTCTTCGGAGCAAGTCCTCTGTGACTTAATCACTAAGTCTGATCTCACTTATTAACTTGGCTTGAATGCATTCCTCGTTATGAATTAGCTTAAGTGTCTGCTTGATATAACAATTGTTGTCATTTACATTTCTTTACTTTTTGGCAACTAACTCTCTAACATCAAACTCTAAACATTAATGTTGAGCTTTTCGATCCTTTGAGATTAACTATTTTGCAATATACTTGTTCTAACGTTTGTTCAAGCGCGTCTCAAAGTTTTTCTCTCAACAATTGGTATCAGAGCCATAGTGGTTGCTTTTTGAAAATCGGAACTCTGATTTTTCGAAGAGCCTTCTATACCACTGAAGGTCATTTCTAAAACAAAAAAAAACACTTCAAAACATGGCACAATCGTTATCTCTGAATGTTTCCGACCGTGTTGGTGGTTCTAATCGAGCCCCAATACTGGTTGCAAATGAATATCATCACTGGTCACAAAGAATGGAAAGAAACTTAAGAGGACTTGGTAGAGATGTATGGCGATCCATAGTAGAAGGACCACATGTTCCAGTCCTTACACCAGTCCAAACAGATGGAGCTACAATAAGACTAGGAGGAGGTCAACCAGCTATGAGCCGTCCCACCAAGGATGATCTCGATAAAATGGAAAATGATGTTGTTCCCTTTTATGAAATCTCCTGTGGAGTTGCTCCTGACAACTTCGATATTATCATAAATTGCAAATCATCAAAAGATATCTGGGATGTTCTCAAGAATCTGTACGAAGGCTCAGAGCAAGCTCAAGACAAGAAGATTACAACTACACTCAATGAATTCAACAACTTCAAAGCTCACACTGGTGAAAGTTTGGAAAACTCCTTCAAAAGGTTCAACCTGATTGTCACCAAGTTATCCACTGCAGGCACCATCCGAAGTAACCATGAAACAAACCTTCAGTTCCTTAATGGCTTGGGAAGACATTGAACTACGGCCAAAATGATTGTCCAAGGCGATAAAAAGATTCATTCCTTTTCACTCTACAAACTCTATGGAGAACTGCAAGCACAGGAATCCACCGTATTCAAAGACTGTGCTGACTTCGGAGGACCACTTGCTCTCATCGCACAAATTCCACATAATCAACCTTACGCTCCCTCGTATGACACTCCACCGCAGTCATACGAAGCTAATTCAGAGTATGATGATGAAGAAGAATTTCAAAAAGCAATTGCTCTAGTTATAAAACAATTCAACCGACTACCACCTCACTCTTTTCGCAAAAATCAACAATTCGGCAAACCACCCTTCAATCGTAACTTCAACCCACAAAAAAATCACTCACATTATCCTAAAAGTTCTCATCTACCACCGCAATCTCACAACACTCAACCTAAGGAAGCATCGCAGCCTACTCAAACGTCTGAATCTGGTACTCCCTCAGAAGACAAGACTGATGTTGTAGTTTGTCACAAATGCAACAAAGAGAATCACTTTGCAAGAGATTGTAAGGAAAATGTAGTTAAAGACAGAGCATTCTACCTTAGAATGGCTCAAGAGTTGGAAGAAAAGGAGAAAGAAAGGGCATACGTTGCCCATGTCAAAAGAGACCATCAAGTCTTGTCATCCGGAGATGAAGATGAAGCGATCAGCAGTGTCAATGGCAAAGGGAAAATCTGCATGTTGGCAACTGCGGATGATGATGGGTCTACAAAGATGGACAAAAACTACTGCTACATGGCAAAGGATGGAACTCTAAGCATCATCGAACAGGTAAAACTCATGATCCAAACTCTAAATTACAGCATGCATGATTGTCAACCTTACATAGATAATCTTAATGACACATGTGTTGTCGTCCTTAAAGACTATAATAGAGCCTTAGATGAGAAGAACATTGTGTCCCAGGAGATGTTCCATGTGAGAGGACGACTGGATAACAAAAGACTCAAAATGGCTATGTTAGAAAGAGATTTAGAGTTAGAAAAAGATGCAAGAATGTTGAGTGAAACCCAATTAGAGATCGATTTGAACGAGAGAGATTAAGCTCAAAGTGAAATTGTATGTTTAAATCTTTTAATCGATTTTTTTTTCAATGAAAGTGAAGCTATTGAAAATTTGGTAAATAATGGAACCGTGGACAATACATACAATTGGGGTTGGTCAAATGGATATGCAACCGCAACGGATTCCTCACCCCGATTCTACAAACACAGATTATATGTCCCTCCAGACCGAGAATTTCATTTCCCAGTCAATGACAAGACTTTTCCCGAAGATATCAAAACTCACTTCGGTAGACTGCACAATCTACGAAACAATTATGTCATTGAGGAAATTGTGCCTGAGGTTTCGGGTTACACATGTGATCAAATTCCTATCAGTGGCACTAGCTTCCCAAATTATCAAAACTCATCCGTAGTTGACGAAGAAATTGTCATTGAGGACATCGAAGTATCTAAAGACTTTCCATCTCTGTCCTCAGACCACAATGTCCCTCACTGCAGTCAAAAGTCCCACTGAATTCCCAACTAAGACTTACTCTGCGGTAGTCAAGTCATCCTCACCTCAGTATTCGAACAAATGTTCTGCCACTCTTTAAACGATTTATCATGAATTTCCCATAGAAAATTTTGAAGTGGGTCAATGTTCCCAAATCCTAGAATCTTCAAGTTCTGATGACTCAAGCCCATGTTTTCACAAAATTTCAGAAGATTCTAGGAAACCGCAGTTGAATAACAGAGACTACGGTTCACCAAAATCCTTAGCTAAAAAGACTTTCAAAGAAGAAATTCGCTCTCGAGGCACAAATAGACAAATGTTTTCAATAAACAAAAAGCATGTCAGATCTCAAAAATCCTAAAGTCCAGAAAAATTCGTTTTCTCTCACTATTTTTCAAAAAACCCTACCACAAAGAAAACATCCAAAAAGGAATGTACAGTTTCAACAGTCATTCCTAATTCATCTGACTCAATTCAAAAGAGTGCAAAGTCTTTTCAAAACAGTGTTTTTCAAATCTATTCCTCAGATGATCCGAAATGGAAAGGTATTTTACCCACTCCAACATAATTAAAGTCACGTCAAAATTTTAACAAGTGGAAGGGTATCTTACCAAATCCAACAAAAAGAACACAAAGATCCACACATGCTAAACCTTTTTCAAAAAAAAAATTTCAGAAAATTAACAACGCTCATGTCAAATCTTTTCAACCTCAGTCTAGTCAAAAGCCAAACAACTCTTCCTTCAGATCGCTGACCAAACGTGGTGTCTGAACGAAAGACAAAATCTCATCCGGTGAGTGTCAGTGTAGTTGCAAAAATCAGAAATCTCGTAACTTTATAAAAACACACAAAACTTCAAAATTTCACAAACACCTAGGACTAGGTTTAAAAGTTGACACGAAACCAGTCCCTGCAACCTCGTTCCATGCATCACTCAAAAAATCACCTGTTGTTCTAGGCTCCAAACTAGTTTGGATGCCTAAACTAACCGTGTAATTCTCAGGCTTTGTACAAGGAGGAACAAGACGATGAATTGTTAATTGACAGTGCCTACTCCTTGCACATGACCGGAAGGTTAGACTACCTTCGGGATTTTAGGCCAATTTGCAACGGTGGAAATGTGACATTCGGAAACAATGCGAATGGAATCATCTGAGGTTACGGTGTACTCACTATGGGGAACTTCTCAATTCATAAGGTTGCTTATGTAGAAAGCGTTAAACACAATCTCATCAATGTTGGCCAACTATGTAAGGCAGGCCATCGAGTTGAATTTGATGATCAATTCTGTTACGTAATGACAAGTGATAGGAGGACCTGCTTGATCAAGTCACGATCTGAGGGTACCATGTATCCTCTGGATGTCTCTCTCATCATTGGCAAACCACAGTTATGTTTCCTTTCCAAAGTCGTATCCGAAGTCAGCTGGTTATGGCACCGCATGCTCGCTCATCTCAACTTCATATACATCAACACTTTGGTCACTGGAGAGCTGGTTAGAAGACTACCTATTCTCAAGTTCAGCAATGACACTCTATGTCCTTCTTGTGAATGTGGTAAGCAGTCTAAATCAAGTCACCCCATGGTGATTGACTCTTCTATATCTGAACCACTTGAGCTTCTACACATTGATCTATGCGGTCCATCAACCGTAGCCAGTCTCCATCAAAAAAAAGTATATACTAGTTATAGTAGATGATTTCACTCGCTTCACATGGGTTTTTTTCCTCAGACTCAAACCGGAAACTCCACAAATTCTCATCAACTTCATCAAAGAAATAGAACTTCAGATCAAGCTGCCAGTAAGACTCATCCGCAATGATAATGGATCCGAGTTTAGTAATAATCGTCTCAATAGCTTCTTGACGTCTAAAGGTATTACTCACAACTTTTCAGCTCCTTATATACCACAAAAAATGGAGTAGTCGAGAGAAGGAACCGTACTCTAGTTGAAGCAGATAGATCCATGCTCAACTTCGCACACCTTCCTCTTTACTTCTTGGTTGAAGTTGTAGCAACTGCATGCTTTGTTCAAAACCGAAGCATTGTGTGTAAATGCCTCAATAAAACACCATATGAGGGCCTCAACAACCGCAAACCGAATGTTCGCTTCTTTCATATCTTTGGGTGTAGATGTTTTATGATCAACAACAGAGATCAGCTTAACAAATTTGCACCAAAGTCTGATGAAGGCATTTTTCTTGGCTACTCTACAAACAAGGTTGCTTATCGGGTTCTCATCAGACGTACAAGCATAACTATTGAAAGTTTCGATGTGAAATTCGATGACTCTTACATCCGCAACACCCCTCCATCCACTGAAACCACCGTAATCATGGAAAATGATATTCATGTTTCATCAGGTCCCTTAAATCTGGTCGAAGTCAATTATGATGATTTTTTCGACCCTGTCGAAATGGCGAAACTATCCGAAGTTCTTGTGTCACCGGCTGCTCAACAACAACATGCTGATGTTTCTGGTCCATCTCTATCCGAAGTTTGTCTCAATACTTTCACCTCTCCGGTTGAGGGGGAAAGCTCTACTCCGGATCAAGCAACAACCATCGAGGTTCCAGTACTTGATGATGCTCAGGTTCCTATCCGCAGAAAATCATTACCATCAAACATATCTTCGGATTCAGATGATGAACTCATAGAGAACATTGACACTAGAAATGATTTAAGGATCATTACTCTCCCATCAGCAGTCCAGGGGGAACCTTCTCAGGTTCCAAAGGAATTCCCATCAACAATCCAGGGGGAACCTCTCCAAACTACTCAAGAAAATTTCATTCTCGCTCCAACATGCCAAGATGATTCTGCAGGCTGTTCTCAAATCCAGGGGGAACTGTCATCTCCAACTGAAGAAACCTCTGATATTGAAGACATTCCTTCTACCACAGCCGTTGATCATTTGATGCCTCGTCTACATGTATGGACGAAGGACCACCCACCAGGTCAAGTTATTGGCAACCCATCCGCAGGTATCCAGACTTGATCTGCCAAGGACTTATCTGATCATTGTCACTACGCAACATTTATGTCCGCAATCGAGCCACGATCGATCAAATAAGCTTTATTGGAAGCTGATTGGATTTCTACAATGCAAGAAGAATTGGAAGAATTCAAAAGGAACAAGGTGTGGCAACTCATTCCCACACTATTGTTGGAACAAAATGGGTGTTCAAGAACAATAATTCAAAAGGAACAAGCTGATTGGATTTCTACAATACTATTGTTGGAACAAGATGGGTGTTCAAGAACAAGTTAGACGAATCTGGTGCGGTTATCAGAAATAAGGCAAGATCGGTTGCAAAGGGGTACAGTCAACTGGAAGGTGTTGCCTACGATGAAACATATGCTCCGGTGGCAAGAATGGAAGCCATTCGAATATTTTTAGCATATGATGCCCATAAAAATATCAAGGTACACCAAATGGACAATAAGAGTGCTTTTCTCAATGGGGAATTTAAAGAAGAGGTTTAACTTCAGCAACCTCCCGGATTTGAAAGTATTGAATTCCCTGACCACTACTACAAGCTTCAAAAGGCAGTCTACGGTCTGAAGCAAGCCCCTAGAGCTTGGTATGAGACTCTTTCTGAATTTCTAGTCTCTCCAGGGTACAAAAAAGGAGTGATTGATCCCATGTTATTTAGAAAAGCAAATGGTTACCACCTTATGCTTGTACAAATATACGTGGATGATATCATTTTTAGATCGACTGATCAAGGAAAGGTGGATGAATTTGCTAAGCTCATGACAAACAAATTCCAAATGAGCATGAATAGAGAGATTAATTTCTTTCTAGGCCTTCAAGTCAAAGAAATTCAGCAAGGGATATTCATTCATCAAGAGAAATACACCACTGAACTATTGAAGAAATACTCTATGGACAACAACTCCTCGGATAAGGTCCCTATGGCCTGCGGTTATAAGATCTCTGCTGATCCCTCTGGCGAATCTGTGGATCACAAAACTTATAGTGGTATCATTGGCTATCTAATGTACCTCACTACAAGCCGACGGGACATTGTCTTTGCAACTGGTGTATGTGCAAGGTATCGGGCTGACCCAAAAGTGTCACATATGATTGCAGCCAAACAAATTCTCCGGTACCTGAAAGGAAGCAAATCTCTTGGTCTATGGTACCCTGCAGTCAATGATTTCAGTCTGCAAGTATTTACCGATGGAGATCATGCCGGTTGCAAACTTGATCGAAAAAGTACCTCTGGTGGATGTCAACTTTTAGGAGGTAGACTCGCCAACTGGTCCTCAAGAAAACAAAGTTGTGTTTCATTGTCTACCGCAGAAGCTGAATATGTGGCCGCAACCAGCTGTTGTTCTCAAGTTCTATGGATGAAGACACAACTATTAGACTATGGATACAGAATGTTGCTGATACCAATCTACTGTAACTCTGAAAGTGCCATAGCGATTTCTCATAATCATATTCAGCACTCCAAAATGAAACATATTGAACTACGACATCACTTCATCAAAGACCACATTCTGAAAGGTAACATTGAACTCATCTTTGTCCCTACTCATGAAGAGATTGCTGATGTATTTACAAAAGCACTTGACTCTACCAAACTCAATGCATTCTTACAAATGTTAGGGATGATGAATCTGGACCATCAATTCTTCTTGAATTGATAGGTACCACAAACCATTGTTGGTCTCAATTGCGGTCTTAACTGAAAGTCATTTATAATAGATGGTTTTGGTATATCCTGTGTACCGCAATCTGTGTACCGCAACCATATATTATATCTATCTTTCACGGGTCTTTCTTGCTTGTTATTACTAAGTTTTTGTACAAGTGCTCTTCTCAGTTTCTCCCACTGCAGTCATCCGCAATGACAAAGAAGCCATCTATAATGATGTGTCCATCCACAGTCACATTAATTGATTTTTAGACGGTTCATTCTTTTGAAAAACAAAAAAAAAATAGTGTGCTATTTAATGATGCTTCATTAAATAAAACATTAAATAAAAACGTTCCTTTGAGAAACTGTCACATTCTTTTATTCTAAACCTTGTGTCAGACCTATTTTATGTATGATGACAAAATAAATATTTTCCAAATCAAATCCTTTTAATATGTCTTTTCCTATTACTCCAAACCATTACATCCGTTACAACTTCCCCTTTATCCAACGGATTAATCTCTCCCCCACCACACTTTCACCAGACGTGATACAAAACATGACATTTCATTAAATACAGACCCCTCTAGTTAATCCCAAATTCAAATTTTATCCCTCTTTTGTCAATATGTGGTTGAGATTAAAGACGCTAATTCAAAAGATAAACCCAAATTTTTTTTACGCAATTTCACATAGGTCAAAAACGTTTCCCGCTTCATTGAGTCCCTATAAAACCCTTTTCTTCTCCACAAAGAAAAGTTTACACTCTCTAAACCTTCAACCTTCTTCTACATTCTTCAAGCTTTCTCAAACTCATAACAATGGTGAAATCCAATGTTTCAAAGAAACAATCTAAGGCCTCCAGATCAGTGAACCCAACTGGTTCAGACTCACCCACAATTTCTTTTAGCAATTCATGGCCATCTTTGAAGAACAACCTTCTTACAATGCTCCCACAAAACTTATGATCAAATTTCTGAAAAACCACCCTTTGTTTGGTCCATTCGATCCTTTCACAGATGTTGTCCCAATTTCAAACCTCTTCAAATGTGCCTTCTCTGCCTATCGCCCACATGATAGCCCCCAAGAAGTTCATATAAACCTAAACAATGATTCTTTGGTTATTCTGTCGAAAGAAAAATTCCTCACCGCAATTAACCTTCTTGTGCATCCCTCCATCAAGATTTTCACCCCATCAATGGCTGACATCACTTCGACACTCTATTAGATGGGTTATCAGAAAAAGATCAAAGGAATTGGCGAATTCAAGAAGACCCAATTGGCTATGGGCTGGCAGTTCGTGTGTCACTTTGTCATCCGCAGTCTATCCGGCAGAACCGGAGGCACGGTGTTGGGTCAAAAATATGGTTTATACTTTGCTTTTCTAGGAAAATATATTTTTATGTAATGTTGTATGTGTTTGCGGTTTGTGTGTACGGCCGTACATGTGTGTACGGCCGCACACCCTGTGTACGGCCGTACACAGGGTGTGCGGCTGTACATATGTGTATGGCTGGAGGTCCATATAAATAGAGGAGTGCATGTGGGAGTGTACGGTTAGAAGAGTGAAACGCTAGAGAAGAGAGAGAAAGTTAGAGAGAAGAAGTGTGGGTGAGAGAGAATCTATTGTAAGGAGCATCAATCGTATCATCAATACATTAGATTCAAGTTATTCTTCTTCTCCTTCTCTTCTATGTTGATCTGACATCATCCAATTGATCGGGATTCCGCACCATCAATAGGATCTGATTGATACACAAGCAATTTTGATACCAATTATAAGTCCCCAAAATTGCTTGTGTATTAATCAAATCCAATTCATGGTGCGGAATCCCGATCAATTGGATGATGTTAGATCAATATAGAAGAGAAGGAGAAGAAGAATATCTTGAATCTAATGTATTGATGATATGATTGATGCTCCTTAAAATAGATTCTCTCTCACACACACTTCTTCTCTCTAACTTTCTCTCTCTTCTCTAGCCTTTCACTCTTCTAACCATACACTCCCACATGCACTCCTCTATTTATATGTACCTACAGCCATACACATGTGTACAGCCGCACACCCTGTGTACGGCCGTACATACGTGTACGGCCGTACACACAAACCGCAAACACATACAACATTACATAAAAATATATTTTCCTAGAAAAGAAAAGTATAAACAATATTTTTGACTCAACAAGCCCCCCCTTGGTTTATAGCTTTCTTTTCTAATTGGCCCAACAAAATCCCCCTAAAAAGTAGTTGGCTTTTTCTTGTTAATCTTCATTGGGAGCTTGGCTTCAGAAACAATCTTCAAATTTCTTCACAGCATCAAGATGAACTTATGAATCTTCAATAAATGAATTCATCTTGAGCGGTTGAGTTTTTCTTCAAAATTTGACATTGAACGCACATTGGGTGAGGAGGCTTGATGTACTGATTCTTGAAAGATAGCACTTTCAGCTTGAGAATCTTCAGATAGAACAACGAAGAGAAATAATCTACTACATCACTTCATCAATTATAAGATAGCAGCAGACGGATTGAGGAGGCTTCAATGCAATCTATCGCATAATCTTCAAGAACAGCTTCACCTTGCTTGTGAGGTTGAAAGATTGAATGATGGAAGAATAGTCTTCATTTCTTGCTCCTTCGAATGAAAATTCTTCGATGATCACAGATGAAGCTTTGGCTCAAAAATCTCAATACAGTCTTTATGAGTTTCATCTACACCCGAAATCACTTTTCAACACAAAACAAAACTAAAAGAAAAATTAGCACAAAAAAAATATTTTTGGATTTTTTTTTATATTTTCTGGAAAAGTAAAAACAGAAACAAAAATATTTTTGGATTTTCTAATTTTTCTGAATAAAAAATAACACTATTTTTGGATTTTTAATTTTCTGATTTTTGTTTGATTTTTGAATTATTTTTTATTCCCCCCCTAAAATTTGTGCATAGAGGAAAACTATGAACAAATTTAAAAAAAAAAATAAAATGATATCTAACTTTAAGTGTGATTTAGGATCAAAGTTTTTAGACAACCTTAATCCACTTGTCGGTACCTTTCATATTCACATCTTTGTCTGGTCGATCGTCGGTATTGTGGTCCACTTAAACACGAAAAATTATGATAATTTTAGGACATACTAATAATTGTAAGACAAAGTGATCCTAAGTTCCTAGATATTATATCTGATCCTAAGTTTCTAGATACTATATCTTAAGGACCATTCAGCTGACGACGCCCAAGGATATTGTTGTCAACCTAATTTAAGCAGCGAGATCTATAGACAGTCTTTGAGTGTTCAAGTTTAATTATACTGGAACATGTTTCCCACTTCCTGATATACCCCAGTAATCAAAGACTTCCAGAGTACTCCTTATATCAGATGAGTAGACCATCATTAGGGGAGAAGATAGATTCAGAGTATTATCACTTATAGTTTTACAGGGATTGAGAAGTAGAAGGTTGCATATGCTGTATACCAGGTCAGATTGTTATTCATGCAAAGGAGACAACATATGGCTAACAGACAATAGGAATTTCATATATATATATATATATATATATATATATATATAATTATGTAGAGAGATAGAGTTGCATATGTTACAGTCCAGGTCGGATCTCTTCCAATCCTGCAGAGGAGGCAACATATGACTAACAGTAAGAAAGAAAGAAAATGATTTTCTACAGACCTAATTTATCGGATTTTACCAATTGTCCCATCAATACTGGAATTAAGGACAGAATCCGCACATCGAGAAAAAGTTAAACCACAGTTCCAGATACCGGTTCAATTAATGTGATGAGTAGATTCCCATATATATCTCCCTGCTCAACCTATCCAAGCGTCATATTGACAGGCTAAAAGGATCTAACTAGGTTACGCAGACTCAGATTTCCCGTTATCACTCACTTCCCAAAACATCTCCCTCAAGAACATTCCATAATCAACATATATTTTTTTGATTTTTGATTTTTTAAAATTTTCTAATTTTTGTTTTGTTTTTATTTCTCCCCCTAAATTTGTACATAGGATAGAAACGAAAGTAAATGCGCATATTTAAACTATCCTAAAACAAAAATTTGTCTTTAAGGCAAATCAGCTTAAGAAAAACTCAGGAGTATAGAGAAGAAAACTCAAATCGTAAGTCACTGATTGAATTTGCATCCAGAAGGTCTGAGAATAGCACACACAATCTCAGAGCAGATCCGAAAATTCTTCACTTCGTTAAGCACAAACTCCGTGAGTGATCACTTCTTTTCTTCCCTTCCCGCAAAGGACACATACTCTTAAACAAATTTCTAAATGTTGTACAGTTGAGAGATGTCCCCTATCAAGTCCCACGAATAGCCACTACCAACAAACCGAAGTCTGATGATATACCTCCATAGCTGCTCCGACACAGAGCGGGATCAGTTGGTCTTTGGAACCCAGTCCATTTTGAAACTGGGTTGACCTTTTTCATCCTTGCACGGTACTCTCTCCGATAACATATCCTGTTTATCACAAACATAAAATGTAGACATATTAGAAGCATTAGATGATTTGGGAGAGTGAGCCTTTGGAACACATTTGTATATGGGTTTAACCCATTTCTTTTTCGATCCGATGGGTGGCTCAGTACTTGTTTTTGATCTAGATGTCGACCGTTGAGATGACTTTGATTTTGACTTCATGGGAGCATCTCTTGGATTTGACTTCTTGGCCGACATTCCCTTCTTGACATTGGGAGTTGGTTTCTTGGCCTTGGGAGTTGAACTCTTGCCCTTGTTGGCATTCCAGTCATCATGGTCTAAACGTGACCTTGAGGGGTTTCTTTTGGAATATTTCCCTCTTGGCGCGTTCTGCAGCCGCGTGCGTAGTAAGGAACGTATGCACGATTTGGACATTTTCTGGCAATGTGTCCAGGTGTTCCATAGTGAAAGCATGTCTTTTTCTTCACTGTGGAGTTGTTTCTTCCTGCCCTTGGTGGCGTATCCTTGCCTTGTTTCTGGTTGTTCCTACAAGCACAATTGCAACAGGCCGTCGGCTTCGCTTGTTTTGGAGGCCTGTATTTCTCAACCGCAGGTTGATCAGAAGCAATTGAGTTGAAAGCAACAGATTCAGAGTTCAAGGAGTCATTGGATTTTTTAATAGTTTTCTCCTTGTTCTCATTTTCTGCTACTTTACCTGCACATGTAACAGAATCATTAGAAACGTTACAACACCCTCAGTTGGCTGTTCAACATCTGGTTTACCGTATACCATAAATGGTTCTCAGTCAATCTCTTCCTGAGTCAAAGGTATGGATATATAGTTATGATTGAAAGGGGGAGGAACACTATCAATCCCTAGACCCTTGTTTTGATTATCTTTGAATTTCAATTGATTTTCAAATAAGGACTCGACTGTGTTATTTGACGCAGTGTAATGTTTGAAACTAACATCTGTTTTTCCACACTTTATTTTCAAAGCGTCAAGTTCTTCAGTTACAGCATCAAGTTTTTTCTTAATGTGATCATAATTTTCACACTTGTTGCTGTAATCTTCTTGGAGTTTTCGGAAATGCATGATTTTGGTTTCTAATTGAGCTTTTAACGGTTTTTGTTCTTTCCTAATGGTGTATCTTTCATATTTTAGGTCTTCATTTTCCCTTTTTAGCAAATCAATTTGTTCAAGAAGAAATTTACACTACTAGAAAAACAGCCTTTAATGACGCGCAAACAATGACACTCGCTGATAGAGGACGCGCATTGGTGTGTGCCCTAAAAAATAATGTCAATTTTGCAAAATTTGAAGGATAGTGGACATGCATTTGTGCGTGCCCTAAAATTAGTGTATGAAAATAAAAAAAATGCGGAGGGCGCCTTTCATAAAGTGTGCGTCCTCTAAATGTGTCACTTTATATTTTTTTGCCTAAACGCGCGTCTTTAAAAGGGGAAAACGAAATTGTCTGAAATTCTAAAATTTTGAAGAACCCCGCTTCTACCCTCTCTCCTTAGTATCTCCCTTTTCATTCACTCCTTCCTTCTCTCTGTAAACCCTAAGCCATCGCCACTGTCACTGCCACCGCCATTGAGCCTTAAAAACTCAATCCACACTAGAATCCTACAATAGAACCCTAATAATCCTTTTGAATCAGCACATCCTTTTGAAACGGCTCTTCTTCCTTTACCTCTGTACTCTCTCTCTCTCTCTCTCTCTCTCTCTCTCTCTCTAAGCCCTAAGTTGCCACCACCAACATCGAACCCGATAAGCTTTAAGAGTTTGGAGTGCATCTAGAAACCTAAGCACACATTTCCGCCATCTCAAGATACCGGTTCAAGATCGGAACGCCAATCCCTCTATCCCCACTCAGATCCCACGCACTGCTGCCCCTAACCTTCTCCTTCAAAACGAAAGAAACGCTCGATGATTCTTCCTCTACCGATGGTCCCACCTCCGAATCACTCGATATTGAAATTTTCGAGGACCGACTCTCACATGTACATCTGCGTAATCAGATTGGCAAAGGGAAGAAAGTCGACCCATGGAAGAGCACGAATTCCGGGAAGAAATCCTGTGGGAGTTCAAGATCTAGGGCAAACATGTACCTCCTACTGGTGCCTCCGAAGGATCCGAATTCCGGTTGAGTTTGGAGTGCGTCTAATGAAATCATCGGCGATGCAATAACAGTTCTCTCTCACACTCGAACCCTAGATCTTGCTTCCCTCCCTCCATGTCTATTCTCTCCGTCCGACCACCAGAGCATCTGTGAGCACCGCCAATTGATGACGTCATGATGCCTGCAATTCCGACTCTTATCAAACTGACAGTGGCATGACTTCATTTGACAGGTTTGTGTGTTTATTTTGGCTAGTTTTTGTCTTTGCTTCGGTTTTAGAGAACCCTTTATCGTTTTGGATACAAATAACATGTTTATTTTGGCTAGTTTCAGATCTGGGAAGGGTTTGGATGATTATGTTATTTTGATTCAGTCCACATTTAATTTTTTATTTAACCAGGGAATGCCTCACAAAGTCTAATTTCCATATTGAAAGCTTATTCTGTATCATATTTGATTTTTTATTTAACCAGGGAATGCCTCACAAAGTATCATATGGAGGTGATTTTGATGAAGAGTGATGCTTAAGATGATTATCGTGATGATTATGATTATAATCATGGCAATGGAATAAATGAACATGAAACTGGTAATTAATCTAACTTGCAATCTTCTCTTGAGCGTATTAATAGCTATGTGATTGTACTCTACTTTTCACCCCTTTATATGTAATGTGGTTAAGTGTATAACTTGTTCACTAACTGTTTAAGTAACCCTGTTTAATCATACTTCAGAATATTGTGATAAGTGATAACTACATGTAAACCTGAGATGTGGATTGATTCTGCCTAAAATGCCTGACATAAAATGCCAAAAATGCCCCTAATACCCCTGTTTAATCATACTTGGGAAATCATTAAGTAAAGAGAATCAGGGGTATTTGGGAAATCATCAAAGTATCTTACTTTACTTCCTTTTTCTTTCTACATTATAATAGTGATAACTACAGTTAAACAAAGTAGCATCCAGTTCTCAGGTTTATACTGCCCCTGATTCTGCCTGGTATAAAATGCCTAAGTCTACAAGGTGAGCTTTGTGGTTGGACATGCTTTTACATTGGTGTGGCTGATGTTGCTTTTGGATGCTCGTATTATCACCTCAAACCAAATGATGGTCACCTTGTTTGGGATCGTTTGCCTGTAAGTTATATCATTCCTCATATTTAACAAATTTCAATATATAAATGACTAAATTCTCATGTTTTCTGTACTTTTTTGCTGATAGAAACCGTGAAGCTTCTGTTGGGCCACACATTATTAACCACTTATTTCTGTTTCCTCTTAAATCAAGGTAGTCTATGGGTATTTTTTTTATGTGAAGCTCGTCTTTTTTGCAATGATAGTCTATGGGTATTTTTTTTATGTGAAGTTCGTCTTTTTTTGACTTTTGACTTTTATATTTTTGCATTATGTGGTTATGATTTGTTTCAGACATCAGGAATCTTGAAGCAAAATGAAGTGAATTCCAAAAGTAGTACAAAGATGGAATCACCTATTCCGATTCCAATGACCAATGGAATGATGCCACCTCCTCGACGACCTCGAAAATTTAATTCAACAACAAAGGTGGTCGAGGGCAATATCGTAAAAACATCGGAAACCAAATCCGTACCTGGTATGTTTACAAACTCAATAATTGATGTATTATAGCATTGAATTTGAGTTTTTTTACTGGTTTGATAAATGATAGATTGAAGATGTTGTTGAGGGGTTGAGTAGGGTTGTACTAACAACACAAGGAAAAGGGGACAGAGATGCTGCTCAAAAACTTCTTACAAAATACTATGTCATGACACAGCCTTTAAAACTTGCTTTGAAAAAACTAGAAATGGTTCCGGTAAATTACTTAACATGTATTTACTTCTATTTAGTAGTATATAACTTTAATTATCCCTTATATTTACTCCTTATTCTATTTTGATTTGTATTTTGCAGGTTCCAGTGGATATAACACCACCACTACCTTTTGGCAGAAATTCTGTTGCCCTAAGTGTCAAGTGGAACTCCCTCCAACATCTTTAGCCAATCAGGTTTGTTTTTCCTACATATATAGTATATAATACATGGAAATCAAAGAAATAAAGTGAGTAAATTGTTGGTGGAATGGAATCAGGTAAAAAGACGAATTGTATTCTTCATATCCACATACTACAAAGGAATTATGACGGTATGCAAACAATGCTATTATGATTTTTATTTTTTAATTTTTTTTACTGAAATTAGATGTAAAATTTCAGTGTGATGATGAAACATGCGACTATACAACATGGAGTTTAAACTTGCGTGTTGTTGGTGAATCTGAGACAGGAACAGTATGCCCAAATTACCTTCGCTGTAATGGTCGTCTTGTGAGACGGGTTGGTTTTCATCTCAAAGTCAAAAACACTATTTTTGTCATTACCCTTTATCAAAAACTGAAAATTTAATTTTTGACTAGTATACGTAGGCTGATGTGTACAAGCAACACTCTACTTATGTTATCTCCTGGATGCTGATCGCTGCATTGACAAGGTTATTTTTGTCATTAGTTAAAATTTTTAGATATTGATATGAAGTGTTTTATAATTGGTTAATGTATAAAATGAGTTTGGTTTCAGGTTGATGCTAAGTTGAAGGCTCCAGTTGAGAAAGAGGTTGGTAGGATAAGAGGTTTGGTTGGATTAGCTTTTTCCACAGCACAGAAGGTCAGGGACAGGTCTATATTTTTTTTTCTTGATTAAGTCTTGTTTTTGTTAAGTAACCAAGAAACATAAAGTAAAAGGTCTATATTTTGTTTCTTGATTGGTTTGATGCAACAACTTCTTTAGCTGGTTCAGTGGGACCCAATGTGAAGATGACATGGATTAAATTCAAGATGGAGTATGTTCAGATTATATATTCTTTTAATTAACCATAAAAAAAATAAGCATCTTTTTATTGTTTGCTTGAATAAAACCTTTCTTAAAACCTTTTCTTTTTATTTTTTTGAAATCCACCTTCCTTCATTATTGTGTTACTGATTTTGTTATTGAAAATTCTTTTTTTAAAGGATGCTGATGAAGAGGACTTTGGTGACGAGGATGATGAAGAGGTAAACAAGTATAACAACCCTTTTATATATATCGATCTCTACTAAAAGGATATCTATTGCTTGATGATCTTTCTGCAAATTGAAGTACAAAATATATTAGGCATATGATCTAATATATTTTGTACTTCAATTTGCAAAAAGATCATCAAGCAATAGATATCCTTTTAGCAGAGATCGATATATATGAGCTTTTTGCTTTCAAACATTGTTGGGGAAGAAGGTTGAAACTTGCTCTTTGTGAAGGTAATTTTTTTCTTAATGTATTATCCTCTATATTCTTGATATTTTCCCACTTTTAAAATCTTTTATCAAATTCTCACTTTTGGATACAAAGCTTGATGAGAGAATGTGTGACCTAAATCTTTTATCAAATTCTCAGTTTTGGAGGTGGCCATAAGAAAAGGTAAGCAAAGGGTAATTTGGTATTTGTTGCTGTTATTGTGTATTACAATACTTCCATGTATATATGTATAAAGTTTGTTCTTATTTGGATTTGCCTTTTACCATTGATTTCCTTATTGAGGCATTGTACTTTGAAAATGTTAATTCTTACCTTTTGTCCGTGTAGGATCCACCAGGAACAGGAAAAACACAAACAATTTTTGGGCTTCTTAGTGCCATATTACATACCAACTGAGTATCTAAGTCTCTTAACTTTGTAAGACATTGATTACTTGAGGGTATTTTTAGTAACATTGTAAGAGATTGATTACTTGAGGGTACTTATTGTATATAATGTTATATTCTTTTGTTAACATGGTCCTTAGTGCAATGAATTATCTTTATTGTTTATGGAATTTTATTTTGTATTATGACACTTTTAATGTGTTATTTAATTTGAGAAATTAAATGCAAATTTAATTTAAATATTAATAAATATATAATTTTTTTTAAACATTTAAATTTACGATACGCAAAAATGTGTGTCATCTTCATTTATAACATGACCTTTCTTGACAAGGGCTTTCTTGATACGCATTGCGTGTCATTAACACGCGCGTCGTAAGGTTACGACACGCGAATGTGTGTCGTCTTCCTTTATGACGGGGCCTTCCTTGATACGCATTATGTGTCGTAAACGCGCGTCGTAATTGCGCGTCGTAAATGAGCATCGTAAATGCACGTCGTCTATAGACGACGCGCAAAAGCGCGTTGTCTCTCTTTATGACAGGGCCTTCCTTGACGCGCATTTGCGCATCGTCTGAGCCTTTTACGACGTGCAATGAGCGTCATAAAAGGCTGTTTTTCTAGTAGTGTTAGTAGCTTTACAAGATGGAGTACATGAAACTTCATTTACCGGAATGGATGAGGAACTCATTTTTTTTGTTAATTTTTATTATTTTTTTTAATTAATTTTTTTTATTTATTATTATTATTATTTAAAAAAATTTTAATTGCCCATTGACTTAAAAACCGAGAAAGTCAACCTTAAAAGTCAAATTCAAAAAATCAAACTCAAAAGTCAAACTTAAAAGTCAAACCGAAAAGCTAAATTTGAAAAATTAAAAGTCAAATGAAAAGGTCAAAGTTTAATGTCAAAGGTCAAATTCTAAATCAAAAGTCAAAAATAAAAGTCAAAAATTAAAAACTAAATTTTTTGGATGAAAATGAAATTTAAAAATAAAAAGAAATTGATCTTTAAAAAAAATAGTGTTATTTAAGTTTTATTTTTGTTCAAAAAAATCAGAAAATCCAAAAATATTTTTTTTTATGTTTTTATTTTTCCAGAAAATATTAAAAAAAAATCCAAAAATATTTTTTTGTGTGCTAATTTTTCTTTTAGTTTTGTTTTGTCTTGAAAAGTAATTTCAGGCGTAGATGAGACTCGTGGGGACTGTATCGAGATTTTTGAGGCAAAGCTTTATCCGTGATCATCAAAGAATTTTCATTCAAAAGAGCAAGAAATGAAGACTATTCTTCCATCATTTAATCTTTCAACCTAAGAAGCAAGGTGAAGCTGTTCTTGAAGATTATGCGACGGATTGCATTGAAGCCTCCTCAATTAGTCTGCTGCTATCTTGTACCTGCTGAAGTGATCCAAGAGATTATTTCTCTTCGTTGTTCTTTCTGAAGATTCTCAAGCTGAAAGCGCTATCTTTCAAGAATCAGTACATCAAGCCTCCTCCCAAATTTTGAAGATTAATTCAACCGCTCAAGATGAATTCATTTATTGAAGATTCATATGTTCATCTTGATGTTGTGAAGAAATTTGAAGATTAATGTCGAAGCCAAGCTCCCAATGAAGATTACCAAGAAAAAGCCAACTACTTTTTAGGGGGAGTTTGTTGGGCCAATTAGAAAAGAAAGCTATAAACCAAAGGGGAGATTGTTGGGTCAAAAATATGGTTTATACTTTGCTTTTCAAGGAAAATATATTTTTATGTAATGTTGTATGTGTTTGCGGTTTGTGTGTATGGCTATACACCCTGTGTACGGGTGTACACAGGGTGTACGGTTGTACACATGTGTATGGCTGGAGGTCCATATAAATAGAGGACTGCATGTAGGAGTGTACGGTTAGAAGAGTGAAAGGCTAGAGAAGAGAGAGAAAGTTAGAGAGAAAAAGTGTGTGTGAGAGAGAATCTATTGTAAGGAGCATCAATCATATCATCAATACATTAGATTCAAGTTATTCTTCTTCTCCTTATCTTCTATATTGATCTGACATCATCCAATTGATCGGGATTCTGCAACATCAATTGGATCTTATTGATACCCAAGCAATTTTGGGGACTTACAATTAGTATCAGAGCCAATTCAGTGTCAATTTAAAGAATCATAAGAGTGCCCGGTTGAAGATACTTGTGGCTTTTGAGTATTTTTGGGTGTGCGGCTGAGACTTTGAAGGTGTGCGGTTGAGACTTTGAAGGTGTACGGTTGGAACTTTGAAGGTGTGCAGTTGGAGTTTGAAGGTGTGCGGGTTGAGTTTGAAGGTGTGCGGTTGGTGTGTGTGGTTGAGTGTGCAGTTAGAGTGTGCGGTTGAGTGTGTCGTTGGAGTGTGCGGTTGAGTGTGTGGTTAGAGTGTACGGATTGAGTGTCCGGTTGGTGTGTGTGGTTGAGTGTGCGGTTGGTGTGTGCGGTTGGGACCCAGGCTTGTAAAGACCTGGATCCCCAAATCTAAATAATCCCGCTCATTGTGTAGGAATAACTGCGGAGGAATGTCGTCCAACCTTGGTACGACGACAACGGTTGTTCCAGGCACATTGACAGGAGACATCTCCCAACTGCACGTCATTCAGACTTTTAATGGGGGCTATGTTTCCTTCACGGGAGGAAATGGAGGGAAGATCACTCAAAAAGGAATAGTTGTAAATGGAGTGCTGAATTTTGAGAACGTCATCTACGCTCCTGAGTTAAAGTATAGTTTGTTGAGTGTCTCACAGATCAGCTTATAGACTACGGATAATGATATAAGGTTAAGCAGTGAAGACCTCGATGCAATAGTGTTTACAGAGTGTTCCATCGAGTTGTACCTAATGTTTTTCTGATATAAACGTGTGCAAGCTCGATTTCTTTTCATCTTCTTATTCTATTGCGATTGGTTGTTGCTTGATCATTGACAGAAGGAGTTAGTGGTGTTCTCAAAGTGACGTCTCCAACTTTTAATCACATCGCTGACACCTTTCAACCGATACGGATAAAACTTCAAGGATTCCTCCCCTTAATTCTGCTATTCCTACATTTGTGCCATCCACAAGTGATTCGACACCAACACAAATCTCCATGTCTTCTGTAAAAAGAAGTCGACTCGATCCGAGGCATGGACTGTTTATTCAAGATCAAGAACCACCAGTCCAACAACCCTCCACAGCTGCTACACCTACTCAATCGACCCTAAAAGGACCAAGTAATGTTAGATCTTCGTTTGAAGTTAGGAGTTCTTCTACTCCTGGGGGTTCTTCTCCTCCACAACCTGCGCATGATGTTGCCTCTTTGTGGCTTGCCAGGTTTTTTTGCTCAACAGGATTCAGATCCTTTACCTCGTGGCAAATGAATATCAATAGGTGAAGGAAGTTTATGGGCAGCAGGCACATCTATCTCAAAGCTCAAGGAGGAGATCACCACTCTTAAACAGAAGATCTTCGAGAAAGACGTTCTAATCGGAAACCTCGATATTCGAGTTTCCGAGCTTGAATAAGAAAACTTTCAGAAGTCTAAACAGATATCTGATCTCGAGCTTAATTTGGTGCCCTATCAGCAGGCTACTCTAACTTGAAGAACAAACTTATTGCAGTATTTGGTGATAAGTTCAAGACCATAGTCGAAGATCCTTGCGCCACTGCAGTGATCAAGTTTGAAGATAGTGATCACTAATCAAAAAGAACTGAGTTCATGCTAGCCACAAACCAAGGGGGAGATTGTTAGGTCATATTTATGTGGTTTGGGCTAGGCATCTATCTGTATAAGTTTGACGTGCTTCTGATCGAAGAAGACCTGAGTCCATGCTAGCTGCTCAAACTAAGGGGGAGATTGTTAGGTCACAATTTTGTGGTTTGAGCTAGGCATGCATCTTGTATAGGTCTTGGTAGGGTCTAGGGGTTTGATATGTTGGTTGTAGTATGTTAGCGAGTGTTTGCGGCCATACACGCGTGTGCGGCTGCACACTCTGTGTAGGGCTGTACACACGTGTGCGGCTGGTGGTCCTATAAATAGAGTGTGTCTGTGTCAGTTGTATAGAGATGTTAGTGACGTATGTGTGTGTTTTCCCATGGTGTACCTAACATTTATTCGTAATAGATGTGTACATTTTACTTTCATTGCAATTAACTTCGTTGATTACTGAATTGGATCCATAATTTTGGGGACTTACACATGGATAACATGGGACTCAAGCTATTGGAACTGGTATGGAGTATCTTCACAGGACACGATGTGAACTACAGACAGATCCTTTGGGATGATTTTCTACAATACATTCCCAAAGAGAGCCCAAGGCAGAAGCCAACCGAACATACCTTTGCTAGGTTTTGGTCTCTCTACATTTCAGACCTACATGCAAACGTAGGGATAGACATGGGCAGTGACATCAACTTTTTCGTCACCAAGGATCTGAAAAGGTACAATCCTTCTTCTGATCAAAGTATATTTGGCCAAATCCGTAGACTTCTTGTCCGTATTCTTTCTATCCTCGGTCTTGAGACTGCTGATGTCTTAGACCACATTGAGGCTACGGAAGGTATTGACCCATACATTCCTACCCCGCCTCTTCCATCCGCAGTCGCTAACCATTAAGGCACCACAATCCCTTCCTCTACAACTCTCTCTAATGTTTCTCATTCCCAAAGGCGTAAGCACAAAGTTTGTACCCTTCATGGCCCCCGTAACACAAAGAAATCAGGAACTTCTAAAAAGGATGCTTCTAAACCCTCCAAACCTTCCAAGAAAAGGAAAACACCACCCGTAATCACAACTGTGGAACCAAGTCATCATGACTCTAGCAGTGACTCAGATGAGGATAACCAACCCATATCAATCCTCAAGAAACGCAAAACTGATCCTTCTAGCCAAATGCATGACCACACCGATACCTCAGCCTCTCTACAGGCTCCGATAGTCCTTGGGATGCCTGCACATCCATTCAAAACTACCATTCTTCCTTTCAGACTTAGAAAGTGAGTCTAATTCATAGCAAAAGAGGAGACTTCCCCCAGTTCATTCCCAATGGGATAATACTAGTTCTCGCCCTAAAGTCTCTAGGGCTCCCCACTACATATTTTTTTCTCCTGAGGAGTTGAACTCCATCCTCTTGAATGTCACCCAAACACTACAAACACCTTCCCAACCCAGGGCACTTCTTCCGCCCATGCCAGAACTGAGCCGAGGCCAAACTTGGCTACGGGTGAAGGAGACCAAGGAAGCTCAGGAAATCCTACTCTACTTACATTAGTAATAGGTGGTTTAGGCACGGTGAGCACAAATGTGCAAGGATTCGTGGACCGGAAGGACACCTCGGCGCGATTTCAAGGAATTAACGTTGACAACTCTAGTGATTCATGGAGCAAGTACCAACCCTCCAATGAGGCTGAAGCAAATAAGTCTGCTGCTTTTCGTAGGGCATTTGAAGCACGCAAGGATCAACAAGTCAAACAACAATAGTTGAAGTAACAAAAAATACAAGAAGTGGCTAAGTGTTGGGCAGATGCCATTAATAATGCCAATACCGTAGCCACTATCCTTAAAGTTCAAGATTGGATGACAGAAATGGTTGAAACCTTCCACACGACTCAGGAAGCCACTGCTGACCTACATGTCTCCAAAGTTCCTCCCACTCCCACTGCTAAAGGTTCACAAGATGAAGGACCCGAAATCGAAGTGAGTTCAGATCCCATCTTCGGTTTTGATGATGCTGAATTACTAGAGGTAAACAAACCCTCTCCTTCTGAAGACGGCCTCATGATGTTCGATGAAGACGAAGAATCCAGTGGCTCTCATCATTTGACCTCTAAACCCAAAGATAAGAAGAAGAAGAAGAAGAAGAAGAAGAAGAAGAAGAAGAAGAAGAAAAAGAATCCTGTTACAAGAAAAGAGTTTCTAAGTCTTCAAGCCAAGGTCGATCAAATCCTTGATGCGGTTAACCCAACTCAACCACAACCAGAAGACATACATGGACCGCAGTCCCTGTTGGAAAGGATTGAACGCCTAGAAACACAAGAGAGAACGGCTGCGGAGCGTATCTCTCTTAAGGTCAAAATGGGGATCCAACCTCTTGACAATAATCGTTAAGCTGACCACAAAGATTTCATGGCTGCTGCGGAATGCCTCATCTTTGAGGTAACCACAATCAAAAGGGATCTTCAAGAAGCCGTTGTGGATCAAGCCTCCCACTCTGAAAAACTGATTGTGGAAACTCACACTACCTATGAGTCCGTAATTTCAGTCCTTCAAACTACTATCAACCATCTGCAGAGATCATTGTCTGCCAATTTCCATGGTCCCAAAATCCTTCACCTTACCAAGGAAATCCAAAGGCTACTCTTCAACCCCTCCATCCCAAACAATCAACAATTGGCCGAAGCCCTCAAAGCTCAATTCCAAGAGGTGTATGCCAAGGTTTATGGCCTTCTTCAATGGCTTGAGGAGGCTCTGGGTCTGAACACATCAAGAGGGGGAAGTGAAGAAGAAGAAGTCCATCACTACATTTACCCCATCTCTCCACAACATCAAACTCCCCCTATCTCTACAGAAAAAAATTCCTACACCACAACCTTCACCGCAACCATCTCACCACATTCCACCTCATAACTCTCCAGTGCAACAGGAAAACACTCGCGAGAAACCATAGACTCCTCCTCACTTCAAAAACCATGTGGAGTACATGTCCTCTCCGAGTTCAAATGACTCCCCTGCCACCACTCAAAGGAAAAGTGATTGGCAGGCAGCCAAACTAGCTGAAGAAGTTTGGAGACTATGCGGTTTTGATACCATCATGGATGAGTCCTTGATAAATTCTTGGATCAATCCACACCACAGACTGCTTGATGATGACTACACTCCCCACCTCACCTATGCGAAACCCCCTTCAGATGGCTATTGGGATGTCCCAATCTCTCCCAATGCCAGATACTTCATTGTATTTGAGCAGTTCGACCGCAACCTTCTAGACGCCAAAAGACTGCGAATGGAGTTTGAGAGACATAGACAATTTTATGTTAAGCATGCCTCTCCCGTTGAGAACATATGGTCTAACGATAGACCATACACATTCAAGAACTACAAGATCCAGAAGTTTATGAAGGCTGACTTTATCCAATACACTCTGACCAAAAGGGAACACGATTATGTCCACACTCACGCTGATTTTCCTTGCATGAATCCGGAAGAAATGTTTCTCATCGCTAAGGTGTTTTAACACAAGTCTGAGAAGCACCCGAAGATGAAGATTGCACTTGAAAGGGCTAATACCTTTTTGAAGGAAACAGTCTGTGACTTTGCCAAGATCGACGCAGACATCCACCCCACCATTTCCAAGAAAGTCGATATGCCACCACTTGACCCTACACCAATGCATACCGAAGGCTATGAAGAAAGATCCTTAGGTGCAACCAACTATCCTGAACTTGGAGTCATTTTGAAAAGGAAGACTGATAATGTCAAATACTTCATTCCTATGACTGCCACGCATCATCTCAGCAGGAAGCAACTTGACATCTGGCGAAACGCAGTTGAAAATTTCAAGCACACAACTGCAGAAGTCAAGTACGAAATATTAAGAAGAATCAAATGGTTGGAGAACATCAGGAAGTTTTGGTGGATCCTGATCAAGTTTCTTAAACTTGATAGTTGATCAAAAGTTAAAAAGGTCACTTAGGTGGAAGTTGTTGAATCATAAAAAGTGAACCTTTTGAACTTCAGCTACCGCAGTCAACATGCCATCGCAGTCAAGCCGCTTCATTAGCAGTCACCAACCGCAGTCTCTATCTAGATTACTTTACTTTGTCTTTTATGTAATTCACTCTATTGTCAAGTATGCCTTACATGGCTACTCTTAGAGTTGTAATCTAGTGATCTTTGTGAGTCTTTATAAATAGAGCTCATTCTCTTGTAAACTTAAGCAAGAAGTGTATCACATCTATTTCTAATACACATCTCTGATGTTACCTTTTCTATCTTACTTATTCACTCTTCTTACTCTCATAATCGATCACAACCTCTCTTCGGAGCAAGTCCTATGTGACTTAATCAGTAAGTCTGATCTCACTTATTAACTTGGCTTGAATGCATTCCTCGTTATGAATCAGCTTAAGTGTATACTTGATATAACAATTGTTGTCATTTACATTTCTTTACTTTTCCGCAACTAAGTCTCTAACATCTAACTGTCAATATTATTGTTGAGATTTTCGATCCTTCGAGATTAACTATTCTGCAACATACTTGTTCTAACTTTTGTTCAAGTGTGTCTCAAAGTTTTTCTCTCAACATTACCAATGTCAATGTCCATGGAAGTTTGGGAAGTTGATCTTTGTGACAACACGAAATTATCATTCGGTCAAACCCTAAAAGTCAACCACTTCGTATCATTCGTTTGATTATTTTAATATTATTTTTAAATGAACGGGTGAAAGAAAGTGTCGTCTCGGGTTTTGAGTTTTAAAAACCGCAAACACTTCGCGTATTAGAAACACCCGACCAAACATTTATGTTTTGGGTTGAAAAATCACCCAAAACCGTGAACTCATACCTATGTATGAGTTTACTCCCCAAAAAGTTATTCATTTGTGTTTACTCCCCAAATGTCAAAAGAGTAAACTCCAAAAACTCTCTCAAATATCATCCTTGATTTAATTCCAAATCTTCAAAGCTGTAAGTGTTCTAACCATTTCTAGTTAGTAAAACACTTAATCTAGTGTTTGTGCATCTATTCATCCATTCATTTATGTATTTTTTCTAGATTTTCCAAAACACTAAGAACACCAAGAACACACACTAAGTGTTCTTCGCCTTTTAGCTCAAATCAAAGCCTTCTTATAGTAAGTACTTCCATCCTTGAGTGTTATTGAGCTAGTACTACATTTAAACATCAAGAAAATATGTCAAGAACACAAGGATATAGGTGTTCACGGTCCAAGGAGATGCTTGGGCCGTAAACACCATAAAGGGCACCAAAGTGTGCCTAAGTCCTTATCTAAGCCCTAGTTTGATGTTTAAACCATCCTTGACATGTTTAAACCCTTCCTTATTGTGTTTAAGTCTTGAAAAACACCAAAATCCAACATTTATAAGTGTTTACGGTTTGGGGATCTCCGAAAACCGTAAACACCCTAAAGTGTGTTTAAATTGGTCCTTTTCCTTCCTTAGGCTTACAAACTAGTTTATACACTTACCTAATTGTGTCAAGGACTTGAAAACATTGCAATACCCTTCTCCATGAGGGTTTACGGTAGCAAACCCAAAGGGAAAAGTTGATGAGGCCGTAAACTCCTCCAAGGAGTGTTTTTGATGCCCTAGTCCCTTCCAAAGGCCAAATCACTTAGTAGAAATGCTCCAATAGGCTTGTTCAACCACAAAACAACACATGGTCATTAGGACTAGAGTTTATGACCGTAAACTCTAGAGTTTACTGCCATAAACTCCCTTGGTCATGATCATCAAAACCGTAAACTCAAATGGAGTTTACCCTTGAACCCTAAAAACCCTAGTTTGCCCTACCAACACTTGGATGCAATCCATGTGATCTTTAACACTTGAAACAAAGTGTTTTCATGTTGTAGAGTGTCCCAACTTATTTTATTAGTTGTAATTTGGCTAATTAGTTATATATATGTTCATTATATGATAACTAGGCTCGTGCGTATGTACAAGTCTTCATTTGTCACCTAGCACCGTACCCGACACTTCAATCCAATCCACTCACCACAAGTGAGTTCATACCCCTTAATGAATGTTTTAACTATTTTTAAATGTTTTATGGGGGGGATACAAGTATAATCATGCTAGTTATTTTATCAATGACTTGTGATTAATAAACATGATTCAAATGATTGGCTACTCATTAGCCATTTTACCAAACAATTTCCTTCAAATGGTTTTAATAAACATTTTATATGTTTAAAACTTCTTATTATACTATTCATTTTACTCTGTATGTTACACTTCAAACTTATTTACAATTATGTTTCAATCAAATGTTTCCTTATACTTAAACTGTTTTATCAAACCCATGCCTTCAAACCGTTTTATAGATTGACATGAAGTCGATCTTTTCTTAAATAATAATTATGTTGAAAGGTTTTACAAAAAATATTTTATGCCTTTATATTATAAATTGTATGCCTATATATGTATAGTTATATAAGAAATGTTGAAAGGACTTAGGAAGGCTATCCACCCTATTTCCTTTTCGTCGATTTGGATGTGGTCTGGTGGCATATCGGGTACCCGTCCGAAGGTCGTTTAAATATTAGTTATATATCATGTGTACATATATAGTCATAAAGGCGCTTCCAGTTCATCCAATGCCCTTGGGTAGCAAGGGTATACATCCATGTCCATACGTACCAGTTAGATTACTAGTAAACTACAATATGGGTAGTTTAGGAAGATACTAGAACGCGATATCATACAATGAGTCAGTTCATTCATGAGTCAATACTTTCTAGAACATTACAGTACATTACTATACTTGCTAGATAGAGAGAACATACATTACAACTAGAACATTATTGTACATTACTATACTATTACATAGATATGTTTACATGATTACGCTTACATGAGTACAATTACATGATTACACTTACATGAGTACTATTACATGATCACACTTACATGAGTACACTTACATATACATAGAACAGACGTCTCTAGGTGCTATAGCATGGAACCAAATCAGGATCTAACTATACCGATTAATCACAACGCAATTGTGATAGTTATATCGAGTATACATGATCATAGTAATGTGGATGCTCACGACTTGCAGATATGCAGGGGTCGTGGGTAGGTCCCAAAATCCCTTTGATAGGGGAGCATATAGCCTGGGATCTAGACATCACATTATACCTTATCCCTCAAGTAAGGCAGCTAAGTACCGATGTAGTTATTTATTACAATTGCTACAGTACTTACAAGATTACCCTAGACTTAAGGTAATTGGTACGGTTGTAGTTCGACACTACACCATAGTACTATTTCATTTTCCCATTACATTCACTTCGTGAACATTCTCACGACGCACGGTAATGTAGAAACTATATTTTTGGTTAATGATAGTCAGAATTGGGAAAATACATACTCTTACAAGAGACACACACACAAACACTAGACGCCTTTGTGGAAGGCTACATTCAGAGCAGTTAGGCCTTAGTAGAAGGCTACATTCAGAGCAGTTAGGCGTTCGTAGAAGGCTACATTCAGAGTAGTTAGGTCTTGGTAAAAGACCACATTCAGAGCAGTTATGTCTTGGTAGAAGACTACATTCAGAGAAGTTAGGCCTTGGTAGAAGGCTACATTCAGAGCATTTAGGTCTTGGTAGAAGACTACATTTAGAGTAGTTAGGTCTTGGTAGAAGACTACATTCAGAGCAGTTAGGTCTTGGTAGAAGACTACATATAGACCAGTTAAGTCTTGGTACAAGACTCCCTGTTATAATAGTAGGAATCATAGGGATTTCTAGGGTTTTTCAAATGTTTATAGTTGTTTTACATACATTTTCAACACTTACAATTCATGTACATACAAATTCTTACACACAAATTCATACATACAAATAGTTACTTACAAATTAAGACACTAAAATACTTATGATCTCACCAGCTTTAAAGCTGATACTCGCTTTCAAAATTACTTGTATCCTCAGGTCGTCAATAGACAGGTACCGATGCAAGGTTTAGAGAAGATGGAGCGCGTTCAAGACTCATCTTTCATTTTGATGTATGCTTTAGTGTTTATTATAAATTGACAGAACACACTTGTATAATAATTATATTATTAATGCAATGGATGATGTTGTTGCTTGTTTACTACTTTTCATTGTTGTGATACTGTACATGACGTCCTCCGCCCCAGAACGTTTCCGCCGTTCTTGGTTTTGGGGTGTGACAATCTTCAAATCAAATTTGCTTTACCAGTGCTCCAAATCATTGTTGCTTCAGCAGCATCAAGCAAATAGGTAAGATCATTAAGGGTCATGTCATAGTCTGTTATATAGTAGTCCTTAAAAAACTCACTATGTGACCTAGAAAGTGATTGAAGAACCCAGTCAACAGTCAACTTCCTTAAGACTTTGACACCCAACTCTCTCGACTTGCCAATATGTGACTTAATCTTCGAAGATGTAAGCACATATAGACTTTGCTTGCCAAATAGGGATTGAGTGACCTTGAACTTGTGGGTTAGGGAGAATTATTAGAGGAGGTGGAGAAAGTGAAGAACTATCCAAAAGGATGAGAAAGACCATAGTTGTTTGAACTTAGACATCTATGAGGGAGAAGTTCAAGTTGCAGTTGAGTTAAGTCGTTAGCATAACACCCAATATGAAATATTAAGACTAGGACCCAACAAACTTTTTTATATCTTGGAATAGGGATGCTGTAATCCAAGCTACAAAATATTGAAGGTAGGTAAATGACGATTTACCAATTTCGTCCATGAAAAACAAAATAATTATTAAATTTTAATTGGATTTGAAACTCCTAGATCTTTTGAGATTCATTGAATAACCATGCAAATTGACTGGGATGCCGAGGATAGCAAACAAGGTGTGAATAACCATGCAAATTGACTTGGTACCGTTAATTTTATCACCCAATCGATGTGCCGGTTAACCGCACACGCTCCACCAATCTATGATAAAACTTAAGTCACCCTTTGCCACACATTGTCAGTCCCATGTTAGTGTGTCGGTTAACCACACACACTCCACTAACGACTTAACAAGGGTGCAAAGTGTAATTTCATGGGTTAGCACCAAATTCACATTTTCCTAACTAACTAAGATTGGGAATTTATTAGTGTTTAGCTACTTAGTATTTATCATTATACTTTTAATGAAAGAAGAATTATAGTCCTTTCCTACCCGTTCGGCTAACGACCCTCCACCAGTCAAGGAAGCGGTGGGTGAGAGAGGACACCCATTAACCTGTCATTTTATAGGCAGTAACCTTATACTCCCCTTAGAGACTGGCTTCGTGAATGTGGCCTACTAACGGTAAGATTGACTTTATCGTATACATACAAACATACATACATACATACATATATATTTATATATGTATATATATATATATATATATATATATATATATATATATATATATAACCAGTAACTTTTGATATTATAATAGAATAAGGTTGAATTTTAAAGTCATCAAAACTAGGAATTCTATGCTTTTGTAACAATAATGATGAGAAACATTTGTAAGTAAACATGAAAGCATGCATGATGTATATTCAATGACAACAAAATCCTATCAAACAATTTATACAAACACTTCAAATAGTCAACAAAGGATTGGAAACCCTAAAAATCTCGGTTTAAGTCCAATATGGACTAGGTTTTTCTTATTGGGCCTAATGGACCAATAAGTCTCCAATTTGACTAATTTGGGCTTAGAACCCTTAATTGAGCTCTAATTCAACCCACCTTAATAAGATTTGGCATTTTGGGCCATATTGGGCCAAAAATGAAATAAACTACTCCAATAAGCCTTATTGGGGCATGACAAATCTAATAAGCCCAAATGGGCCATAAAATTTATTATTTTATGCTAAATGGGCTGTGAACCATCTGAAGGAGCCCAATGGGCCAAAAACCTTCTCCATGAACCTCATAGTTTTGAACGTAGGCTAGAAGTGGGCCAAAATTTATCCGTACCTTCTTCCAGTAGGCCCATTTCGGCCCAACAAAAAAAATTATGGTAAGAGTAATTAGTGAGGTGTCACCTAACACACAACATACACACATGAACTCTCATGTTTCCATGCACCATCATTTCAAGCTTATCTCTTCTTCTTCTTCTTCTTCTTCTTATACTCTAGGCCTAGAGCACCAACACACACACACACACACACTTAATTCACTTCCAAATACTTCCAAATACTCTCAAGAACACCTTCATTATTCCATCAAAATTTCGATATTAGCAAGCATTCCAAGAAGGTTCATCACTCGTATCACAAATCTTTGGTAAGTTGTTGCTTAAATCCATGGCTTAGCTTCTTGATAACTTCAAAGATCTCCTTCTAGCTCATACAAAATTCGTGATCTTGCTTCTTAGAACCCATTTAAGCCAAAGACCATCTTCTTCCATTTCTTCTTCAAAACCGTGAGCAACCAAGGAAGGAGAGTTTATACCCCCTTCTTTTCGGTTTTTCATTGTTTTTGGGGGAGAATACTAGTACTATGTGTTGATCTATGTGTGTATGTTTGTCATTTGTGATTTCTTTGGTTTATGTTGTGAAAATATGATGTTAATTGCTAAATCTTGAAATCAATGGCTATAGTGTGAAGAATACATAAACAATGTGCATATTAAACAACTTACTTCAAAGATCTAAGGATCTTTAGGCTTAAGAAGTGAAAACAAAGTCAAAATCCTTATAAGTGTCATTTTTGCCAAAATAATTAAAGTTTCGGTAAAATATGGTATTTTCAGATTTATAAGGACCAAATAGTATTATTTACATGGAAATCTAACTTTTATGAAAATAACATTTGTCTAGGGGTCAAAAACAAAAATTTTAGCTTAATGGGCTTTAAATTTGGGCCTCACGAGTTTTGGGCCCAAAATTGCAAAAACTAAAATATTTGAGGGGCTGAAATGGAAAAGTTCACAAACTATGAGTTTAAAACATAAATAAAACTGTTTTGAGGGCTGAAAATGACTTTGATGCAAAAATTGGAGTTAAAATGCAAAGTTTTTGAATTTGGGGTAAAAATTATAAAACTTGCGGAATTTGAGCCAAAAGTGTAAACCTTTTACAACTAAGGACTGGAAATGATAAATACAATAGTTTTGGGCTGAAATTATTATTTAAATAAAGTTTGGGTCTAAAATGTCAAGAAAAACAGTTTATGAACCAAAAATGTCAATTTTCATAAAATGCGACTAAAAGTGCCATTTTTATAAATAAAGGGGCTGAAACGGTCAAACTAAATGTTTTTGGGCCAACTAGACAAATACTAAATTATTGATTTAAAAACATTAAGTTTATAACGCATGGTTTTAAATATATATATATATATATATATATATATATATATATATATATATATATATATATATAGGGTTAGGTTATTTTGTTTTTAATAACTATTGTGTGCCAGAATACGCAGATCTGGACCATCGGATTGAATATAATCAAAGGTCATGATCTGAAGGTCTATGATAGTACAATAGGGTAACATGTACCATATAATCACATAAATTTTAGCATAAAGGCATTTTAGTCGATTGAAACAAATTTAAAAAAGGAGAAATCGACATTTATGGGATAATTAATGATTCTAATTTAAAAAATCTGATTTTTTTTCAAATTAATTTAATTTCAAATGTAATTTGTAAACATAAACCGACTTTATTCTATCAGAATGGTATTTTGTTATAATGATATTTTGTAATTCTGTCAGAATGGTATACAACTATGAACATAATATTATAAAAACATATTATCAAGGCCAATTATTTTTAATGAATACACCTTTTATCTAAGACTAAGTTTAATAGTTTAAAATAAGTAATTACATTCATTTTTAATGAATACAACAATGAACATAAACTATATTCATTCTTGTAATCTCTTGCAAAAAAAAATGTATATATCGGCATCCTTGAAAGAATCTTCCTTCACTTTCTTGTTTCGTTTCTAGATGTCTTGTGTATTTTTAACCTCCAAGCGACTTCAAAATATGCTAGCATTCTATGAGATCGACATTTTGTGAGATTGGTATTCTGTTAGAATTGTATTGCATGAAAATGATTTTCTTCAAGTAGCCTTTCCCATTAGGTTTTCAAGCCATTTCTATCACAAATTCGTTGCAAAATATTTTGTAGTGATACACTTGTAACAACTGCATATTAAACATAAAACTAATTAACTACAATTTTATCAGAATACAACAATAATACTCTTACAGAGTAAACTATTCTTTCAGAATGATTTTGAATATTCTTAAAGAATTTGAACTTAATATCAACTTGTAGTATATGCATAAAACATACTACAACATGTATAAATCTATTCTGTCAGAATTACTAGCAACACATGTTTTATGTAATATTTATATTCTTATAGAATGCACATGTGTTTACATTTTGATATGAAAAAGAATCCACAACTTAACCCTTTTCATTCTAACATAATACATACAACGATTTTCTTATTCTAGTAAAACAGTAAACATGTAGGAACAAAAAATCCATTCCTTTTCTTGTAAACTATGGAACTGCAGTTCTAGGAATATCAAATTATATATGCATGGGATACATAAACTAAGGAACTGCAATTCTAGGAATATGAACTTACTAATTGATCATTTTCAGGCAAAAGTGAAGTAATTCCAATTGTATGCAAATTGAAAAAGGTTGAAAACAAACATAAATAATCTGTTAAAATGCTGATAAAGAGAGATGATAAGGGTACATACATATGGGGATCTTCATCCATTACAACAGTTTCCTGAGCAAACGTATCCTGTAAAACCAAATTGTCTTTTTCTCCATCTACTTCACCTTTATCACCACCTTTGGGAACCAACCCACCAGCATTGTTAACGCCACTAGCTGCAGCAGCCTGCCCTGTTTTAACAATCGCTGGGACTCCTGACTTCGTTTCCCTCAGTTTCTGAAGAAATTCGATCTCTTCTAAAGCTAATCTGTGTTTATCAATCGTTGTTAGACCACATGTTAGCCATAAATTAGAACATCAAACCCGTAAGCTTTGTTGATTTAAATATTTAGCTTCAATTTATACCAAGAAAATATAGAAACCCTAGCAAAACATCTGAATCAATAAAAACCAAAAGTAAAAAATGAAATTGAAGAAGAAACCCAACTCATAAAGAGAAAGAGTGAAGAACACCACTCACCATATCTCATTGTTGTCTTCTGTAACTCCTGTTTGTTCATCTTCTTCGTATGCTATACTTTGTTTTTGGAAATTTTTGTTCTTCTTCATCTTTGACAGCTTTTCTCTGATCCCCTCTCAGGCTTTACTCGAATGAAAAGGACCACGCTTGGTAGCTTCAGCTTCGATTACTTCGCAGAGGATGAATTTCTCTTTAGGGGCCTCAAAGTCTCGATACGTCTTACTCAATCAAACAAGAAATTCTTTTGTCTCTTTTCTTTCTACACAGGATGATGATGATGATGACAGATGAAAAGGGTCAATAGATTTAGGGCTTGAATATGGAACAAATAGAGAAGACAGAGAGAAATGGTGAAATCGATCTATAGGGGTGGTGGGTGGGAGCGGTGAAATCGATTTAGGGAAAATGTTCTATATCTACCTTTGCTTCTTGGCGTGATATAAGGAATTGTAGTTATCTACCATAATTAACTATGCAAAATTTACTATAATACCCTTGAATGATTTATTTAATGATTTATTTTTTTCCTAGTTTCCTATTGGTGCATTCATGCACACAATAGTTGCTAGAAACATTTGAACCTAGCTCTCTCCTATCTCTCTATACATATATATATATATATACATATATATATATATATATATATATATATATATATACGTACAACCAAAGTTTCGTTATAAACTGAACGTCAAAGTATTTTAACACTTCGAATAAACATCAAACTCACAACAAATACCTACATTACGAACTTAAGAACAATAAATTATAAATGATTCAATGGTTGGGCTCAAATATCTTCTATTCGTGCTATTAGGCCTTTGTGGCCCAATATCATGAATATTGGGCCCAATATATTCAAACATGTTTATTGGGCTTCCAGTGACCCAATTACATTCATAGTAGGCCTTTATTAGCTATAATCTGCTATTGGGCCTTAATGGTCCATTTGCATTGCTAATAAGACCCTGGGCCTTTTTAATATGCTTAATGGACTATAACGTGTCCGTAGCATACTCGACATCCTGTAATAAGATACAAAGTTAGTCGGCCTCCGTAGCCCTCCTCTCTTCGTATGTTACGCTTACCTTTTGTTCAAGTAAAGATAAATAAGGTTGTTAAACCAGGTTATTCAATTTCAGTTGGATTTAGTGGGAAATAACGGGTGACGCCAATAAGTGTCGGTTGTAGTCTGTAGTTATAATCAGAGTCTCCTGGAGGGAGAGCGAGAATTTGTGTATAGATCTATACGAGGGTGACTCCCCCACACATGAGCTGTTCGCTACAGTTAGACTCGGCCAGTCTAAGGTGACAAAATCTTGATCAAAACCAGCATCTGATAAAATGCCAAGATAGGCGAATTAGTCATTATTATGTATGGTTATAAGGACTCACATAGAGATCCATTACCAGCTAAGTAATCATGGGATATCATATTCATTTTGTTAAGATGATACAATAATACAAAACTATCATATTATTTATATCGGAAAACATCGGGATTTCCGGGGAAACCACATTATTCACTTCTACATACAATAACAATAATACAATTATAAACTTTGAACAACAATCACTTGTACATGTATCGAAATCACATTCACATGCACTTATGGGATCATCACATCTTTTGTTGCAAAGAGTTTTTACAGAAAATATCGGATTTTCTGGGTTTTACAAACAATACAAATTGGTTTATATCAAACATGCTAATGAACTCACCAACATTACATATGTTGACGTTTCCAAAATAACTTGTATTATCAGGAAATCGTTAGACTGAAGAACCTCCATGTGTGTTTTAGGAAACTTCTTTTGTGTAATGTTAAACATCAAACAATTTATGTTTTGGAAATATGTCGTGTAAACAATGCAATTGATGTGAACAAGGTCAATTGTATTGTATTAATGCATGGTGATATTTATGTTGTGTTTCATGTATATTCATTATGATAATATTTCAATTTAAGTCACATGAGCCCTGAGATGTTTCCGCCGTCTGGTTCGGGGGTGTGACAAAACTTTTAAAATTCTAAGGTTTAATTTGGAATTAAAGTATACATGGGGAGGTAACTTTTCAAATTCCAAAACATGAGGGCAAGTTTTGAAAGTTTTCAAACCTCTTCAATTTCATAACTTATGAGTTTAATTAAGGTTTTAAAAATCTTTAATGAAGAGACTCTTAAACATCCATAACTTGAGGACAAGATATGGAGTTCATAAAAGTATTTATGAAGAAAAGACTCTTCAAGTTTCTTAACCTATGGTTCTAATAACTTTTATAATGAGATTTTTCATATAACTTGGGGACAAGTTACAAAAACACATATTATCAATGACTTTTAGATTAATTTGGATTGAAAACAACTATCACAAACTTGTCTAGCAATAATCATAATCTTGATTAAGCTCATATGAACAAGACAATTCAAATCAAACAATTTTCATGTAATTAACCTAATCATTAAACTAATACAAAACATGAAACTTTTGACAATTATCTTTTGAATTGGAATATAATGACCATTACCACATCAAAAACAAGTTTATAAGTTCAAAAACAGATTATGGTAATGTTCCTAGTCCAATTCCAGCTAAGAAACTTGAAAATATGCATTCTGGGAGACAAACTCGTCGAGTTCTTCAAGAAACTCGTTGAGTTCATGCTTTAACACATGAACCCGTCGAGTTTTTGGCCAGAACTCGTCGAGTTTCACGTCTGAGCAGATGCTTGGCTTCGAAAAATGAGTTGCCACAAGTATAATTGAAAACAACCCTAGGCTCTGTTACCACTGTTGGGTTTTGAGCATTCTAACACCACTAAGGTGTTCATGCAACCCTAAATATCTTGGATCTATGTTTTCACTAATTATACATGCAATGGTGTTTCCAAGTTATTAAGCATGTAACTAGCATACAAAGATGTAAACTACACAAGATACTAGTTAGTGTAACATACCTTTTCATATGGCTGGAAGTCTTGATGCATTTGGCCTTAAGAGCTTAGCCTCTATAGTGTGGAAGCCTCAAGTGGAATCACAACACATTAAGGACAAAGGTAGGACTTAAGAGAGAATCTCCATGCACTTTAAAACCTTCATGAACTCCAAGAACATGCACCCACATACCCATGGGTTTTATGATCCATAGTTCATGTGGCCCAACTCTTTATGTATCCATACATAAACTTGGGCCAACATGGATTACAAGCCCAACACATATAAAGATAACTAATTAACATAATTAGTCCCCATATATTTAATTTTGGGCTGGCAATTCTCGACACGACACACGACACGACCCGCGACACGACACAAAATAAATGGGTTTGGGTTGAGTTTTTCAACCCGCCAACCCTCTAACCCACCAACCCGTCAACCCGTTTATTAAGCGGGTCATATATGGGTTACTCAAAAAATAAACGGGTTACCCGCCAACCCGTTTATATTCTTAATAAAAAAATTTACTTTATTTTTAAATGTATTTATGTATCAAGTATTAATATTTAATAAGTGTTATATAATATATACCATTGATTGATAGACCATTTGACTGTTTTTGACATTTTGACTCGTGGTGGATGGTCTAAGGTCGTGAGTCATAACCTAAAAGGCTAAGTCTGTAACATGTTTCTATTAATGTTTTTAATTTTCATTTGGATATTTAAGACTTAAATGTCTAAAATTCGGACCCACAAACCCAAATCTAACCCACGAACCCGCCAACCTGTGAACCCGTATAAATAAATGGGTTGCGGGTTATATATGGGTTTATGTTCCAAACCCGCCAACCCGTAACCCGCCAACTCGTGACCTGTAAATTTATATGGGTCGCGTTTGGGTTGGCATATTTTGACCCGCCAACCCGTCAACCCGCGACACGCCAACCCGAACACGACACGATTGTCAGGCCTAATTTAATTAGTCTCTTTTTGATCACTGAATTAATTCCAAATTAATTGTTGATTAATTCTAATTAAAACCATCTGATTTCATATTAATATGTTAGTACTTATAATATATCAATAAATCATATATAACCTTCTCTCAAAAGTCCATCCTAACAAATTGTACTGATGATATGCAACCCAAATGGACCATGCTACTCTTGGGTGAAGTACATACTAATAATAGTTATGGGCTTAGACATCTAATCCAACAATTTCATCCCGATATTCAAACATAGAATACAAATTATGGACTTGGAAAAAGATGAGTATACTTTTGTTTCATCTGATCTTCACGCTCCCAAGTGAATTCAGGTCCCTGCTTGGCATTTCAGCAGACCTTCACTATCGATATGCGAGTTTGCTTTGTTCGTTTGACTTCCTGATCCATGATTTCGACTGCTTCTTCCACAAAATTGAGGTTCTTATTGATCTCAATCTTATCAAAAGGGATCGTAAGGGTTTCTTCGGATAGACACTTTTTAATGTTCAACACGTGGAATACGGGATGAATGTTGCCAAGCTCTTGGGGTAAACGGAGTTTGTATGCGACGAGACCGATCCTAGCGAGAATCTCGAATGGCCCAATGTATCTAGGATTCAGCTTTCCAAGGTTTCCAAAGCGTATCATGCCTTTCCAGGGTGATACCTTCAATAGAACACGGTCACCAACCTGGAACTCTAAGGGTTTTAGTCTCTTATCGGCGTAGCTCTTTTGTCTATCTCTCGAAGCCTTTAGTCGTTCCCGGATTTGTATGATCTTTTCTATGGTTTCATGGATGATCTATGGGCTAGTGAGAGTGCTATATGGGACTTGACCTCTAGTTAACTGTGTGTCACCCACCTCAGCCGAACACAGAGTGGACCTGCACTTATGACCATAGAGGGCTTCAAAAGGCGCAGCCTTGATGCTAGTGTGATAGCTGTCGTTGTAGGAGAACTCGACCAAGGGCAAATGGGTGTCCCACGACTTGCCGAATTCTATAACACATTCCCTCAACATGTATTCCAATGTTGAATGGTCCTCTCACTCTGCCCATCGGTTTGTGGATGGTAAGGTGTGCTCATATCCAACTTAGTTCCAAGAGCCTTCTGTTGGACAAGGTGTCTAAGTCTATAACTATATTTGAGATGTACTTGATCCGACCCAGCATGGTCCATTTGGGTTGCACTTCAACCGAACAATTTATGTGGATAAACTTTTTAGAATAGTATAAGTTATGATTTATTAATATATTATAAGTTCTAACATATTAAGAAGAAATCATATTATTTAATTAGTATTGATCTAAAATTAATTTAGAATTAATTTAGTGATCAAAAGTGTGACTAATTAAATATGGACTCTTGTATTTATATAATGTGGGCTATTGCTTATTTAGAATGGGCTAGGCTTGCATGGCAAGGCCATGGGTAGTCCATGGAGATTTAACCCATGGATCTCATGGAAATGAAAAGCCATGGGTATTAGGATTTACATGGATGTAACCCTAATCCACCACACTATATGAAGGAGTCCTAGGCATTTGAAATGAGACTAGTTTTTTGTATAAGATGTAAGAGGGCCGATTTCAAGAAGAGTTCTACTATTCTATCAAGTTTCCAAAGTTTGTGATGATTTGTGACTTCCATTTGAGGCATCCACATTATTGGTGCTAGGCTCTCAAACACCAAACCATCAACCACTACTAAAAGGTATGTAACACTACTAGCTTATTATGTTTTAAATTTCCCCATGCCATGCTAGTTAGGTTAAGAACCTTGGAATTTTTTTCATGTATCATAGTAAAAGATAGATCCAAGGTTTCTAGGGTTGCATGTACACCATATGAGTGTTAGAATTCTCAAAACCCTACATTGGTATCAAAGCCAAGGCTTGTTTATTTGATACTAGATGCAAATTGTTGAAAAAACTCAAGTTTTCTATATTCTGTAGCATGAACTCACCGAGTCCATGAGTTAATTCATCCTACTCGTCGAGTAGGTTTGTGTACTCGACGATTAGGAGCCCCAGAATGTAGATTTTTGAGTTTTTGCTGCTGGAAATGGACTAGAAACATTACCCTAAACTGTTTTGGTATTATAAAACTTGTTTTAGATAATGTAATGGTTATACTAATCCATTTTCAATAGCTATTATCAAAATTTCAAGATTTATATGGTTAATTTATGATTCTTGAAATTGTTGATATGCATATTCATGAACTTATGAGTTTAGAAGATCATAGGAATTATTTCTAACTTGCTTGTTAGTTTAATTCTTGATCATTATGTTTTTTAATGGAATCCATAACTTCTCCTCAAGTTATGGATTACCAAAAGTCCTCCTTTTAATGTCCATTAAAGAAACACATAGGCTACATAAAACGAAAAGTCTCTCATTTTATTAAACCATTAACTCATAAGTTATGAAAGATGAAAAGTTGTGAAAGTTACAAAACTTGCCCTCAAGTTTTGGAACATGTAAAGTCACTTTAATAACTTTAGTTCCAACCCCTAGATTTTTAAAACTTAAAATTCAACCCTTATACTTTAAAATATTATAAGTTTAATAATAATTATATATGTATAAGAACAATTCGTTTTACCATTAGTAAGCCTCATTCACGAAGTCGCTTTATAAGGGGGGTATAAGGCTGCTGCCTATAAAATGGCAGCTTAATGGGTGTCCACTCTCACCCACCGCTTCCTTGATCGGTGGAGGTCGTTAGCCGAACGGGTAAGACAATGACTTTAAATCTTCATTAAAAGTATGATGAATATAAAGTAACTAAATGTTTTTAAAAAGTCCTAATTTTGTTTACTTTAGGAAAATGTGAATGAGGTGCTAACCTGTGAAATTACACTTTGCACTTTGATTAAGTCGTTAGTGGAGTGTGTGTGGTTAATCGGCACACTAACGTGGACATAACAAGGTAGGAAAAGGGTAACTTAATGTTTATCATAGTATCGATGGAGCGCGTGTGGTTAACCGACACATCGATTGAGGGGAAAATATTAACGGTACCAAGTAATTTGCATGGTTACTTCACACCTTTTTTTGTGATCCTCGGCATCCCAGTCACAAAACCTGAAGGGCACACTCGAGATTGAAACATACCATTGAAAAGTTCGATGAATCTCAAATAATCTAGGAGTTTCAAAACAAATTAAAACCTAATAATTTATTTCATTTTTCATGGTGGAAATTGGTGATTCGTCATTCACCTACCTTCAAATATTTTATAGTTTGGATTACGGCATTCCTCTTCTAAGTTATAAAATATTGTGTTGGGTCCTAGCCTTAATATTAAATTTAGGTGTTTTATTAAGGACTATGTTTATATCTAATCTAAACTTGTCTTTCTTTCAAATGTCTTCCAACAATGTTGCTTCTAGCTCAAATCCTACCGGCTCCTTCTCTCTCATGAACCTTTGTGGGAGAGCCATCTTTGATGGATCCAACTTTATGGATTGGATCATGAACATCAAGATGGTCACTCAGTATGAGGAAAAGGAATATGTCCTCGACAAGAAGCTTAAGGAACTCGAGTTGTCTACTACTCCTGAGTAGATCGCTGAATATCAGGCACATGAAATAGATGCTACCAAAGTGGCATGTATCATGTTGGCCACTATGACACCCGAGCTCAAAAAGTCCTATGAGGAATACTATCCTTTTGAGATGCACTAGGATTTGATGGACAGCTACCATCAGAGTGCTCGTCAAGAGCGATATGAAATCATCTCCAACATGATAACAACCAGAATGAAGGATGGTGAACCCATCACGGGCCACATGCAGAAAATGCAAAGGTATGTGGACCGTTTGCAGAAACTGAATATGAACTTCCCCGAGGAATTGGCAATTGACATAATTTTGCACTCCTTACCTTCATGTTATGATCAATTCCGTATGACATACCACATGAACAAGGAGGAAGTTACACATAGCAAACTTCAAGGACTCTTAGAGACCGCGGAAGTGGTCTTAAGAGTAAATAGGTTGTTATAACTCCTACTCCTACCGTGGCCCTTGTCTTGGCAATCGGGCAAGGCAAAGGAAAAAAGAGGATGATCCCTTAGAAGGGCAGCAAGGGGAAGACCCTTGATGGCTCCTCTTCAAGTGGAACCAAGAAAGGTTTCGTCACTCCTTCTGCTAACCCTAAAGAGACTGAATGCTTCTATTGCCAAGAAAAGTCGCACTGCAAGTGAAACTACCCAAAGTACCAGCAAGATGTGTAGGATGGGAATGTAAAACCCTACCATGCAGGTACATACACTATATTTTCTAATAATTCACCCCATTCTAATTCTTGGGTCCTTGATACAGGAGGTGGTATTCACATATATATTGATTTGCAGGGACTATGAAGAAGTGATAATGTGGAGCATGGGAAGATAAACTTGATCATGGGGAATAGGAAAGCTTCACGTGTCACCACGATTGGAGTTTATAATTTGTTGCTAAGTAGTGGATTAGTATTAGATTTGAATAAGTGTTTCTACTCGTCTGAAATGGAGAGAAATATTATTTCCTTTCATGGTTTGTACAAACAAGGTTTTACCTTTTCATTTGATAATGATAGTGGTGGTATTAATTCTTTCTTCAATAATGTTTTTTTATTTTAAAGCGTTACCTTGTGATGGTGTGTATGAAACTGTGCCGGTTGTTGATAACTTAGGAAATAATGTATTGTGTATTGATTCTTCCACTAGTTTAGATAAAGCATTGTTATGGAATCGTCGTCCTGGACATGTATGCAAGAAACGCATAGGCTAACTCCAAAAGGATGGAGTCTTGGAGTCGTTTGACATCAAGTCAGATGATCGTTGTGAATCTTGTTTGCTTAGGAAAATGACAAAGTCACCCTTCACTGGTACTTGTGCTAGGGGTGGGGGTTTGTTGGACCTCATACATACTGATGTGTGTGGACCCCTTCATAACCGCCACAAGAGATGCTAACCGCTCCTATGTGACTTTTACTGATGATTTTAATAGATATGGATTTTTGTACTTAATCAAGCATAAGTCAGAGACCTTTGAAAGATTCAAAGAGTTCAAACTAGAAGTGGAGAATCAGTTGGGCTGGAACACTAATATGCTTTGATCCGATCGAGGTGGTAAGTATCTTAGTACATAGTTCCTTGACCCTCTTAAGGAATGCGGGATTATCTCACAATTCAAACCTCCCAGGACACCACAACTTAATGACGTGGCTGAGAGGCACAATCGAACCTTGTTGGATATGGTTCGTTCCATGATGAGTCGAGCTTTGCTACCAATCTCATTTTGGAGGTATGCCTTAGAGACTGCCGCCCATATCCTTAATCTAGTCCCTACAAAGAAGGTTGCCAAAACAACTCATGAGATGTGGACCGGAAAAGTTCCAAATCTAGAACACATCAAGATTTGGGGTTGCGAGGCTTTCGTGATGCGCGAGTCTCACGACAAGCTCGAACCTCGAAGTGAGAGGTGTATTTTCATTGGCTATCCATAGAGATCCTTCAGTTATCTCTTCTACAGACGTAGTGATAATGTGGTCTTTTTAGCAAGGACAGGAGTCTTTCGTGAGAGAGAATTCATGAGCCAAGGAAACAATGGGAGGCAAATTGACCTTGAAGATATTCAAGAGTCAAGTGGTGAAGGAAACTCAAACCAATGTAATCAACCTGAGGAGGAAACTCCTGTTGATCCGACAGAAGAGTCTGCACCGCTGACGCGTTCCACGAGAGTTTGGAATGAACCTGAGAATTACTATGGTTTCCATATTACTGTAGAAGGTGATATACTTATAAGTCATAGCACAATGGTGATTCTAGATGAACCTAACAACTATACGGAAGCCATGGTAGGCCCTGAGGCTGCTAAATAGAAAGAGGCTATGGACACTGAGATACAATCTATGTATGACAATCAAGTTTGGAACTTGGTTGATAATGTACCAGGCCGTAAGACAGTTGGGTGCAAATGGATCTTCAAGAAGAAGACCAACATGGATGGTAATGTACACACTTATAAGGCGCGAATGGTTGCAATGAGCTTTTCTCAAACCCCGGGAGTTAATTATAATGAGACCTTTTCAACAGTAGCGAATATTACGTCTATTAGGGTTATGTAAGCCATTGCTGCATTTCATGATTATGAAATATGGAAAATGTATGTCAAAACCACTTTCCTTAATGGAATGTTGGCTAAGGATGTTTACATGCGTCAGCTAGAGGGTTTTTTCAGTACAGAGTACCCTAATAGAGTGTGCAAGCTTGAGAAATGCATCTTTGGATTAAAGCAAGCACCTCGTAGATCAAATCTTTGTTTCGATGAGAAAGTCAAAGAGTTGGCTTTTCGAGGAGCAAAGATGAATCTTGTGTATATGTCAAGGCTAGTGGCAGTATAGTTAGCTTTATGGTATTGTATGTGGATGGCATACTACTCATAGGTAATTCCATCCCAACTCTACATGAAGTGAAGTCACGGCTTGGGAAGTGTTTCGCTATGAAGGACCTTGGAGAAGCTGGCTATATCCTAGGGATAAGGATTTTCAGAGACAACAGTAAAAGACTAACTGGACTTAGTTAGAGCACCTATGTGCATAAAGTGTTGAAAAGATTTAACATGCAGAACTCTAAGAAAGGTGAGTTATCGATCTAGAGTAATGCCAGACTGAGTAAGACTCAGAGCCCGAGTACAGAGGCAGAGATAGCAGAGATGAGTCGAGTTCTGTATGCTTCCGTTGTAGGCTCAATCATGTAGGATATGAATTGTACTCATCTTGATGTGGCCTTTGCACTGAGCATGGTCAGCAGATATCAGGGAAATCATGCCAAGGATCACTGGACTGCGGTAAAGAACATTCTCAAGTATCTGTAGAGGACTAAGGTTGATGGGTTTTAGCCATAAGAACTTTCCTATGTGCGCATGCAAAACCCTAATGCTTGGATCTAGGCTTTCTAATAAACATGCTTTGAATCCAAGACTTCTAATGACTAATTAGGTTAAATAACAACATTGAAATAGATCTAGAACCATACCTTTGAGTTCCTTGTTGATCTTGAGGTCTTGGAGCTTCTAGAGTCACAAATGTCACTCCTCTAATGGCTTACAAACACCAATAGCAAGGAAGATGATTTAGGATAGAGGAGAGGGTAGGAAATCGGCCAGGGTTCTCTTGCTTTTTTCAGAGGTGTCGATTTCCCTTAGCTATGGGGTCTATTTATACTTGTAGACTCCTTAAGGGTTACAACCTAAACCCTAATTGGATAATCTTCTCTTAAGGCTATCCAAATCCCTTCCATAGATAAGCCTTGGATGAATTAGCTATCCTTTTAGCTTCTAGAAGTCGTCCAATCCATATCTATATGGATTTACAGTCTAAAGTTTAACTATCAAACAATTGACAGTTTATACCCCTTTATTTAATTAATCTCTTTAAGTCACCAAATTAATCCTAATTAATTCTATGACTTATATTAATCAAATAACAATATATTATTCTTTATATTATTCTTATAATATACAAATAATATTTACTCTCTCTTAATAAATCATCCTATCAAGTTGCTATGGTGAAGGCAACCCAAAAGGACCATGCACAATCGGGTCAAATACTTGCCTAATATAGTTGCAGCCTTAGACATTATTCCAACAGTCTCCCACTTGGATAAGTTTAGTAACTATATACACCAGTACAATTCGGTTTGCAATCGTAGCTCTCAAAGACGCTGTCAAACTCTGATCTAATCAATCTTGTCCTTTAGATAAGGGATCGTACAGTCCTCTGTTAGATATCTTGCTGACAATCTTATGGAATGGTGAGTGAAGCATTGAGGTTTCTTGATCTCTGATTTATTTGACATAGAACTTAATCGAACACATCAATTCAGTTCTGACCGGGCCCGGCACATAAGTCAAATCAAATCATCAAGCGGCCGAGATATCACTTTTACTTTCTTAGATAAAAGTTACAGATAAACTTCGACTTATATGCATTTACTTATTCATTAACCAACTATACACAACAATACGTTTTATAACAACGAGTTACTGATGTGTTTTCATATTATCAATGTACAATCAATTAACAAATAACAAATCATATATCTAGGTTTTAAGACAATATGATATTATCGTCTTGAGATCACCCTTTATATCATATTCCATAAGGTGATTCCAGCAAGCGCGGGTTTGTTCCAATGCTCAAAACTAGTTCATAAGCACTCATGAACGTTGCAGCAACCCTTTGCTATGTCTAACACCATTTAGACATTCTACACACCAATTCATGACAATCTTCATTCATATCTACTCCCAACATATGAACAATTGTGGACCATTTGAACAATTTCTATTATTCTTAATAATCTTAATTATTCTGGAAGTCAAAACATGCAAAATGAAACAATAGCTAAACAATTAACATAAGATAGTAACATTACTCATAAATAAAACTCCTTTATTTAATCATCAAATGTTAATTACATTTATCTATTACACATTTCTAATACTATCTAATCTATGCTAATATCATCCTTCAGACCAATACTCCTAGCATGCTGCAAGTGCTTAACCCTACTCAGTCCCTTCGTAAGCGGATCTACTGGGTTATCTTCTGATGATATCCTCTTCACTACGAGTTGTCCTTCTTCTACACGATGTCTGATGAAGTGATATTTTCTGTCGATATGTCTTGATCTACCATGATCCCTCGGTTCCTTGGTCAAGGTAACCGCGCCTTCGTTATCACAGAAAATCTCCATTGGCTCTTTTATGGCAGGTACAACTCCAAGATCACCAATGAAGTTCTTTGGCCATATTGCCTCCTTCGACGCTTCGCTCGCTGCAATGTACTCTGATTCGCACGTTGAATCAGCTACGGTTTCCTGCTTGGAACTCTTCCATGTCACTGCTCCTCCATTTAGGGTAAAGACCCAACCCGACTGCGAACGGTAATTGTCCTTGTCAGTCTGAAAATTGGCGTCACTATACCCTCGCACCTTCAAGTCATCACTCCCTCCGAGGACTAAGAACCATTCCTTCGTCCTCCGAAGGTACTTAAGGACGTTCTTCACCGCAATCCAATGTGCTTTGCCAGGATTCCCTTGATATCTGCTAACCATGCTCAAGGCGAAGGCTACATCAGGGCGAGTACAAGTCATGGCGTACATGATTGAGCCAACTGCGGAAGCGTATGGTACTCGGCTCATATATGCTATCTCAGCTTCGGTACTCGGACTTTGAGTCTTACTCAACTTGGCATTGCTTTGTATCGGTAATTCTCCCTTCTTTGAGTTTTCCATACTAAAACGTTTTAGTACCTTCTCTAAGTAAGTATTCTGACTAAGTCCAATTAGTCTCTTACTTCATTCTCTTACTATCCTAATTCCCAAAATGTAAGAAGCCTCTCCGAGGTCCTTCATAGCGAAGCACTTCCCGAGCCAGGACTTAACCTCCTTTAGAGTCGGGATGTCGTTTCCTATGAGTAATATGTCATCGACATATAGAACGAGGAAGCTTACTATACTCCCACTGCCTTTGACATATACACAAGACTCGTCTTCGCTTCGTACAAATCCAAACTCTTTGACTTTCTCATCGAAGCAAAGATTCCATCTGCGAGACGCTTGCTTAAGTCCATAAATGGACTTCTCAAGCTTACACACTCTATTTGGATGCTTCGGATCCACAAACCCCTCTGGCTGAGCCATGTAAACATCCTCAGCCAACTTTCCATTAAGGAAAGCGGTCTTGACATCCATTTGCCAAATCTCATAATCCTAAAATGCGGCAATAGCTAGCATCACCCTAATAGATTTAATTTTCGCAACTGGTGAGAAGGTCTCATCATAGTCAACTCCGGGTGTTTGAGTAAAGCCCTTCACAATCAATCGCGCTTCATATGTGTGTACGTTTCCATCCACGTCGGTCTTCTTCTTGAAGATCCATTTGCACCCAACGGTCTTACGTCCGGGCACATAGTCAACCAAATTCCAAACTTGGTTATCATACATGGATTGAATCTCACTATCCATTGCCTCTTTCCACTTTGCAGACTCCGGGCGTGCCATGGCTTCCTTATAGCTATTAGGTTTATCAAGATTTATTAGTGTACCATCACTAGTATACGTGTCCCCCTCGGTAGTAATATGAAAGCCATAAAACTGGGGATGAACTCTAACTCTATCGGAACGTCTAAGAGGTAAGGATTCGTCAATCGGTTCAACCGGAGTTTCCTCCTCGGGTTGAGTGCCAGCGGTAGAGGTTCCTTCATCTATCGACTCTTGAATCTCTTCAAGTTCGATTTGCCTCCCACTGTCTTGTTGGCTTATGAGTTCTCGTTCTCGGAAAACTCGTCTCCTTGCAACGAAGACAACATTGTCCTTCGGTCTATAGAAGAGATATCCAAAAGATGTCTGTGGGTAGCCGATGAAAATACATCGCTCACTTCAAGGTTCGAGCTTGTCGTGAGTATCTCGTCTTACGAAAGCCTCGCAACCCCAAATCTTGATATGTGCCAACGAGGGAGCTTTCCCTGTCCACATCTCGTGAGGTGTTTTGGCAATCTTTTTAGTAGGGACTCGGTTAAGGATATGGGCGGCAGTCTCTAAGGCATACCCCCAAAAAGAGATAGGTAGTGAAGCACGACTCATCATAGAGCGAACCATATCCAATAAGGTTCGAGTACGCCTTTCTGCCACACCATTCAACTGCGGTGTCCTAGGAGGCGTCAATTGTGAAACTATTCCACACTCCTTGAGATAATCGTGGAATTCAAGACTTAGATACTCTCCTCCTCGATCGGATCGAAGCATCTTGATTTTCCTACCCAATTGATTCTCCACTTCATTCTTGAACTCTTTGAACTTTTCAAAGGTTTCTGACTTTTGCTTGATTAAGTAGATATACCCATATCTACTATAGTCATCGGTAAAAGTCACGTAGAAGCGGTTCCCATCCTTCGTGGTTGATCTAAACGGTCCACATACATCGGTATGTATTAGGTCCAATAGACCCTCGCCCCTTTCACATGTACTCGTGAAGGGTGACTTAGTCATCTTTCCAAGCAAGCAAGACTCACATGTGTCGTCTTCCCTAAGGTCGAATGACTCCAACACTCCATCCTTTTGGAGTTGGGCTATGCGTTTCTTGTTGACATGTCCAAGACGACAATGCCACAAGGATGCTTTATCCATACTAGTGGAATAATCAATATTCAAAACATCATTTCCTAAGTTATCAACAATCATAACGGTTTCATATATTCCATTACATGGTATAGCTTCAAAGTAAAAGACTCCATTTAGATAAGCCAAAATAGAACCATTCTCATTATTAAAAGAAAATCTAAATCCTTGTCTATATAAACCATGAAATGAAATGATGTTTCTAGCCATTTCTGGCGAATAGCAACAATTGTTCAAATCTAAAACCAAACTATTCCTAAGCACTAAATAATACACTCCAATCTTGGTCATAGGCGACGATCTTCTGTTCCCCAAGATTAGATTGATCCTTCCTTGCTCCACATCCCTACTGCTTCTTATTCCTGCACATTAGAACAAATGTGGTAACCACAACCGGTATCAAGAACCCAAGAAATAGCATGATTAGAATCGTTAGATTTAATTGTATATATACCTGCAAAAGATGGCTTGATCTTTCCTTCTTTGATTGCTTGCAGGTACTCTGGGCAGCTTCTCTTCCAATGTCCTATCTTGTGGCAGTGGTGGCACTCTGCCTCCTTCGGGTTAGGACAGGGCTTAGCGGGATCAACTTTGGTCCCACTAGAAGAGGCACCATCTCGGGCTTTCACCTTGCGATAGTTCTTCGATGAAGCTTTCCTTTTCTTTCCTTTTCCTTGACCAATAGCCAAGACAGGAGCAGTAGTCGGATTGGGAGTAGGTGCAACAGACTTGTCCTTGAAGTTGCTCTCAGCGACCCTCAAGAGACCTTGGAGTTTGCTTAGGGTGACCTCTTCTTTGTTCATGTGGTAGGTCATCCTAAATTGGTTGTACATCGGAGGCAAAGAGTGAAGCACCATGTCGATCGCCAAGTCTTCACCGAAGTCAACGTTTAACTTGCGAAGGCGGTCGACATACCTTTGCATCTTTTGCAAGTGCACGGTAAGAGATTCTCCATGACCCATCTTGGCGGAAATCATGTTAGTGAAAATATCATAACGCTCTTGTCTCGCGTTTTGGTGGTATCGCTCCAATAAGTCTTGATGCATGTCGTACGGGTACATGTCCTCGTAGGACTTTTGGAATTCGGAGTTCATGGTGGCAATCATGATGCAATGTACCTTCGTTGCATCTCGCTCATGAGTCTCAAAAGCGATGATTTCGGCCGGAGTAGCGATTTCGGGCTTTATTTTCTCGAGCTTCTCATCGAGGACATACTCCTTATCCTCATAGCGAGCAATGGTGCGAATGTATCTTATCCATTCGCTAAAGTTCGTTCCATCGAAGGTGAGCTTTTGGCAAAGGCTCATCAACGTGAAAGAACTAGCAGCACCATTGTTAGCGTTCGACATCTACAAAAGAAAAGGACAAAGATATATTAGAATAAGAATCCCTAATTATCACCCAATAAGAAAATTAGGGCTAGGATCTAACAATAACATTTACATACTAGAAAAGGGATGCCGTAATCTAACATGCAAATAAATTGAAGGTAAGTGAATGACGATTCACCAATTCTCCATCACAAAACTTAAACTATTAGTACTAAGTGTTTTTGAGAATTCCTAGGTTCGGATGAGATTCATTGAAACTATTCAATGGCATGTTTAAATCTCGATATGCCCTCTTGTTTGTGACTGGGATACCGAGGATCACAAAGCGGGTGTGAATTACCATGCAAATTCACATGGTGCCTTCATTGTTACGATCACCTATTCGATGTGCCGGTAAACCACACACACTCCATCGAACTATGATAAACAATGAATCACCCTTTGCCACCTTTGCTTAGAACCAATTAGTGTGCCGGTAAACCACACACGCTCCACTAACTTCTTAGCAAGGGTGCAAAGTGTAATTTCATGGGATTGCATCAATTCACTTTTCCTGAAGTAACTAAGATTGGGAATTCTTTTTAAAAATGTGTAGTTACTTTGTATCACTTATTATACTTTTAATGAGAGGATGAGGTTGCCCTATCCTACCCGTTCGGCTAACGACCCTCCACCAATCAAGCAAGCGGTGGGTGTGAGTGTACACCCATTAAGCGCCATTTTATAGGCCGCAACCTTATACCCACCTTATAGACCGGCTTCGTGAATGAGGCCTACTAACGGTAAGACTAGCATTTAGTTATACATATATATATTATTCTAGTAATATCATATTAGTATAGGGTTGTATTTTAAAACTTTTTAAAATCTAGGGTTTGAAATTTAAGTTGTCTAAATTAAAACTTTTAATCACAAATATAAATTTCAATACTTGTGGGTAAGTTTTAAACATTTTAAAACATGAAGGATCAAATAACAAATAATTCCAATTAACAATTAATATCCTAATTATCTATATTTGATTTTATTCAAGATTTCTTTGAAAGATAATTACCAAAATAATTAAAATAATTAATTAATTATCATATAAGGAAATTAAATATTTTATTAGTTGATAAATACCTTTAACTAGATCAAGATAATAGTCATATATATCAAAAAATCGGATTTAGATTGATCCATTATGATTAAGGTAAGTTTCCATAAGATAATTATGAAACAATCCCGAATCTGGCCATTCCTGACGCCTGGACTCGCCGAGTGCACAAAGGGACTCGCCGAGTCAGGCCTACTCGCCGAGTCCACTTTGGAACTCGCCGAGTCCATGACTCAGAAACCTAAAAATCGAATTTTGCTGGTTTGCTTCAGTTAATCAAGCAACAATTTAAAGAAAACCAAGGTAGGCTCTGATACCACTGATGGGTTTTAGCCATAAGAACTTTCCTATGTGCGCATGCAAAACCCTAATGCTTGGATCTAGGCTTTCTAATAAACATGCTTTGAATCCAAGACTTCTAATGACTAATTAGGTTAAATAACAACATTGAAATAGATCTAGAACCATACCTTTAAGTTCCATGTTGATCTTGAGGTCTTGGAGCTTCTAGAGTCACAAATGTCACTCCTCTAATGGCTTACAAACACCAATAGCAAGGAAGATGATTTAAGAGAGATGAGAGGGTAGGAAATCGGCCAGGGTTCTCTTGCTATTTTCAGAGGTGTCGATTTCCCTTAGCTATGGGGTCTATTTATACTTGTAGACTCCTTAAGGGTTACAACCTAAACCCTAATTGGATAATCTTCTCTTAAGGCTATCCAAATCCCTTCCATAGATAAGCCTTGGACGAATTAGCTATCCTTTTAGCTTCTAGAATTCGTCCAATCCATATCTATATGGATTTACAGTCTAAAGTTTAACTATCAAACAATTGACAGTTTATACCCCTTTATTTAATTAATCTATTTAAGTCACCAAATTAATCCTAATTAATTCTATGACTTATATTAATCAAATAACAATATATTATTCTTTATATTATTCTTATAATATATAAATAATATTTACTCTCTCTTAATAAATCATCCTATCAAGTTGCTATGGTGAAGGCAACCCAAAAGGATCATGCACAACCGGGTCAAATACTTGCCTAATATAGTTGCAGCCTTAGACATTATTCCAACAAAGGTGTGGGTCCTTACCCTTAGTGGGAGTGAGGACTTGAGAGTAGTAGGGTATAGTGATGCTAGCTTCCAGACTGGTAGGGATAATTTCCGCTCTCAGTCAGGCTGGGTCTTTACCTTAAAAGGAGGAGCAATAACATGGGAAAAGTTCCAAGCATGAGATAGTGGCCGATTCAACGTGCAAATCAGAGTATATAGCGGCAAGCGAGGCAGTAAGGGAGGCTATATGGTTAAAGAACTTCATCGAAGACCTTAGAGTTGTACCAGCTATAAAGGAGCCTATGGAGATTTTCTGTGACAGCAATAGTGCAGGTTCCTTAGCCAAGGAACCAAGAGATCATGGCAGATCTAAACACATTGACAGAAAATATCATTTCATCAGACATCGAATAGAAGAAGGACTCCTCGTGGCAAAGAGGGTATCATCGGATGAGAACCCGACAGATCCCCTCACGAAGGGACTAGGTAGGGTTAGGCATCTCCAACATGCGAGGTGCATAGGGTTGAAGGGTGATATTAGTTTTAGTAGTTAGATAGCTTTGAAATGTGTAAAGTGTAATTGACATTTGATGACAAATAAAAGGTGTGTTTATTTATGAGTAAATTGTTGCTATCTTTTGTTAATCGTTTACTATCCTTTCATTTTGCATGTTTTGACTCCAGAATAATTATGTTATTGTATTTCATATTATTCAAATTCTGCACACTCGCTCATACGTTGGAAGTAGATATGAATCAAGACTGTCATGGGTTGGCTTGTGGATTTCTAAGGTGTTGGACATTGCAAAGTGTTGCTACAACACTCATGAGTGCTCATCAGTTCCGACTATTGGATTTGACCTACGCTCACTGGTATCACTTCATGGAATTTATCTCGAGTGATCGTGAGACGGTAATATCATATAAGTCTTCAAACCTAGAGATATGACTTTTTGCCTATGAGTTGGTTATACATTGATTGTACGGAAATGCATTGGTAACTCGATGTTATCAAACGTGCCTTTGTGTATAATTCAACAAGTAGCAGAACAAGCATATGAGTCGAAGTTTTTATGTTCCTTCTTGGATTAGAACCGATATCTGGGCCCCTCAATGATTTTTTGTTGACCCATGTACTAGGCCCGGTCAAAACTAAGTTGATGTGATCAATTAAGTTCTATGTCAAACAAATCGGAAATCGAGAAACAAAATGCTGGACAATAAGTAAGTCATTGTTCCACGCATTTGTTCCGCTGATATCTAGAACAGAGGATTATATGATCCTATATTTAAAATGGCGCTTCATAGTTCAACATAGTTTTAAGAGCTATGATTGTTGGTGGGTTCCTGAAGTCATACTTGGAACTATAATTATTAGACTTATCCAAGTGGGAGACTATTAGATAAGGTGTCTAAGTCCATAACTATATTTGACATGTACTTGACTCGACCCGATATAGACCATTTGGGTTGCACTTCACCCAAACAATTTATATGGATAAACTTTTGAGAATAGTATAAGTTATGATTTATTAATATATTATAAGTTCTAATATATTAATTTGAAATCATATTATTTAATTAGTATTGTTCTAAAATAAATTTAGAATTAATTTAGTGATCAAAAGTGTGTCAAATTAAATATGGACTCTTGTATTTATATAATTTGGGCTACTGCTTATTTAGAATGGGCTAGGCTTGCATGGTAAGCCCATGGATAGTCTGTGGAGCTTTAACCCATGGATCTTGTAAAGTCCCAAATACTAAGATCCAAGTCACTAATCAAGTGATATTGCAATCAATTAGAGTGTAGAAGGAGTAGAAGAAGAATCAACCCAAGCATGCCCATATTTATATCCTATAAACGTCAATTACACCTTGGAAAACACACACATACGTCACTCTAACATTGGCACATACACCTACTATTTATATCACCCCAGCACCACACGAGTGCACAACCATACACACGTGTGCGGCCGTACACGGGGTGTATGGCCACATACATGAGTCCAGACGCACACAGCCATACAAAAGTTACACACACACACACACCATAATCAACACTAAGACCTAAACAAGACCATTACAAGAGAGATGCCTAGCCCAAACCACTAAATTATAGCCTACCAATCTCCCCCTTGATTTGTGGCTAGCTCGGACTTTAAGCACTTGGTTTCCTGAACAACTTCAAGTCAGATTTTCCCATGGATCCCATCCAAAGCTTTTCATTAATGAACGTGGCAACCATTCCTGTGAATTCCTTAGAACCTCTTCTTTGTTTTGGAACTTGATGGTAGCGGTTGCAGTTTCATCATCGTAGGCCCAAAATTCCATGTTATCAAGATATCCATCATGGAAGTGTTGTGGAATTTGAATATCCTTCACTTGTTTAGTAGCTGGTGATAACATCATATTCATTGGTTGGTTGGTTTCAGGGTCAAGGACAGACGTGTCTTTTCTGATCAACGATTTTGCAGTCTTCATCGAAGGAAAGGTATCCTTTACCATTTTATCCAAAACTGCTTGAATTTGAAAACACTAGGGTTTTGAGAAGGAATGTGAAAAGGAGCTCTAGAGAGTTCAGAGGGATCAACTTTCGTCCATGATTTGAAGTCATGTATGCTTTTGTAGTATTCTGGATTTCTAGAATTCCTCTTAACCACCCATAACTTAAGCTCAGGATCATAACCCCACATCTTGATTCATGTATGATCTCCATATTCGTCACCAAATTTTGTCCTTTTAAGATCAGTCAATGTGAGTTGGGGTTCATCTGCTTTGCTATTCTCATTTGAGCTTTTCAAGAAAAGCAAGCCTTCCTTCTGCTTAGCAGTGACTGTTCTTTGGCCATGTTTGATTTTGATCCGTGGCATGGCATACATGAGTCCGGACGCACAGAACCATACAAAAGTTACACACACACACACAATAGTCAACCCTAAGACCTAAACAAGACCATTACAAGAGAGATGCCTAGCCCAAACCACTAAATTATAGCCTACCAATCTCCCCCTTGGTTTGTGGCTAGCTCGGACTTTAAGCACTTGGTTTCTTGAACAACTTCAAGCTAGATTTTCCCATGGATCCCATCCAAAGCTTTTCATTAATGAACGTGGCAACCATTCCTGTGAATTCCTTAGAACCTCTTCTTTGTTTTGGAACTTGATGGTAGCGGTTGCAGTTTCATCATAGTAGGCCCAAAATTCCATGTTATCAAGATATCCATCGTGGAAGTGTTGTGGAATTTGAATATCCTTCACTTGTTTAGTAGCTGGCCATAATATGATATTCATTGGTTGGTTGGTTTCAGGGTCAAGGACAGATGTGTCTTTTCTGATCAATGCTTTTGCAGTCTTCATCGAAGGAAAGTTATCCTTTACTGTTTTATCCAAAAACTGCTTGAATTTGAAAACACTAGGGTTTTGAGAAGGAATGTGAAAAGGAGGTCTAGAGAGTTCAGAGAGATCAACTTTCGTCCATGATTTGAAGTCATGTATGCTTTTGTAGTATTCTGGATTTCTAGAATTCCTCTTAACCACCCATAACTTAAGCACAGGATCATAACCCCACATCTTGATTCATGTATGATCTCCATAATCGTCACCAAATTTTGTCCTTTTAAGATCAGTCAATGTGAGTTGGGGTTCATCTGCTTTGCTATTCTCATTTGAGCTTTTCAAGAAAAGCAAGCCTTCCTTCTGCTTAGCAGTGACTGTTCTTTGGCCATGTTTGATTTTGATCCGTGGCATGGCATTTGTAGGTTTCGCTTCAAATCGATAGATGATTTTTGTTTTTCATGGAGGAGGTTCCTCAAAGGAAATTTCGTTCTCGGAAGGCTGAGCGGAATCATTGGGAGGATCTTCTAGATCGTGAGGCTGCTGAAACAAATATTGGAACTTGTCACCAAAGGCTTCAACTAACTTGTTCTTCAAGCTGAAGTAGAAAGCATTTATGGGTCCAAGATTGGTTTGCAACTCAGAGATTTGCTTAGACTTCAGTGCGTTGTTAGCTTCAAGTTCAGCAATCTGATATCATGCTTTCCAAGTAAAATGTACTTCTCAATGTTTTGTTGCTTTAGAATGCCAATTTCTTCCTTGAGAGAGGACCTATCAGAATCATCATCCCCTGAACAGACTTCCTTGATAGATATCCCTTTTTCGTGTGATGAAGGTTCTTGATCTTGTTGAGCCAAGTGCCTTGCTAGTCTAATTGAGGCTTCATCTAGCGAAGGCCTTATCGGAGAGTATTCAGGGATAGTTGAAGATCCCCCAGCTTCATATATAGATCATGGGCCTTGTTGGGTTATGGGTGGTGCAGAAGCTATTGTAGTGACGACTGTGGATGGAGTTAGAGGAAGTTGATATTGAGTAAGCACACCCAGCCTCGGATCTGATGGGTTCTAGGCATAAGAACAATCCAATGTGCTCATATAAACCCTAATGCTTGGATCTAGGTTTCTCTATTATACATGTAATGTATCCAAGACTTACAATCTTAGATCTAACATATTATAAACTGAAATTATGGTTTGGAGAATTACCTTTGATTGTTATGTAGCAATAACAATCTCAATTCCTCCTTACAATGACTTTAGAAAGCTTAGAGTCACAATTGTCACTCCTCTAACGGCTCACAAACATCAAGAGTAAGAGGATGAAGAATAAGGAGAGTGGAGGCTGCTCAAAACGTCCAGAAACCCTAGAGGAACTCTTAGCCACGTTTTTGGGGCTTAAGGGTACTATATATACATGGAGGCTATTAGGGTTTTCAACTAGGAAACCCTAATTTGACTGCTTAAGCCCTAAGCAGCCCGTGGACCCTTTTAGAATAACCCTTGGACGATTTCTAATGGGTTTCCCCATAGAATTCGTCCAACCTATTATTCCAAGGTGATCCATAGCCCAAATGTAATTATCTCATAATTACTGTTCCAGTCCCTTAAGTTTAATTAATCTTTTTTAGCCACAAAATTAATTATCAATTAATTCTTAACTAATATTAATTAAACAATATGATTTCTCCTTTAATATATTATTCTCGTATTATATTAATAAATCATAATTAATCCTTTCTCTCCATAATTCATCCTATCAAGTTTCTTTGGTGAAGGCAACCCAAGAGGACCATGCACCATCGGGTCAAGTACATACCAAAATAGTTATGGACTTAGACACTAATCCAATAGTCTCCCACTTGGATAAGTCTAATAACTATTCTGCGTATGACTTCAGATCCTAATCTGCAATCGTAGCTTTCCAAAGCCGTTGTCAACTCTGATCTTATCAGATACGCGTGTCCTTTAGATAAGGGATCATATATTCCTCCATTCTAGATATCGTATAGATATGAGACATGAACTTAATCATTCTCTCTTTACTATTTCCCGAATTCCGATTTATGACGACTGACAACAGACTACAATTGAACCATCAATTTAGTCTCGGCTTGGCCAAGCACTTAGGTGCCATCACTAAATCATCGAGGGGACCAAAGATACCGCTTTTATCCTACTTTGGATAAAAGGAATAGATAAACTTTGATTCAATTCTTGCTTGCACTCACTTACCGAATCACACACAACATATGTTTTATAACACCAAGTTACTGGTGCGTTTACATATTATCAATGTGCAACCGATTCGCAAGATACCACTCACACATCTTAGTTTCAAGAATATAAGATGTTATCATCTCACCAATCACTCGTGATAAAATCCATATAGTGATCCAAGTGAGCGTGGGTTTAATCCAATGCTCAAATCATATTCATAAGCACTCATGAACGTTGTAGAAAACATTTGCTTATGTCTAATATACTTTAGACAATCCACACACCAATTCACGAGAGTCTTCATTCGTACCTACTTCCAACATATGAACGACTGTGGCCCGTTTGAATAATTTGATTGTTCTGAACCAATTAAATTATTCAGGAAGTTAAAACATGCAAAGTGAAACACAAGAAAAAATCTAATCCCATATGGCCTCAAACCTTTGAGTATAAATAAAACACCTTTTATTTATGACCATATTGATTACTCATTATTTGTTGTTTCGGGTAATCAACTACTTACCTGAATTATAACTATACTTGTCCCATGCTCTTAGCATGCACACAATGTTTACCTACGGTCCTTAATTTGTGAAATAGGTCAAATGAACACATTTCCAATCACACTCATTTCACAACTCCCAATCCTTATCATAAGTGTAAGAATATGAAATTCTTGCTACTTATAGAATATGCTAGATTCTAACATTTTATGCAATGATCCTTTCATAATGTCATAGCACAAATATCACAATGAATATTGCCAATGAAATTACAAAGTTCTCTATTTAAGATTGTTACAATACAATTCCATAGACATGATGTCTCTCACTCAAAGTACATTCCTTTGAACATCCTTTTGCATAAAATTTTCTAATCTAGACATAGACTCTCAATATCCAACTCCCAATATGGGAACATTTCCATATTTTCCATATGACAACTCATTCTTAATAGAATCTTATCTATTCATAATAATGTCGATATGGTCCATCCAATATCATACTTCCAACTGCTCACAAGCGACCAATCCTCAGCGAGCTTTGGATCGTCCTTTGATAGTCGTTTAATTATCTTAGTCAAAACTGATTCTTTTCCTTTTTCCCTCTAAATGCGTTAGACATTTGGAAAATTTTTGAATGATCAAATATTATAGCATTTGCAATCAATCCTATACCCGAAGCGTATGGGACACGATGCATAATGTCTTACATAAATATACGATACTTTATCAATCTTTTGCCATAATATTTTATGTGTCACGTTTTCAGAATTCGAACTATGAAGAGGGGTGCCATAATCATAATCGAAATTTGAGAACGCACTATGTATCCTTGACTAAATTTATTAACATTGCATAGCCTAAGCCTTTAGATTTGAAATGAAGCATAATATTCTCTCCCTTAATTATAGTAAAACAACTTTTCAACCCTTACGACTTTGCAAACTATAACTCTTGTTTTCTATAATTAATATTGCTAACTTGCAATACTTTTCATAATAATCATACAAGCACAACAGTTATGCTCCCACTATGATGATTATTATCACATAAGCATAGCTATTATGCTCCCACTAGCTTTGACATGTATTCAGAAACAGCTTAACTTCCAGAAAAGAATTCCTATTGAATTTCTTAAGTTCATATTTCTAATGCTTTGATAATCCTTTATGTAAGCTTCTCAAACTTATACACCTTTGCCTTAGATAGTTCATATGTGTGTCTAAACAATTCAGACTAATTGCCAAATCTCACAATTCGAATCATGGAAAGGGATACCGTAACCATAATCAGATTTGAGAATACAATTTTCACAATCACTATCTTCTTAAAATCTCTCTTAGTGAAATCATTTCCTCATAGTCATTTTCACGAAGGAGGGAATCTTATGACACTTAGATTTTAATGGTGTATGTGTTCCTATCCATGCGAATTTGTCAAAACAATTGTTTGCAACAAATCCAAACTCATATGGACCAAACTTTCTCAATCTTGATTTCTTGCCTTATGGCAACACGAGTGCCCACCATGTCTTCCAAGTAGTTAAGCAGCTCACCCTTTCCTATCAATGTACTTTCCATCGATCATGGTGCTTGCCTTTTATGCGTTCAATTGAGAACTCATAGAACTCATATGCATAAATCGGAATGGAACATAAACAAAATAGCATCAACACGATGGGTTATAAACCTCAAGTCGTGTGCTAGTGATGATCGATAAGGTTTATTCTTCATTTGTTCTTGAAACCTTTCAAGACTAATAAGACTCCCACTAACTCCTTGACATATAAGATTCTTTTATCAAGAAACATTTCATGACAAACAAATATTCAAGAGTTAGTGCATTTTTATCAAGACAAAACACTTCACAAATTGGTCCTAGTTGGTCTTTGTCTTATCCAAGACATCACAACTTACCAATTCCAAATGTGCAAGAATAAGAAAACCATTTTCCAAATTCTACATTTGATGAATGTTATAAACCTTCTTAAGACTTGTTACTCAATGTCACAATCTTAACTCTAAGACTTGTTTTGGAACGAAGTATTATTGACTTCTTGATTTAACCATTTTTTTCAATTCTTGAATCCTTTTCTCAGACATACAATTGTCAATTGAGATTTGGTTCTTAATCATCAAAACTTATCATAAAACATAATAAAAGTTACTCTTCGTTCTTCTTAGAATAGAGAAACTTTTATCTTTCTGCCTACTTGATTCTTCTTATTCGTTCTGCTAGTGATTGAAACTCTTTCAATCAATTCAGAATTATACTCAATCTTATAAGTATAACCATATTCACTAAACCTTTAGGAAATCATGACGAATATCTTTGTTACTCTTGTGGTGGACTTGATCAACACACAACTTTGTGTATTCGATCTCTTAGTCCTTCACTTGACACTTTGTCAATGAATTAGTCTAATTTCCAAATATGAAATTTCTCATTGATCATGCAACCAAGTTGCATGATTCCAAGTTTCTGTCCAATTGAAACTTGGGCGATGAGAAACTCTCCATATTTGGTAAATTCTCGACATTTCTACAAATAACATAATTAAGAATTAAATCCATTATTGCATTCAAACATCAATTTTTCATACACGCCATTGCAAGCATAAATAAATAATATAAAATCAAAATTTATTTTATTGCGGAAAAAAATTGTCCTTACAATGCAATTCATTGAAAAACTATGCTAATACATATTTCTTAGCAATCTTATTCTAACTCCAAGTAGTAGCTCAGGAATCTAATCTTCAAGTAATGCGATTGAAATCCATTTATTCACGATTAGATTCCGCTCACTTCTTCCCTTAAGCTTCCTCTCTTTTCTTCGATCCTACAAAATATCAATTGTAATCTTATCACATTATGTATTAAGAATGTAGAATAGGAACTTAAAAAGAGTTAGTTAATGTATTTTACCTAAAGCAGAGCCATACGTTTTGACTCTCCCATCTCTTAGATGTCTTAGGTAAATAGGGCAGCTTCGTCTCCAATGCCCATTCTCTTGGAAATAAAAGCAAATTGACTCTTTTGGAACAGCACATGGAACTACTTCAGACTTTGCCTTTCTCTTATGATCAAACTTTTCGATCATGGCATGCCTTTCGTTGTATTGCCTATATCCATAGAGGTCTGGAAGGCAGATTCACCAATCAACTTTGCTTTTCCAGTGCGCCGACCAATTGCTGATTCAGTAGCAATAACCATCTAGGTGAGATCTATAAGGGTCACGTCGTGATTCATCATACAGTACTCTCTTACGAACTCACTATATGAGTTAGGAAGCGACTAAAGAACCCAGTCAACAGCCAGCTCCTCACAGACAACGGATCCCAACATTCTTAACCTATCAATGTGTGACTTCATCTCTAGGACGTGTGCGCACACCGACTTTCCTTCTTCATGATTACTTGCCAAAAGGGATTGAGTGAGCTTGAACTTTTCAAGCCTTCGAACTTGTGGGTTAGGGAGAATAATTGGAGGAGGTGGAGGAAGTGAAGCATGATCTCTTGTTCCTCGATCGAATCGTGGAATATCATCTTCATGTGGAAAGCTTGTTCCACGGGATTTGGGATGACTATAGTTGTCGTACTTTGACATCTACAAAACAGGAGAAAAATAAATTCAAGTTAGTTGATTGATTGAGTCCTTAATAAATCACCCAAATGAGATACTAAGGCTAGGAGCCAACACAATATTCCACAACTTGGGAGAGGGATGTCGTAACCCAAATTGCAGAACATTTGAAGGTAAGTGAATGACGATTCACTAATTTTCCACCACATGTTACAGTCACCTATTCGATTTTCCGATTAACCACACACACTCCACCGAACTATGAAAAACATTGATTCACCCTTTGCCACCTTTGCTTAGAACCATTTAGTGTGCCGGTTAACCACACACGCTCCACTAACGTCTTCGCAGGGGTACAAAGTGTAATTTCATGGAATTGCATCAATTCACTTTTGCCTAAAGTAACTAAGATTGAGAATTTGTAAAAAATTTAGTTACATTTCTACTTCATTATACTTATAATGGAAGGTTTCTGTCCTATCCTACCCGTTCGGCTAACAACCCTCCACTAGTCAAGAGTGCGGTGGGTAAGAGTGGATACTCATTCAATCGCCATTTTATAGGCAATTTCCTTAAACACCCCTTGTAGACCAGCTTCGTGAATGAGGCCTACTAATGGTATGATTGACTTTTACTCATACATATATATATATATATATATATATATATATATATATATATATATATATATATATATATATATAATATTAGACTTTTAGTGTTATATATAGTATAGGGTGTATTTTACACTTTTAAAATACTAGGTGGTCAAATTTAATGATTATACTTTTAATTTAATTAAATTGTAAACCAAAACTTTATGGATTGATTAAATCTCTTTTAATTATACACTTTAATTAATTAATAAAACCATAAGGGTGTGATTTTAACTTTTCAAAACAATACTAGGGTTTTATAATTTAACATTTCTAAACTAACTTTTAATCAACTTTTAAATTCAAAAAAAAAAAACTTGAGGGCAAGTTTTGAAACATTTCAAAACATTAGGGTTTTAACTATTTAAATTTCAAAACAAAACCTTTAAGTTCAAATTTAAACCATAAAACTTAAATGGGCACAATTGAAACTTTTTCACAACACAAGGATCAAATAACAAATAATAGAAATTAAACAATTCAATTGTCATTATCTATATTTGACCTAATTTCAATTTCTTGCAAGGTAAATTACCCAATTAATACAAATAATCAATCTTTAATCATATAAGGAAGTTATTATCTAATCAGTTGGTAATTATCTTGTGTGTTTGGTAAGGATAATATTTTAGAAACAATAAAAATTGTATTTTATTCGTTTAAAACGAATATGCTAATTATCCTTAAGCAAAACAGCAAGTAAATCCAAAATTCCCTCTGTCTGACGCTCCGACTAGCCGAGTCACACATTGGAACTCGCCGAGTAGGGCAGAGTCGCCGAATCCATGTAGTGACTTGCCGAGTCAGTTCGAGCAGAAGGCCAGGATGCAATTTTCAGTAAATAATTCAACATAGCATCACATACAACATAAACCAATCAAGGCTCTGATACCACTGATGGGTTCTAGCCACAAGAACAATCCTATGTGCTCATACAAACCCTAATGCTTGGATCTAGGTTTCTCTATTGTACATGCAATGTATCCAAGACTTACAATCTTAGATCTAACATATTATATACTGAAATTAGGGTTTAAAGAATTACCTTTGATTGTTATGTAGCAATAACAATCTCAATTCCTCCTTACAATGACTTTAGAAAGCTTAGAGTCATAATTGTCACTCCTCTAATGGATCACAAACACCAAGAGCAATAGGATGAAGAATAAGGAGATTGGAGGCTGCACAAAATGTCCAGAAACCCTAGAGGAACTCTTAGCCACGTTTTTGGGGCTTAAGGCTACAATATATACATGTAGGCTATTAGGGTTTTCAACTAGGAAACCCTAATTTGACTGCTTAAGCCCTAAGCAGCCCATGGACCCTTTTAGAATAACCCTTGGATGATTTCTAATGGGTTTCCCCATAGAATTCGTCCAACCTATTATTCCAAGGTGATCCATAGCCCAAATGTAATTATCTCATAATTACAGTTCCAGTCCCTTAAGTTTAATTAATCTCTTTTAGCCACAAAATTAATTATCAATTAATTCTAGACTAATATTAACTAAACAGTATAATTTCTCCTTTAATATGTTATTCTCATAATATATTAATAAACCATAATTAATCCTTTATCTCCATAATTCATCCTATCAAGTTGCTTTGGTGAAGGCAACCCAAAAGGACCATGCACCATCGGGTCAAGTACATACCAAAATAGTTATAGACTTAGACACTAATCCAACAGAATCAAGACGTCTTCTTCTCACCGGAGGCAGAGAGGTCTGTGTTTCTATCGGATCATTAGAAGATGGTGCAGATGCAGGAGTAGCTACAACAGAGGGAGGAATCCCTGAAACTGCATCCCTATGCCTTGAAGAACTATCATCAATCCTGATACATGAGGCATTGTTTTGAGAGCGTCATGAGCAACCCTAGACTCAATTCTTGTTTTAGCAAGTTCCTTTCCATTGAAAAAGAACCTGTCAACGAACTCAGAACTTGGACCTAGGTCATCATCATCAAGATCAAAGTTAAGAGATATTTCTTGATCGTTAATGTTGGAGAAGTCCATGTCTTTGAGAAAATCATCATCGTCATTATTTTGTTCATCGTTTCCCTTTTCATTAAAGTCTATTTGAACCTCCACATTTTGCAACAGGTCATGTTCTTCTGCCACGATTGCAACAGGGGAAACACGACCTTCCTCGATTTCATTTTCCGTAGCCGAGATGACAATCTCCTCGGTATCTGTTGGGCTAGAAAGGGCATCAGATTCAGTTTGTTCATTCTCTTCTGCAAAAATTCCAAACTTGATCAGAGGGAATTTTCCTTCAAAGTTAATCTTTGCAGGTCGATTTTGCTTCATAAGACCAAAGGAACTTGAGCTAGTAGACTTGAGATCCAGAGTCTCTCCTCCTCTTTCGAATTCAGGGTGTTTGATATTGAAGATGAGGTGCAGGAATCTTGGGTACATGAGGAACATGTCCCTCTCGTTTCCTTCTATGTTCAAAATCATCGCATACAAGATAAATTTTGGGAAATTAAAGTATGTTCCAGAGGCTAAAGCAGCAATCGATCCGGTGTTGACTAGAGATATCTCATTTTCTCCTGATCTCCGTCGTGAAATACAACTCACAAACACATGAGCTAAGTGACGAGTTGAAAAACTCTTTGATCGTTTAGATCTTACACAGGTTAATCAGAATAATGCAAACAGAAATATCAAACACGAGAATGAATCAAAATAAGTTGAATGATTCAATAGATTCACACCTTAGCAGAGCTCGATAAAGAACTTACGCTGTAGAGGCTTTTTAGAGTTACAATCAAAAAAAGGTATTCGCTATGAATGATCGACTCCAAAATCTTACGTACAAAGGTACATGCAAGCATCTATAAATACTAAACCCTAATAATCAAATCATGGATGGATAGGCCCAATCCGGATACAAAATTGGAATAAGGACCGAGCCCAAGACGCAACACTTAATGGACCATACAATCTCCCCCTTTGCATCAATTGGAGCGAGATCTTACTTTGGCTTGCTGGATCCTGCTGCAGGAACTTTCTTCGTGGTATCGAACAGATGAGGAATGATAGCAAGAATGGTTTGTCTGAAATGAATGTACCACTGGATCATATCATCGAAATACTTTTTGTCATCTTCAGAATTCTGCTTGCACCGATTAATGATCCCCATAACATGCTCTAAGCACGAAGTGGTATATAGATGCTTGTCAGCCAAGGCGAACAGACATTTTTGGCCTTCATTTCTGGTGAACATGACTGAGTTCCGCTTTGGATCGATCCTCCCCATCTGCATCATATTCAAATCACTTACAGAACCAACTGGAGAGATGGTGGGCTTTTTCTTGAATACACTAGCAATCTCGTGATCCATCTTGGCAACCTCCATGATGTAGCAAACCAGCATCCTTTTGAAGTGATCTATGATCGGCCAATATTCAGCTTCATTGGTGAGGAGGATGTTATGCAGGATGATCCAATCGTGTGGATTCAGGTTAGGAAGATCAGCTAGAGAAATGGCATGTTCGGTTTTAGCTGACCCCCTCAACACTTTGAACCTGACATTTGTGAAGTTACCCTCCCGAAAGGGTTTGAGCACCTGAACGTTGACGATCTTCTGTGCACTCCACGTCTGATACTGAGGCTGAGAAGACCTTAGATAGAAGTCAATAAGCTCCCTATCGACCTTCGAGTGAGGATGAGGGACTTTAGCAACGTGAGAAAATGCGTGAAATACAAAGGCCTTTCGGGTCAAGGGCATGTCGAACTGAGAGTCGACAGAATTAACCTTGTCCAAGGAGATAACAGGTTCAAGCCAGAGGATGCTGGGGGTATCGATAGCTTCTTTGATAAGCTTCTCGAGAGTCCATGGAGGAAATAGGGTTTTTGACTTTGAAGGAGATCATGAGCCTCCTTCATCTTCCTTTCGTTTGCTTCTGCCACTCTAGCGATCCGAGCACTCATGTCTGAATCCTTATCCCTAGCATGTTACTTCAAGAGATCAGCAATGGTCTCTTTGTCATCATCACCATCACTGTCATCCATAGCCTTTTTCCCCTTATCTCGAGCACCCGAACCAGAAGCATGACCAGTTGTTGGTAGTTCGGTTGCTTTAGTTGAAGCTGATGTAGAAGAAGGAGGCAATTGAGATTGATTATCGCCCTTTGAAGGTCCTTCTACCCCGTTGTTTTGGATGGGCCACGAACTCAGGAAGCCCCTTAATTTTGCTGACCAGGGAAAGGCCAGGAGCAAGCTTTTCAGCAAGCGTTCGCCTCACGGAGTAGTTGTGAATTGGCTTGTGTGCTTCAATAATGTTGGTGAGGGCTCCGTGGACATCCAAAACACAAGTTGAAATGACTGCTTTCTCAGATCAAAGAGAAGCAACCTCCTTTTCTGATTGGGAAATCTGAAGACTCTTGACCTTTAGAGCAGTTGTTTTTCGCGCAAGCACATCCATCACAGAGTTCTCCAAGAGACTGGAAAGATTTATTGTTAGCTTCAAGAGACTGAAGAAGACCGGAAAAGAGATGTTGTTCTGATGCAAATGAAGTAGCAAGCTTCTCAACAACGGAATCAACCCTCATTGCACTAGAGTCAGTTGCTCCCTGTAAAGACTGTAAAAGAATATTAGCATCGTGAAATAGTTTTTCAACTTTTTTGGTCACAGCAGCACAGACCTTTGTGGATGCATCGATAGCAGCAGTGGCAGAGTTGATAGAGGCTTCATGCGCCTTAGTGAAAGTATCAACCATCCCCTGAATGGCAGCTTCTGAGATATTGGACCGAGAGGAGGAGGAGGAAGTGACGAGACTATCAATTTTCTCATGAAGTTCCTTGATGTGCTTTTTAGTGACAGAAGCATCATCGTCATCATCGCTTTGAACCTGGTAGGGACTGTAGTAGACAAAATCAAAGGTCATGTCTTCCCCTTCAAGAAAAAGTCTCGGTATCGGCTGAGTGATTGGGAGATGAAGGCGAAGGTGGAGGTTCGGTTGTGGGAGTAGGTTCGGGTGTGGAAGTAGGTGTGTGTTTGGATGCTGAAGTACGAGCCCCCGTATCAGATATGTTGGTTTGAACTCCAGTGGTTGTTGTTGTTGTAGCTTCTGAGAAAATGGGGGTGGTACATGAATAGAAGTGGGTGGAATATGAGTAGTGGAGGTTATGGGGGGAATGGAAATAGAGATAGAGATTGGGGGAGGAGAGACAGGTTTGTTTGAAACTGGTACCTAAGGTGAAGGCAAACGGGGAGGAGAGTCGCCTTGAAACGACTCCTCTGAGTTTGAATCCTCATCCTCAGATTTACTGGAGGAAGAGGGATGAATGAGTTTCCGCCTGGGTTGGGTTTTCCTCTTCTTTGGTGGAGGTGATTGGACAGTCTTCGTTGATTTTCTCTTTTTAGGAGAAGGGCCTTTCGCCCCTTTGACCACCTTCTTGTCTTTCCCCTTTTCTGGTTTCTTGCACCTAGGAGCAGGTTTGTCGGCGTCATTGATAGACTGAATCATCTTTGGAGTGAGCTCTCTGGGACCCGAAGGAAGAAACTCCTTGTAGGTCTTGATGATGCGGCTCTCCTCTGATACACAAGCATACACTGACTAGGGAATTGAGCCAACAAACTGAAACATGGAAGGATTAGTAACAATTATCTTTGTGGTGTGGAAAACGCCAATAAAGGAGAGTGGAGATGTAGCCACAATGGGGACATGATACTTGTCCATTGCCCATTTGGTGACGAGCGTCCAGAACCTGGCGTAGGAAATTTCAGTATGGCGAGAAGTAAAGGCAAGGCTTTGGATTAACTGTTGCCATAAAACTGAGCCATAGTCGAGGTTGACCCCATTGTACAACCCGTAGAGAATCGTCATGAACAGACGACTAGCCCCATCTGAACCTGCACTTGTCTCTGATAGACCCTTGAACAGGATCGTGAAAAAGCCATTCCACTGAGGAGGAAGACACGACTTCTTCAAGTTTGTCACGGTGGTAAGGATTTCAGTGTAGCCCATGTTGTAAAACATCGAGAACAACTGTCCTACTGAAATCGACTCAGGGTTAACCCTCGACTCATCAGGTTCAAACCCTAGAAGCGAGCAGAATCGTTGTTTTGAGATGGAGGTTTTGGTATCAAGAACATCGAATAAGATGCAATCAACAGACTTATCATAGTGGGCAATAGAGAAAATCTGGGATAAACACTCCATAGGGACAGTTTCGACCTTGGTTAGAGGGAGAATCAGTGGAGAGTGTTTGAGACACTCCACGATGGGGTACATGAATGCATTATACGAAACTGGGGTGAGATCAATGACCAAGCTTTATTGGGGTCGGATTGGGAGAATGTGGGAGGTTTCATGAACAAAGGAGGAATCCGCCATTGTTGAGAGCTTTGAAGAATATGAACAGTGGCAGAAAAGTGTCTTTGCTAGCTCTCAAAAATTTGGGTGCAGTAAAGAGGTAAAAAAACTTACAGTTTACCCTTTATACCGTGTGTAGAAGTGAGAGAAAAATCCGCCCCCAAATCTTCTTGAAAAACGAATTGGTTCCTGAGTTAACTGACGCGTGACAGTTAGCAGCTCCTATGATTACGCATGAGAGAGAAAAACGTTTCCATTTTGCACGTCTTCCCATCAAATGCCTTTTTGAATTCCTGAAACCTTTAGTCTCCCGACTGAGTCATCATCTTATCTTTAAAATGAACTGTCTCCACTAAATAAAAGCAAACACGTAGATAACCCACAACATCCCTTTGAGAATATAGCATTAAAGACCAGAGCTATAAAAATAGCTTGTAGTGAACCAAACCAGACTTATGGAAAATCAAAAAGATTTTCATGCATATTGTGTCAAAGATAAAGAAATAAAGCAACATATATGTGGGATATTGTGATGTCAATATAGGCACGAAACAGTGGATCCCGGGCATGAATCTCTTCCTTCAAAGTCAAGAGAGACTTTAAAGTGTCTGTGTGGTTTCCCGTTGAATTTCGATTAAGCACTTGTTAAGAAGTGTTGACATAAGATAGAAACTGAATGAAGTACTTGTGAGACCAATGAGGTTTGTTGAAAAAGTAGGTTTGGACAGTATTTTAGTGACTTGTTGGAAATGCTTGGTGTGAAATCTCAAGAAAATTTAAAACTGGATTCTAAGGGAAGAAATGTTATGGTATGTAACAATTTCATAAGAATCACACAAAAAGAAAAATAGAGATTTCATGGTACAACCACTTGGGTGGATTCGTTAATTCATGAGTGAAAGCTAGAGCAAATTCAATTGTTCACCATCAATGCATAGTGGGTATTGAATTGTGGGTTTCATTTAGCACGTAGTGACACGAAGCTAAGATCACAAACACAGATATTATGTAACCACCTCAGTGGTAATTTCTGAGAGTCTCAAGGGTTACATGTATGAAGTGAATTTGATGGAGAAAAATGTTTGAGGTGGTATAAGGAAACTAAAGTACCTCTGCTATAAAAAAATAGTGACCAAGCAGAAAACTCTTAACTCATATGAGAAAAGAATAAGGTAGCTCATGATTAGAATAAATGTGGCAGCCTAATTGGGAAGACAAGGTTTGTATATACCCAGTCAATAAGGCTTTATTCAAAATCAGTTGAGGCTTTGGACAACATGCAACAGCATGCTTCTAGGGACACTTAGCTAGTAAAAAGTGTGAGAATGATACCTGCCCCATCGATATTCCATAAACTGTTAACATAAACAGAAGTAGAGACAAAAAGAAAAAAAAAATTTTGGAATTTTTGATATTTTTGTAAAGAGACAAAACAAAACAAACCAAACAATTTTTTTTTTGAACCGAACCCGAAATGGACCGAACGCTCGGTTCATTTCGTTTCCTTCAAAAAAATATTTTTGGATTTTTGGAAAACTATTGTACAAATGTATACAACCAAAGATATCACCTTTTTGAGATATGTGAAAACAAGTGCAGTGGGACCGGACCCGAAATAGACCGAGCGTTCGGTTTATTTCGGGTCCCGTGTGAACCGAACTCGAAATAGACCGAGCGTTCGGTTCATTTCGCTTCCAACTTTTAGTTTTGAGAAGGCGTTTTTGGAACAGACTCCTCTAGTCGATGTGTCTCAGCGGGACCCTCCGGTCCCGTAGCTCGTTGGACCCTCTGGTCCGGTCATAGCTCGTTGGGCCCTCCGGCCCGGTCTGTATCGTTCGACCCTTCGGTCCGGTCTATAACAACATACAACATACACATAGCACATAGCATATAATCTCATACATAACACATAAGACCCTATAGTCTACACAATATACCACTCTAGGTAAGTATAGTGAGAAGACTCACCTCGATGTCTCGGTAAATATCTCTCTCGGAATAAATATGATATATCCTCCGCCTAATCACACAAAGTAATACACTCATAAATACAACTGCACTCAAACCTAAAGGTCAACAAGGTCAATGGTCAACTTTGACCGGACTCGGCGAGTGCACTAGGGCGACTCAGCGAGTCTATACGTGTTAACTGAATCTCTTGGATCCTCTCTTGACACGCCGAGTACTTCTCTGACTCGACGAGTTACACATGGCATGAATCGCGGGGACACCACAAGTTAACTCGCCGAGTCTCAAGAACAACTCGGCGAGTTCCGGCTTGACTCAGTCCCCCTGACTCTCCCTAACTCACTGAGTCGACCCCTCAACTCGACAAGACCACTCGCTGAGTGGTTACGAGAAAACTTCATGCTACTCGCCGAGTCTGTTCTTCAGACTCGGCGAGTTCATGCCAAGCATAAACTCAAACTCACTTCTGAGGTCCGATCTCTTCCATGCAATCATAGATCTGGCTTCCCCGAGCAAGATAATCACGTAAAGTCCAAACCTTGGTACTCAAACAACAACTATTTGCTCCTATATGATGTTTTAGCCCCATATCTCATAACCCTTGGTCAAAACTCCCATGAATCCTCATAAAGCTTAAGGAATAAAGCTTCTCTGGACCTCTATGGATCCCATTTCAAGCCTCATCACAAATAGGGACGAAATGGACATCAAATCTAACCAACAAAGGCTGTCATGAAACCCGAAACCCCCATGTTCATCATAATAACAGAAAAGGGGGCCAAAATATACCTCCAAAATGATGCTCTGAGCTCCAAATTCGAAGGATGTCCCCCTCCCTTGCCTCCTCTTGGCTAGAATCTCCTTTTCCTTGCCAAACAAAGCTTCAAAGGTTAACAATGTCCTCCTTTCTCTCCCAAAATGCTCAAAATCTCTTTAGGGTTTCTCTCTGGGGTTGGTGGCCGCAAATGACGGCCATAAGCCCCTTTAAATAGGTCTCAAACCCTGGAAATTAGGGTTTCATTAAACAGCATGGACTCGCCGAGTCCAGATGCGAACCCGCGTGCAAAACCGCGATCCTACTCGGCGAGCTTAGACTCCAACTCGACGAGTCTCCTCACATCATTCAAAAATTAAAAGAATAAAAATAATACCTGGGAATCCGGGTGTTACAATTCTACCCCACTAGAATCAGATTCGCCCTCGAATTCTCACTCTGCAAATAACTCCGAATGCTGCTCACGCATCTCACGCTCTGGCTCCCAAGTTAACTCTGACCCTTTCCGGTGCTACCATTGGACCTGCACCAGTGGCACCTCTTTATTCCTCAGGAACTTGATCTTCCGATCTCTGATCGCCACTGGTCTCTCAGCATAATTCAGGCTCGCATCCACCTGAATATCTTCTAGTGGCACTACTGCCGATTCATCGGCTACGCACTTTCGCAACTACGACATGTGAAATGTGTCATGAATCTGACCCAACTCTGCTGGGAACTCCAAATGATAGGCTACCCTGCCTACGCTCGCGACCACCCTGAAAGGACCAATATATCGGGGCCCCAACTTGCCCCTCTTCCTGAATCGAATCACTCCTTTCCATGGAGAGACCTTCAGGAGCACAAAGTCGCCGACCTGAAACTCAAGCTCAGACCGGCGTCTGTCCGCATAACTTTTCTGACGACTCCGAGCGGTCAACAACCTCTGTTTGACCTACTGAATCTGCTCTGTCGTCTGAAGCACGATCTCGGTACTACCCATCACGCGCTGCCCTACTTCTCCCCAGCAGATAGGAGTCCGACACCTCCTCCCATACAACAGCTCAAAGGGCGGCATGCCAATGCTCGAATGATGGCTGTTGTTGTAAGACAACTCCGCCAAGGGAAAAAACGTGTCCCAACTTCCACCGAAATCCAACACACATGCTCGGAGCATGTCCTCGAGCATCTGAATCGTCCGCTCGCTCTGACCGTCGGTCTGGGGGTGGTACACAGTACTAAAATGCAGTTTCGTTCCCAATTCCTCATGAAACTTCTTCCAGAATCTGGAAGTGAAATGTACATCTCGATCTGAGACAATCAAAATCAGCACTCCATGTCGTGATACCACCTCTCTCACGTACATCTCCACCAACTTCTCCACGGAAGGGCTCTTAGTAATGGCCAGGAAATGAGCACTCTTTGTCAACCTATCCACAATCACCCATATTGCATCGAAACCCCTCGCGGTTCTTGGCAATTTGGTGATGAAGTCCATGGTAATCTGTTCCCATTTCCACTCGGGAATCTCTGATGGCTGCAACTTACCATGTGGACGCTGATGCTCGGCCTTAACCCTACGACAGGTCAACCATCTCTCTACAAACCATGCGACATCCCTCTTCATACAGGGTCACTAATAATCCTTTTTCAGGTCAAAAAACATCTTAGTGGCCCCGGGATATATCGAGAATTTCGATCGATGAGCCTCCTCCATCAAAATGGTACGCATCCCGCCCACGGACGGTACCCAAGTCCGACCCTGAAATGTCATATGCCCCCGGCTATCGGTAACGAACTCCAATACCAGCCCGACAACTTGTTACCTCTTCTGGCTCTCAGGCTGCACAGCCTCAACCTGGGCTCCTCAAATAGCATCCGAAACTGGGGTCATCACTGTCAATCTCAAACATACATCTCGCAATGGGGCGCTCTCCGCCCTACGGCTCAGTGCATCGGCTACTACATTAGCCTTGCTCGGGTGGTGCAGGATCTCACAATCATAATCCTTGACCACGTCCAACCACCTCCTTTGTCGCATATTCAATTTGGGCTGATCCATCAAATACTTCAAGATCTTGTGGTCCGTGTATATCATACATCGAACCCCGTACAGGTAGTGTCGCTAGATCATGAGAGCGAACACTACCGCCCCCAGCTCCAAATCATGTGTGGGATATCTCGACTCATGAGGCTTAATCTACCTTGATACATACGCTATCACATTCCCTCTCTACATAAGCACCGCTCCCAATCTGGATATCGATGCGTCACAATAAACCACAAAATCCTCCATCCCTTCCGGAAGGGCTAACACTGGGGCTTCGCATAACTTCCTGCAAAGTGTCTCCAACGAGGTCTGCTACTCCAGACCCCAACAAAATGCAACAACCTTCCGGGTCAACGTAGTGAGGGGCACAACGATCTTGGAGAAATCCTTAATAAATCTCTGATAATAGCCGACCAATCCCAGAAAACTCCTGATCTCGGTGGGTGATCTCGGCACCTCCCACCTCATAACTGCCTTAATCTTGGCCGGGTCGACTAAAATCCCCTTCTGGTTAACGAGATGTCCCAAAAACTTGACCTCTCGTAACCAGAACTCACATTTGGAGAACTTGGCATAAAGCCTCTCCGATACCAAAACTCCGAGGATCTCCCTCAAATGCTCATCATGTTGCTCTCTGGATCTCGAATACACCAGAATGTCGTCGATGAACATGATCACCGAGCGATCCAACATTGGTCTGCACACCTGTTCATGAGATCCATGAACACCGCTGGTGCGTTGGTGAGTCCGAAAGGCATCACCACGAATTCGTAATGACCATAACGAGTCTGGAAGGTTGTCTTCTATACGTCCTCCTCCCACACCCTCACCTGATGATACCCAGACCTCAAATCGATGTTGGAGAACCAAGATGCTCCCTGCAGCTGATCAAAAAAATCATCGATGCTTGGTAATGGGTAGCGGTTCTTGACCGTTAGCTTATTCAGCTCACGATAATCGATGCACATCCGGAGCGAGCCATCCTTCTTCTTGACAAAAAGGATAGGCGCTCCCCAAGGCAAACTGCTCGCCCTGATAAACCCCTTTACCAGCAGTTCTTGAAGCTGCGAGGACAACTCCTGCATCTCCGGAGGCATAAGGCGATACGGTGCCTTAGCGATAGGCACAACTCCTGGAACCAACTCAATACCGAACTCTACCTGCCTCTCCGGAGGCACACCCGACAAGTCCTCTGGAAACTCATCCGGAAACTCACGCACTATCGTAACCTCATCAACTAACCTCGGTCTCTCAATATCAACCCTCGCATCCGTCACGTATGCCACAAAACCCCTACATCCCTGCTGTAGACTCTATCTCGCTCTGGCGGCCGAACAAAATGCTGACCCTGAACGTGTACCCTCTCCGTACACCAAAAGAACTGCCTCACTAGGGTCTCGAATAAACACCAATTGATGCTTGCAGTCTATCACATCTCCATAACGACTCAACCAATCCATACCCACTATTACACACACGTCCCCCATCGCGATCGGGACCAGATCAATTTGAAACTCCACACCGAAGATCTCAAGGACACATCCTCTAATCACATCCGAAGCATACACAGCTCGCTCATCAGCTATGGAAATTCGCAGAGTCCGATCCAATGCCTCTCGACGGGTACTAATATGCTGACTAAATGCTATGGAAACAAACGACCGACTCGCATCCGAGTCAAATAACACCAATGCAGGCACAGAATTCACAAGAAAAGTACCTACGCATATGATCATATAAGCATAAAATCTCAACTCAAATAAATGATGAAAAGAAAATACATACCAGCCACAACATCAAGCGCTGCGCGGACCTCCTTCGCGGTCAACTGAAACGCTCTCCCACGAGCCCTCGGGGCCTCAGCCTTCACCGGCCGACTCTCGGTAACCCTATCAGCAGGCGCAAATTCCAGCCCTGATCCCTATAGAAGCTGCGGCCACTCGGCCTTCCGATGGCCCGTCTAGTTGCAATGAAAGCAAACCGAGAATCCCTTGGGGAATTCCCTCTTGATATGCCCCTCCTTCCAACACTTGTAACATACTCCAGCCCTGCAAGACCCCTCATGAGTCTTACAGCACTTCCCAGAACTGCGGCCCTTCGCGCCCCCAGCTCTCGAATCAGCGGGTCTAGCCCGGTTGGCTGCCTGCTAAGACTAGGCCGGCCGCCGATCCATCCACTGAGACTCGGCCTCCTCCCAGGCCTAAGTCTCCAGCTCGATCTCCCTCTTCCGGGCATTTGCCTGGAGCTCAGCAAATGTCCGGTAAGTCGAGTTAGCCACGAACTCCTGTATATCTCTCCTCAGAACACCCAGATAACGGCTCATATGAGCTCGCTCCGTCGACACCTGCTTAGGGCAAAACATCGCCCTCTCATGGAACTTCCTGGTGATGACAGTCACTGAATCAGTACCCTGCTTGAGGGCCAAGAACTCCTGGATCAACCGTTCCCTCTCTACCGGGGGAACATACTCCTCTTGGAACATAGAGGTGAACCTCTCCCAGGTCACCTCAGAAATCTCAGCCTAAGTAAAGTTCACCTTCACGAACTTCCACCAATCCTTTGCTCCCAGGGGGAGCTGGTTCAAGGCGAACCGAACCCTCAAGTGCTCTGGACAAGAGCATGTATAGAAAAATCCCTCGATGTCAGAGATCCACCTCATAGTAGCAATCGGGTCCTGCGTCCCGTCGAACTCTGGTGGCTTCGTGTTGCTAAACTCCCGAAAAAACAACGAGTCACCTCCCTGAGGTCTAGCAGCAGCAACAACAGCACTACCTGCAGCTGCAGTAGCCTCAGTCAACGCGGCGTACCGCTCATCAAAAGTCTCGATCAACGTCGTCTTGATGTCTCCAAACATCTCAGGAATCTCAGCCCGGATGGCAGCAACCACTTCATCATGAATCATCTGACGGATCTCCTCGTCGCTGACACCACTAGTCTCAAGTGTGTCGAGTCCCAACCATGATGTCTCTGAAATACAACAAAAATTATCATAGATTTGATCGAACATGCTCATACTCGATGACGCAACCCTACTTGTCCTCCGTCGTCCAAAAGATTCTTACTTGAAATGCCCACTGATCCGGTGTCTTCAATAGTACGGGCCCAATACTACTTATCATACCGCACCAGCATTCACTTCAAGTCCTCCTCCTTGGATCTTGGATTACAAGTACTCAATTCTCATGAGCTCCTAACTGCTATCACTCGCTCTCAAAGCATCTGAGCAGCAGAAAACTCCTAGGCTAAGGCATCACAAAACAGGCCACTCTAGTCCTAATATGTATACTTAGCCTAGTCTAGCATGCTTATAACATATCTCATAACACATAAAGTAAGGGTACTTTTGGGGAATTTGTCGCTCGGGCGCTGGCTGATCTTACACACGGCTCTGCTCTGTTTGTCACAAAACTCTGTTACTCTTTTCAAAAAATTTATTTTATTATAAAAATTGTCCTCAATTCCTCAGTTTGAGTTCAGATACGCCCGAAGATGCATCCGAATCCCTCAAACCAAGGCTCTGATACCAACTTGTAACAACGTAAATTTTCAAAACAAATTTTTCATTTTCAAAACCATCAATTTTCACAAAATAACATCAACATATTGTTTCAAATGTATTTATCACAAAACATCTCCCCAGAATCCAAAACATAAACTCCATAAGTGTGTACGGATCATGTTGGCGCCTTCCCGCGCTCATCACTGGTACCTGAACAACATCACACAACAACTGTAAGCATAAATGCTTAGTGAGTTCCCCCAAAATACCACATACACCACATACGCCACTCAAGGCTATAATACGACCCTCCGGTCGATGTGTCTCAGCGGAACTCTCCAGTCCCGTAGCTCGTTGGACCCTTCGGTCCGGTCTATAACAACATATAACATACACATAGCACATAGCGCATAATCTCATACATAACACATAAGACCCTCTGGTCTACACAATATACCATTCTAGCTAAGTATAGTCAGAAGACTCACCTTGATGTCTCGGTAAATATCTGTCTCGGAATAAATGTGATCCAGCCTCCGCCTAATCACACAAAGTAATACACTTATAAGTACAACTGCACTCAACTGTAAAGGTCAACATGGTCAACGGTCAACTTTGACTGGACTCGGCGAGTGCGCTAGGGCGACTCGGCGAGTCTATACGTGTCCACTGACTCTCTTAGATCCTCTCTTGACACGCCGAGTACTTCTTTGACTCGACGAGTTCCACCTGGCATGAATCGCGGGGCCACCACGACTCAACTCGCCGAGTCTCAAGAACAACTCGGCGAGTTCCTGCTTGAATCAGTCCCCCTGACTCTCCCTGACTCACTGAGTCGACCCCTCAACTCGACAAGACCACTCGCTGAGTGGTTACGGGCAAACTTCATGCTACTCGTCGAGTCAGTTATTCAAACTCGGCGAGTTCATGCCATGCATAAACTCAAACTCACTTCTGAGGTCAGATCTGTTCCATACAATCATAGATCTGGCCTCCCCAAGCATGATAATCACGTAAAGTCCAAACCTTGGTGCTAAAACAACAACTATTTGCTCCAATATGATGTTTTAGCCCTATATCTCATAACCCTTGGTCAAAACTCCCATGAATCCTCATAAAGCATAAGGAATAAAGCTTCTCTGGACCTCTATGGATCCCATTTCAAGCCTCATCACAAATAGGGACAAAATGGACATCAAATCTAACAAACAAAGGGGGTCAAGAAACCCTAAACCCCCATGTTCATCATAATAACAGAAAAGGGGGCCAAAATATACCTCCAAAATGATGCTCTAAGCTCTAAATTCGAAGGATGTCCACCTCCCTTGCCTCCTCTTGGCTAGAAACTCCTTTGCCTTGCAAAACCAAGCTTCAAAGGTTAACAATGGCCTCCTCTCTCTCCCAAAATGCTCAAAATCTCTTTAGGGTTTCTCTCTGGGGTTGGTGGCCGCAAATGACGGCCATAAGCCCCTTTAAATAGGTCTCAAACCCTGGAAATTAGGGTTTCAGTAAACAACGTGGACTCGCCGAGTCCACTTTTGGACTCGCTGAGTCCAGACGCGAACCCGCGTGCAAAACCACGATCCTACTCGGCGAGTTTAGACTCCAACTCTACGAGTCTCCTCACATCATTCAAAGATTAAAAGAATAAAAATAATACCTGGGAATCCGGGTTTTACACTTGCTTCAGGAAGGGCTTTGGCGAAGATGTTGGCCAGTTGATCATTGGTTCGAACAAAGTGAATTTCTACGTTTCCATCTTCCACATGATCCTTAATAAAGTGATACCTCAGTGCTATATGCTTTGTCTTAGAATGTTGCACTGGGTTATGACAGATCCTAATTGCACTTTCTGAGTCGCAATATAGTGGGATCTTTTTCATATTGAGTCCATAATCTCAGAGTTGGCTTTGGATCCAAATCACTTGTGATGTGCAGGAGCCGGCTGCGATGTACTCTACTTTGGCTGTAGACAAAGAAACACACGTTTGTTTCTTAGATTGCCAGCTCACCAACTTCCCGTCGAGGAATTGACAACCTCCTGTAGTGCTTTTCCGGTCTAGACCACATCCTCCTAGGTCTGCATCTGAGTAGGCTTGAACGAAGAAAACTGAGTTTGAGGGATACCAGAGACCGAGAGAAGTGGTTCTCTTAAAATACCGGAATATATTCTTCACTTTCAGCATGTGAGGTTCACAAGGATTTGCTTGAAATGTGGCACAATAGAATACTGAGAACATAATATCGGGCCTGTTAGCTGTGAGGTACATTAGGGAACCAATCATTTGGCGATATAGCATTATATCGACTGCCGGTTTTTCCAAAGATGGTGTGAGCTTGGTGCCAAACTCCCATCATGCCGAATTTGGCAAGGAGAGTCTTCGTATATGCTTCCTGGTTGATAAAGATGCCATCGGGTCCCTGTCTAATAATTAAACCAAGGAAAAAGTTAATCGGACCCATTGAGCTCATTTCAAATTTAATCTCCATCAACTTTCTGAATTCAGCTGTTCGGCTAGGATTCGTTGAGCCAAAGATGATATCATCGACAGAGATTTGAACGATCATAAGGTGGTTACCTTCCTTTTTACGAAAGAAGGTTGGGTCAACTGAACCTGGTTTGAATTTAGACATCTTTAAAAACTTAGTTAATGTTTCATACCATGCCCTAGATGCTTGTTTCAGACCATAAACAGCCTTATCCAAGATGTAGCAGTGATCTGGATGCTTTTCATTTACAAAATCAGGAGGTTGCTCCACGTACACCGTTTCTTCAAGTTCCCCATTTAGAAACGCACACTTCACATCCATCTGGTAGACCTTGAAATTTTTTTGTGCAGCATAGGCAAGAAATATTCGAACAGATTCCAGCCTTGCTACCGGAGCGAATGTCTCTTCGTAATCGATTCCTTCTTCCTGGCAGTATCCTTTCACCACTAGCCGAGCTTTATTCCTGATTACATTTCCCTCCTTGTACATTTTGCTTCTGAACACCCATTTGAGACCGACAACTGAGGCATCTTTTGGTGTTGGAATGAGTCTCCAGACCTTATTTATTTCGAACTCATTGAGTTCGTCTTGCATTTCCTGAACCCAATCAGAATGATCGAGAGCAATATTGACGGTCTTCGGCTTTATTTTGGATATGAAAGAATTAAACATGCATAATTCTACTTTGGAGAATAAAGCAGTTTGCTTCGCCTTCGGTTGTAATCGAGTTAGAAAATTTTCTGATGCATCACCCACTATTTGAGATACAGGATGATCTCTGGTCCATTTTGTGAGAGGAGGATAATTTGGATCATATGATGGATCCAATTCAGCATTTACCATTTCTTCCAACTCTGATTGAATATCATCATCATAGAGCATATCCGAGTTCTCCCCCTCGACAGATGAAGAAAAAAGAAGTCTTTCTTCGACCGAGCTTTCGGGCTGATCCGGACTTTCGATTGTCACTGGACTTTCGGGTGCTACCAGACTTTGGGTGCTACCGGACTTTCGGGTGCTACCGGATTTTCGGGTGCTACAGGACTTTCGGATCCGTCAAATATTGGATTTTCCCCCTGGACATGTGAGACCTGTTGATTTGAAGAAAAGTGATTCTCCCCCTCGACCGAAGTACCACTCTGGGGAGGTTCGTTTCGAACTGGTTCTTCTTCTCCCATTTGTTTGGCTGCATCTTCGACAATCTTCTTAAGGTGATCAATCTGGTTGTCTGCTGTCATGGCCTCAGAGTTGGTAGCTTTCTCAGGTTCATCAAATGAATCCATAAACTGGTCAAAGAAAATGGCAATCGATGTTGTGACTTGACCTGTTTGAGAGAAAATCTCTCCAATTGCTTCTTTGGTAGACTTCAGCTTCTTGACATAATTGTCATCGAACGTCACATAATAGGATTCTTCAATTCTTTTAGAACGCTTATTCAAAACCCTGTATGCCTTTGAAGTAACAGAATATCCTAGAAAGATACCTTCATCAGCTTTTACATCAAACTTGTTGCGATGTTCTTTGGAGTTGAAGATGAAGCACCTTGAGCCGAACACGTGAAAGAACATGACATTCGGCTTCCTGTTGTTAATAATCTCATAAGGGGTGAGAGAGAAACGCTTGTTGAGATAAGACCTGTTTTGAGTAAAACAAGATGCGGCAATGGCGTCAGCCCAAAAATATAGAGGAAGAGAAGCAAAACTCAACATGGTTCGGGCCGCCTCACACAGTGACCGGTTTCGCCTTTCAACAATTCCGTTCTGTTGAGGTGTATAGGGGGCTGAGAAATTGTGACGGGTGCCTTTTTCTGCTAAGAAATCTTCGAATTCTTTGTTCTTGAATTCCAGTCCATTATCGCTCCTGATGTTTCGAACGACTTTTCTCAGTTGCACTTCGACTTGCTTGATAAAGATCTTTAGTTTAGAAAGAATACCCATGTAAATCGTGAGAAGTCATCAACAATAACAACGATGTAGTTGTTACCGCCAATGCTCTCGATTGATGATGGACCACATAAGTCGATGTGAAGCAACTCAAGTGGTTCAACAACTTTGGTGTTTATGATTGTTGGGTGACTTTGGCGACTTTTTTTCCCCATTTCACATGTAACACATAAGTGTTCACGACCTAACTTAAGCAGTGGAAGTCCCCGAACATGACCACCAGTGACTAGCTTGTTGATGTCTTTGAAGTTGAGGTGTGAGAGCCTTCGGTGCCACAACCAACTTTCGTCTGAATGGGCTTTGGACAAAAGACATATGGCTGGATTCCCTTTGATTGGTCTGAGATTCAGAGGGAACATTTCACCTTTTCATTCAGACTTGAGAATAACTTTGTTGGATTTCTTCTCTATTATCTCTGAACCTTCGTTATCGAACGAAAATTTGAGACCTGTACCTCCCACTAGTTGAGACACACTAATGAGGTTATGCTACAATCCCTTTACATACGCCAGCTTACTGATTGTAAAGTCTCCATTGGTTATCATCCCATAACCCTTTATTGTTCAATAAGAGTTGTTACCAAACTTGACGTTGCCACCGTTTTGAAGTGACCGAAACTCCCTTAGCTCTTCCTTCCTTCCTGTCATGTGACATGAGCAGCCACTGTCTATGTACCATTCTTCGTCGAACTGCTCGTCACTTATAACCTGCAAAAATTAAGCAGATTTAGGAAACCAAAGTTTCTTGGGTCCTTGTGATCCTTTTACAGAAATGGGAATAGTAAGAGAAACATCAACAATATATGTTCGTTTTATTAAGGTTGTTTCATATTTCCTCTTAATAGTAAACACTTTGATTTTATTAGAGTTAGATGCAGGTATTTTGGATTCAGGTTCGGGTGTTTGGGCTTTAGCTTGCTTTCGGGCTTCATTTTCTGAGGAAATCTTCCTTTTTCCTTTCAAATCCTTCGTCGATTGTGAGGTTGGTGTAGGACGAGAATTAGGCTTAGAAGATGAATGAGAACAAGAAGAATTAGAGGAATAGAAGATAGAACGAGAATCTTTCCTGACTTGAGGTTCGAAATGACCTTTGCGGTTGTGACCATTTGAGGGACCGAACCTGGACCTTCGGTTGCTGTTTGTTAATGGACCGAAACTGGATTTTCGGTTGTTGTGAGTTGCTGGACTGAAACTGGGTCTTCTGCTGTAAAAGCTTGATGGACTAAACTCCGGTCTTTGTCTGTTGTTGTTTGGTGGACCGAAACCAGACTCTCGGTTGTTGTTACTTTCGGGACCGAACCTGTCCTTCCGGTTTTGTTCTTCCTTTGGCCTGAAGGTCCTTTTCTGGTTCTTTTGATCCAATGAACCGAAGCTTCTTTTACTCTTATTTTCTTCTCCTTTTGACTTTGAGTTTCTATCAAAGTGAGTATATTGAGGATTTTGGGAGTGCCAAAATTGCTTTCTCTCTGAGAGATTTTTCTTGTATCTTAGATTTCTCTGCTGCTTTTGATTTTTCACCTGTTTCGGTTGTCTGTGAATATTTGCCTTTTGTTTCGGCTTTTGAACAACTGGTTCACTTTCCATGGAAGAGGTTTCGCTTGTAGAAGATACGCATTCTACCGAAACCTCTTTTGTGCCACTAGAACTGGGCACATCAAAGTTGGTAGGTTTATTTAGTGGTTCTACCATATATCTACCTTTGGCCTTCCATGATGTTCGCTCTGAAAAACCAACTGTTTCATCTGCATTGTCTATCGGTGCAGACCAAAAAAACTGATCATAGTCATCGGCATTATCTTCATTCACCATGGCAGTGAGTTCGGCTGTATGATGTTCGGTAACTCTCGTGACCTTATACACTTGATTGGGAGTGGTTCTAACCTTTTGGTATACAACGACCTTTTCTTTAAGGATTGGGGACTTATTTTTGGACAGACGAGCGAATTCCACATAATTTTCAGAAATCAAGTTTTTGTGGTTTTCAGGTTCGCTCCTAATAAACTCTGAATAATCAACCTCATCCTCTACAGAGATTTCACTCATGTCATCGTCCTCATTAAGTTCAGATGCATTTTCAACATCAGTTTTATTTTCTGAACTGAATTTGGTACTCAATGAGTCAAATTTTTTTATAGTTTCGGCTATGAGTTTCAACTTATCATTTTCATCCAAAAGATTCTTAAGCATGTCCTTATGGTCTTTGGACTTTATAAAAGATTCAATTTTTTCCAGACCATACATATATGTGGGATTTACATCATCTGAAGATACAACACTTTCACAGTTGTATGTTTCAACATCGATTTCATCCTCCTTTAACTCAAGGAAGGGCAAAATCATGCAATGTATCTTCTGGCCTATTTCACAGTTTAAATGCAGCTGAGTAATGTTAGTATAAAGTCTTTTTTCAATTAAACAAAAAACATTCCTCTGTTTTAACAATTTAAGATTGTCTCTTTGCAAATAGATATTCTCATCCCTAGACTTAATCAACTCCAACTCCTCCTGCTCAATCCGTATCCTTCGCTCCTCACTCTTGGATGATACCCTTCTTGATCAATTCATATAGTTCAATGATCTGCACACTGAGAGGCTTCATTTTAAACCACACGTCCTCTTGGTCCATATCCACTTCGTTTCCACCATCAGTGTTGTATCCTCTCATTTGGGATACATCTGTCACCATCAAACATCTTCCACCAGCATCACCACTCTTCACCACATAATCCTTTCCATGAGACGGCTTTCTCACCTCATCATCTTCTGAGCCGGTTGACCACACCTGTACACCACCGAACTCATCGCCATCTACTGAATCCTTCTCCTCATCTTTCTCTGCCATCTTCTTCAACACGCAATCCTTTGCGTAGTGATTTTCCCACCATAGTAAAAACAGTTGACACCAGAATCAGCTTCACCCTTCGCTTCTTTCTTTGATTCTTCAGCCTTCGGCTCCTCTTTCACTTTTTTCAGAGCTATAGCTTCCCTGCCAGTTTCGGTTCTTGTTGGTAGGGAACTTCTTCTTGATGAACCTTCTTGGATTTGACACCATCATTGCAATGTCTTCAGATGTTAAATCATAGTCTCCCAGATTCAAATCTTCTTCTTCTTCTGCTGCATTCTTACCTTTTGACAGAAGAGCCAAAGACCCCATGTTTGAAACCATGCTCTTCTCATGTAGCACCATCTTCTCCTGGGATTTCAGAATCCCTACCAAGTTTGCCAAAAAATACGATTTGAACTACTCATGCGCTTTAACCGTCGACACAACTGCCCTCCATTCGGGTCTTAGGCCATTTAAGAAAGTGACCTTCTGTTCGATAAGCTTTCTTTCAATGTCATGTTTGATCATCTTGCTGAGAAGATGATTGAACCTATCAAATGTTTGTGTAAAAACCTCCTCTGGCATCTGCTTGAACTCTCCAAATTCAGAGAGAAGTAGTGTCTGAATTGAGTGCTCCAGATCTTCATCTGTGGAGTACAGCTCCCGCAGCCGATCCCAGATTTCCTTTGCAGTACAACAAGAACTTACTAATCGAAATGTGTCGGATTGAAGAGCGAATCGAATTAGTCTCAATGCCTTAATGTTGCATTGGAACTTCTCCTTTTCGTCTTGAGCGACGTCTTTCACATCTTTTAACAGATCATTATACACCTTTTGAGTTTTAATGATTCTTGAAGTGCTTGAATGAGCGAAAGGGCCAGCTGTGATAGCTTCCCATATCAGATACCTATTATCTTCCGATCCAATAACGTTATCTTCAAAGTGGTGCGTCCACACTTCATAATCTTGAGTGTAGAGGATTGGAATCTTCGTTGTTGATCCGATGCTGTTAGAGATGTTGATGGGGTTGCATTGAGAATCGTCCATGCTTGATCGTTTAACCTGTTATAAGATCAGACTTTGTAATACGTAATATTAGGGCAGGATGAATAGTTAATGAGATACGTCAATTATGGAGTGACGGCTCAATAAGTATAAATGAATGCGGAATAAACCCTAATCACTTCTTTCACAGAAGAGATGTGTATGAATTACACAGTCTCCTGCTCTGATACCAATTGATGAGTTGAAAAATTCTTTGATCGTTTAGATCTTACACAGGTTAATCAAAATAATGCAAACAGAAATATCAAACACGAAATTGAATCAAAATAAGTTGAATGATTCAATAGATTCACGCCTCAACAAAGCTCGATAAAGAACTTCCACTGTAGAGGCTTTTTAGGGTTACAATCGACAAAAGGTATTCGCTATGAATGATCGACTCCAAAATCTTACGTACAAAGATGCATGCAAGCATCTATAAATACTAATCCCTAATAATAAAATCACGGATCGATAGGCGCAATCCGGATACAAAATTGGACTAAGGACCGAGCCCAAGACGCAACACTTAATGGACCTTACACTAAGTACTTCCAACATCGAGGTAATAGCTTCTTGAGAGTGGGTGGAAAAGTTCCTTCATAGCCCATCTGGTTCAGAATATCTTGAGTTCTGTCTAGATCAATCTCCTTTGGGAATTTAGACCTGTCACTGATCTGCAAAGATTCTCGAATGATCCGTTCAGGGACCAAGACCTGCTTTCCACGCATAGAGGCCTTAAGAAAATTTTCACCCTTATAGTCCTTCTTCACAGTTGCGTTGCTCTAGAATTCTTTAACCAGATGTTGAAAGATGATCGGACTTGAGGTGAGAGCATGGAATAGGAAACATCTTCGTAATCCATTCACTATGGATTGAAACTCGTAGTGAGCCTCTGGAGAATCAACAAGGAAAATTGCTAAGTTGTGAACTTTAACGAATTCAGGTCTTGCCATTTTGACCTGAGAAAAGTAAACAGGAAGATTCAACAATAATCATAAAGTATTTCCCCAAAACTCAAATAGATTCAATTTTCATGGATTCAATTTCAAATTTTTAGAGAAAATTTGGATGCACTACCGTACACAAGGGTACAGCCGCAAACATGGTGTGTGGCCGCACACGTGATGCACAACCGCACACGGATGCGCGACCGCACATACTCCAAAACTACCGAAAAAATGTTATTCTTTTAATTAAACCGTTAATTCATGGACGATTAAGCTCAAAAACATCATCACGAGGGTCGATTTGATCATACCTTTGCGACTGAGTGTTCAATTTCTTGAAAAAGATCGAAATTTGACATTTTTATAGAAAGAGAATCTGATGGGTGTGCGCGGCCGTTCTTAGAGAAATGAAAGGAAAGGAGTGTTCGGCCACACACACTCGTTATATACCTTCTTCTAAAACCCGGTCCAACTTAAACCCAAACAGCGCAATAGATTTTTGATCTTGATGCATTTCAAGGACTAAAAAAAAATAAAAAAATCTAAGACATTTAAACTAAGCTAAAAATAATAATAAAAATCAAAATTAAAAAAAAAAAGAACTTCATTTGTCTAGTTTTCTTAGCAAAATAATAAAAACAAAAGTTTATGGTTAAAATTTGAAATTTGAAATTGAAATGAATCAACACTAATTTCTCATTAATCCAAAACTAATAAAATTTTGTGATATAGGGATCAAAGTAGTCGGACAATCATAATCTACTTATCGATACATTTGTCTTCATGTCTACGTCTGATCGATCGCCGTTATTGCGGTCCACTTAAACATGAAAAAATTTGATAATTTTTGTATTTACTGTAAGTGACAAGTCATTGGATCTTATGAACTTAGATAATATTCCTAAGAAACCATTCAGCTGACGACGACCAAAGGTATTGTTGTCCACCTAAATTGAACAGCGAGATCTACAGACAACCTATAAGTGTTCAATTTGTATTAGAATGTGTTTCCCGATTCCTAATATACCCCAATAATCAAGGACTTCTGGAATACTCCTTACATCGGATGAGCAGACAATTATTAAGAAAGAAGTCAGATTTAGATTGCATATGTTGTACACTAAGGTCGGATCTCTTCCAATCATGTAGAGAGTGAAACACATGACTAACTAGAGTTTAGAGGGATTGAGAAGTAGAAGGTTACATATGCTGTGTACCAGGTCTGATTGTTAATCACACAAAGGAGACAACATATGGCTAACAAGTAGGAAGAATATCATAGAAGAAGATGTAGTGAGACCGAGTTGCATATGTTAAAGTCCAGGTCGGATCTTTTGATCACACAGAGGAAGTAACATATGACTGACAGAAAGAAAGAAAGAAAATAACTTTCTACATAAGTAATTTATCGGAATTCCCTAGTCACCCCGTCAATACAGGAATTAATGACAAAGTCCGCACATCGAGGAAAAGTCAATCCACAATTCTAAATACAGATCATTTAGTGTATCCACAGATTCCCATGTATACTTCTCTGCTTAATCTACCCAAGCGTCGTATTGTCAGACTGAATAAAACTATCTAGGTCAAGATTTGTTAAGTCTCTAAACATCTTAAGTTTATCTGATCCTAGTCAATTCCATTTTGAAAAACTTTCATGCCTACCAGCGCATCAAACACAAATCTGAGATAAATCTTTGGAACCTTACGCAGATTCAGATTGCCTATTATCACATGATTATATCACTTCACAACGCATCTCCTACAGACAAGAACTATCAGCAACCTATTTTTTGTTTTTCTAATTTTCTTAATGGTTTTGGATTTTTGTTAGATTTCTAATTTTTTGTTTGGTTTTTGATTATTTCCCCCCCTAAATTTGTGCATGGGTGAGAATGGAATTAAAATGCACAAATTTAAACTAACCTAAAACAAAAATTAGTCCTCAAAACGTATCATTTTCAAAAAGCTTACAAGCACATCGAATCGAGCTTTGTTATACGGCTTTGTGAACAGATATGCCACATTATTTGTAGTGGGAACGTGTTCCATCTGAATAAGCGAACGCTCATAAAAATCTCTGATGAAATGATGTTTGATGTTAATGTGCTTGGTTTTCGAGTGTTGGGCTAGATTTTAAGTGATCTGAATTGCAGCCTCATTATCACAAAATATAGGGGTTTCTAAATAGTTCAAACCGTAATCCAACAGTTGATGTTGGATCCGTGTAGCTTGAGAGCAACAAGCAGAGGCAGCAACATATTCTGCTTCTGCTGTTGAGGTTAAGACCGTGTGCTATTTCTTGCACTGCCAAGACACCAGCCGATCACCAAGGAATTGACATCCTCCTGATGTAGATTTCATGTCAAGCTCACAGCCTCCATAATTACTGTCAGCGACCGAATATAAATCAAATTCAGAATTTTTCGGATACCAAAGACCCAAATTTGTGCTGCCTTTGAGATAGTGAGAAATTCTTTTGACAACAATAAGATGTGAAAGTTTAGGATTAGCCTGATAACGTACTCATTGACAAACTGCAAACATGATGTCTGGACGGCATATAGTTAGATACATCAACAGACCAATAATCGATCTGTAGTAAGTCTGATCTATGGATTCGCAATCATTATCTGGATTCAACAGGGGTCTCTCAGCCATTGGCGTCAAGGCAGGTTTTGCGTCTTCAAACTCGAGCTTCTCAAGTATATCTTCCATATACTTTGCTTGATGGAGCATGATTCTGGTTGATCTTTGTTGGACCTGAAGCCCCAAAAACATGGTCATTTCGCCTATTGAGCTCATCTCAAACCTCTTTTTCATCACTTCTTCAAACTCCTTGTATAGATGTGGACTTGTCGACCCGAAGATAAAGTCATCAACATAGATTTGGACTAGGATCTGATCATTACCCACATGCTTGATAAACAAAGTTTGATCGATAGTGCCACAAGAATATCCATGTTCGAGCAAGTGCTCCATGAGAGTTGCATACCACGCTCGAGGAGCTTGGTGTAACCCATACAACGCCTTGTCCAACTTGTAGACATGATTGGCAAACTTTGAGTTAATAAACCCAGGAGGTTAATCAACATAGATTTCTTCCTTCACATTGCCATAAAAGAAGGTTTTATTGACATCCATCTGATAAACAATGAAGTTCATGTAGGAAGCGTATGTAAGGAAGATACGGATAGCCTCCAGGCGAGCCACCGAAGCATAGACCTCAGTGTAGTCAAGGCACTCGATATATCTAAACCCACAAACCACCAATCTTGCTTTGTTGCACACTATGACTCCGGAATCATCTTGCTTATTGCGGTATACCTAGCGTGTGTCAAGAGACTTTTTACCCTTAGGAAGTTCAACCAACGTCTAAACCCTGAATTTTTTGGATTGATTTAACTCTTTGTGCATAGCATCTACCCAGCTGGGCTCATTCAAGGCCATTTCCATGTTCTTTGGCTCTATTTGAGAGGTAAAGCAAGAATAGAGACATTGATTAACATCTCCACTTTGACTTATTGTTCTAACACTATCACCTAGCTGGCCAATGACATTCTCGATCGGATGATCACGCTAAATGCATGAAGGTATCTCCTGGATGATGTCATTGAGTGAAATAGGAAGATTGTGAATGTTTATGACTACATCATTTGTGAATATTCGACTTCAGACAACCGATCTCATTAGAAGGATCTACCACGAACTCATCTGTGATTTTCTCAGCAAAGAGAAGTTCCATGAAAGTTTGAGTAATAGCAGAAGCATCTTTAGACATGAACTCTCTTTCATCAGGATCTAGAGGTGTAGCATCAGCATCTGGAGCATTTTGTTGACTTGGAGATTCTGGACAAGTAATTGGAACAGATGACTCCACCGCAGGAATTGTAGAAGACACTATCGGCGGTCTGTAAAAAACTTATGCGTCTTCATCTTCAAGTATAATCTTCGAACCAAAAGTAGAACCAGATAAACTACCTGACCATATTGAATGATTTGAATAATTATGTGTAGTCAAATAGCCAATAAGGAACTACCCTAGTATCCGTTTCATTCTCCTCCAGCTAGCGCGCATCGAAGGATTCTACAATTTGCTTTGTTCTTTTGTTGTAGACCCGGTACATAGGATGAGCAACACACCCCAAAAAATAGTAGTCATCCGCTTTGGCATTAAACTTTTGGTTTGACTCCAGGTGAAGAAGGGTACAAAGGTAGCCAATTACACGAAAATGGTTGACAGATGGCTTCTGACAATATAGAATTTCGTATGGAGTCTTCATTTGGGCTTTGTTGATCAACACATGATTCTGAACATAACAAGCGGCGTTGATCGCCTCAACCCAAAAGAAAATAGGCAATTTGAATTCACATAGCATCGTCCTTGCAGCGTCTTGCAACGTTCGATTCCTCCGTTTAAATACACCGTTTTGTTGAGGCATGCGAACGGAACTATATTGACGCACAATTCCATTTTCTGTGCAGAAGTGATCAAGAACCGTATTCTTGAATCCGGTTCCATTATCAGTATGAAGCGCCTTCACCCGGTTATTGGTTTGGTTCTCTATCATTAGATGAATTTCTTGATCAGATCAGATACCCCAACTTTGTTGGATAAAAAGAAAACCCATGTGAAATGTGAGAAGTCATCGATCACAACGAGACAGTTTGAATTCTTGATGATGCTTAGAACATTGACCGGACCAAATAAATCCATGTGCAACAATTGGAGCACTTGGCTGATTGAATTTATCTATTTTGGCAGGTGTGGTTTCCTATGATGCTTTCCTTGGCTACATGACAAACCTTTTTCAAATGTTATCAAGTCTCTGACAGGCAGGCCATGCACCATTTCATTTTTAGCAAGACGATTCAGATTCTTAGCATTCGCATGACCGAGTCGTCGGTGCCACATCATAGCATTTTGTTCTGAGACTTTTGAAAAGCCGCATGTGACTTACTTAGCAATGTTGCTATTTATATCTATAATGTATGCATTTCCATCCTGCTTTGATTTAACAAGAATCCACACATCCGAGATGACTATGCCTGGATTTAAGATTAGACACTCTTTCTTAGTAAAATGTGTTGAATAACCCTTGTTGCAAATCTGAGAGACGCTCAACATGCAATGCTTTAACTCAGGAGCATAGTTGACATTCTCAAAACTCATCACTCCGTTCGTTATAGTTCCTCTCTGAGTAATTTTTCCACCTTCTCCACCCGCAAAGGAAACGTACCCCCGATTAAAAGATTGAATGTTGCTCAATTGGGAGATGTCTCCAGTCATATGCCAGGAATAGCCGGTGTCGACATACCAAGGTCTGACGACATTTTTCTGCAACTATCCCTGCAAAATGAGCGGGATCATTTATATTTGGGAACCCAAGTCATCACTTTCCTGGGTTGACCCTTAACTAACTCAGATTTGTCCTTTAAAACCTTTAATTTTGAATCATTGTTTAAAACATTTTAAGAGGATGACAATGATTGGTTGGAAGTAAATTTGGGCATCCACTGATATTTAGGTTTCTGAACAATCAAAGGTGGTTTTGAAACATTTTTCTTTCTAGTTTTCTTTGAGCATCTGGATTTTCTACAAGAAGTGGTTGAAGATCCAGATCCCCTTTTTGATGAAACCGATCTCGGCGGAGCCTTGTTCGATTTTGGCAACCTGTTTGTGACTTTGTTATTAAAAACCTGTTTATTCTTTTGAAAAACTGCCCTTTTCTTTTTTTGATTAGCCTTCTAATCATCATCGAGAACGAGTTTCTGAGGACTTTCTAGTCAAATACCTTCCTCTCGACTCGTTCTTTCCTCTTGGTGACAGAAAATGCACAAAAATCCGATTAGGACAATTCCTAGCAATATGACCGCCAGTACCACAACTGAAACTATGTTTATTGTTATTGAAACTGGTACTGCCTTTGTCAGATTTGTTTTCTTTAATGACACCCTTACTTTTCGCAACAAGAACAAGTGCAAGAAACCGATTGTGAGATAAGTGAGGGTGCATCAGATTGTGTGACTTGTGGAGTAGGTGTGCTTGTAACAGAAACATTAGAAGCATCAGGATTATCAAAAAAATTCAACTCAACATGATCCGCAGAAGCATCACAAAATGTATCAGCAATTTTAACATCAGAAACAATAAAGTTTCCATTCAAAACAGAAACAACAACTTCAGACACAATTTTATTATCAGAAACATATCCTTCAGCTTCTTACTTTGACTGATTTAAGGATTGATCTTCAGGGGAAGTAGAAACATTAGTACTTTGAATATTAATAATTCCTCCTGAAACAAAACCAACTGGTTTGCCATAAACCATGAATGGTTCATTGGCAATTTCCTCTTTAGTCATAGGGTGATGCTGATAATTATGATTGAAAGGAGGAGGCACATTATCATATCCTAAACCCTGTTCTTGGTTATGTTTAAATTGAAAGTAATGCTCTATCATGTTGGCTACTACTTCGCTTGACACATCAAATTTTCTAAAATCAAAATTTGCAGTTTCAAATTTGCCTTTTAATGTGTCAAGCTTAGTAGTCAATTCAACAGGTTGTCTCCTAACATAGTCTTAATTCTCACATTTATTACTAGAATCTTCTAGAAGTCTTCTAAAGCCTTTTATTTTTGTTTCTAATTCAGCCTTTAGGGGTTTCTGTCCTTTCCTGAGTTGATAACCTTCATATCTCAGGTCCTCATTTTCTCTACGTAATGATGCAATTTCCTCACGAAGAATTTTAACATAATCAATGCATGCTTGAGAACAGTAAGATAAACTTACCTCTTTCTCTTTGGATTCTGAAGTAGAAGATACCATTAATGCAAATTGCAACTCCATCATCTTTCCTTCTGGATCATCCTCAGAATTCTTCACAGGAACATCATTGATTTGAGCCAAGTGAGCACTTTCTAGTCCTTAAATATTCAGTTCCTGAATTTGGTCCTCCCAGTCAAAGGACTGAGCAACCATTGCAGTCTCATTGTTAACAGCAGCACCTCCATGACAACTTCCCATAGTGACCATTGCTCTATCATTGCTCATCCTTCTATCTGGTTTTGGGCACTCACGAGCAAAATGACCTGGCTCATGACAATTATAATAACGCAACTTTCCTTTGTTAAACCCTACGTTCTTGTCAGCATTCATTCCCCAGTTGTTCTTTCCCGTCTTCTTTGCAAATTGCTTTAACCTGAACACTTCCATAACTATCTACCATGTAATATCCATCTCTTCCATATCTTCTGGATCAATTTGATCTAGGTCAGCAAATGAGAGTTGAGGTGGGAGCTCTCCAGCTACAAAGGCATTATAACAATTGACAAGTCCAGTGGCAAGAACAATATTTTCATCACTTTCTTTGGAGTTTGAAGAAGAGGACACAACTGGTACATTGGAGGAGGAAATAGCTTGTGGAGCAACAAACGACTGATTTAGTAAGTGAGGCATAGATGACGCAACAGTAAATGGTGTAGCTAATCGAGCAAAAAAAGTTTGATTCTGAGTTGTTGAACAACGAACGGTTGGCCTTGAGAGGAGATGAATGAAAAAAGATCATTGTTTGAAGAAATCCCAAGATTTGCATTCGAGTAAGAGTTCACATGATTAATCTCTCGCTACTTATCATCAAGATCACAAGCTTTGATAATCGCCACTGTCTCAGCAAGACTGAGATGAGTTAGATCTTTTGTCTTCTTGATGACAACTAAGTTCATATCCCATGATTTTGGAAGTGAATTCAGTACCTTTTTGTTTATCTCAGATTTGGTCAAGAAGATCTCAGTATACTCATTTCAGCAGTAAGTGTGGTAAATCGCTGCAGCTGAGCTTCCAGGGTTTCTCCAGGAATATAGTTGAACATGTTGAATTTTTGTCTTAACATATCCTGACGAATTTATTTCATGTCTTCATTTCCGTCATAGACCTCAATCAAAGCTTCCCATAGTTTTCAACCTTTTCAAAATCTTCATCAGTATAGTTTTCAACTTCTGTAAGGTCCTGAAACGGATCTTACCAGTGATCAAATAGCAAATACAATCAGTTAGCAATAAAGAACAAGTAGAATAAAGAATGAACAAGCTTGCACATGCTTTTTGTCACACCCCCAAACTAGAACGGCGGAAATGTTCGGGGGCGGAGGACGTCATATTCAGTATCATAACAGTTCATAGAAAGGAAAGTACACACCACCATACATATATAAAGGTTTTTAAAATGTTTACATCATTGTATTCATTACATGCCCAAAAGATAAAAGCATAAACATCTTTCAAAAGAAGTAATTAACGCCAACGCGTTAATCCCCAAAAGTTGATTTCCAAACCTGCTTAGCGGTTCCTTGAGAATACAAGTTATTTCAAAGAGAAAGTGTCAACAATTAAGTTGGTGAGTTCATAAGTAGTTTAGAAAGTTTGTATGCCATTCCAAATTGAGTGTATGTTTTCCAAGAAAATCCTTTATTTTCTTATAAAAGTGTGAAATGCATGAGAATATATGTATTGAATAATATGGATAGTTAAATCAAGAAAATCCCTTATTTTCCTATTAGTTGTTTGTTTTGTATACCGGGAAAATCCCATATTTTCCTAAAGTGATAGTTAGCCTAATGTCCCAGACTAAAAACCGAAAGCAAAGGACATGCCTTAGGGAGTTAGAGCATAGATTTATATAATAAAACCTATTAGAAGATTTCAGTTTGTTAGATGAAGAATAGTTTTAATAACTACTCATTCATCAATCAGAAGTACTATAATAATTGTATATCCGATGAGTTTTATAACCATACTAAACATAATATGCCTGTAGCGACGTTCTTCAGGCGTCGTAGCGTTATGACAAACTGTCACCCCAAAGGACGGACTGTAGCTAACAGTCAGGGCGCGGGATCATGACCTCCTGTATAGATCTATACACATTTGACACATTCTCCGAACGGGAGACTCTGGTTATAGACAGGACTTGAAGCGGTACCTTTTAGCAAAAAGGTATTATTTGAAGATGTACACGTCTCATGGATTCTCAACTAAGTCTGTATTAAAGTAGTAGTTTCGTATGCAAAGTTTATCCTTTTTCACAATGTTCGACAATGCATAAATCATAAGTTTTTAAAATGTATTAAAACGGTTTAGTAATGAAGGATGCTTTGGAATTGCTAAATACTTTGTATAAATCTAGTGCATGCAAAATGTGACAAGTGTTTTCACATAGTAGTAGTGAATCACAAGTGATTCATTCGATAAAAACGAGTACAGTGAAACTTTATGAAATACACGATAATAATCGTATGTTTACTTGTATTCCCCCCTTAAAAGTGTATAAAAAGCATTTAAAATGTATTTAAAAAAATGTGTTTGTAGGGGTATGAACTCACCTGAAGGTTTGAAGAAAGCGAGATGGAAACCGGGCATAATTTCGTCTCGAGAAACAGATTTTTCTCGGGATTCTCGGGAATCTCAGGAGTAAAAACGATGTTCGGGACTTGGGCAAAATGACCAGGGCTTCGGGTTAGCACGGGCACGGAAAACGAGGCAAAACGCAAGAGAAAAGAGGGGAAATGAGCATGTTTTCCCGGAACCCTCGCATCCCTTTTATAGGGGCTGAGAGGCCTCCGTACGCAGGGCGTAGGGGCGTACGCGGAGCGTACCCATGCGTCATGCATGACCGAGTCCTCGACTGCCCCGGAGCTTGGATGGGACGGGGCATAGCTCGCATAGGAGGCGACGTGGTCGAACCGAGGCCCTTGATTTGAGGACGCGGGGCGTACGAGGGTATGCAGGGCGTACCTCGGTTCCATCTGCTGACTCCTCTTCGGATATTACCAAGAGTTTAAAATTAAAAATATATATTAATTATTTATTAAACTTCAAAAATTCATATCTCCTTCATACGAACTCCGTTTTCAACGTTCTTTATATCCACGCGTAGGTGAGACTAAGATCTACAACTTTCATTTAGATTCCGTCAGCAAATTCCGAAATTATTTTTATTATTTATTTTTAAAAGGCCGTGTTTAAGGAATTTCTTTAGAAATTCACAACTTCTTTATCTGACGTCGGTTTTGCCAAACTTTTTACCACTGAATTACCATTGTCGAGACCTTCGATTCTCGTTTAGGTCATTCCGGCCAAAAGTCGCTCGATCTCCGATTCGAGTTTTTAGCTGCCTGCTGCTAAGTCGAACTTAAAAAAAATTCATAAATTCAATTTACGAAGTCGGATTTGGGCGTTCTTTTTATGTACTTTTGTAGTTTAACGATATCTATGACTTTCATTCAGACACCTAAGGTCAAAAAGTATTTTATTGAAACTTTGCGTTTTTACGTAACTTCGTATTGCCGGTTTTTGTCGGAAAACTTAGAATGGTCATAACTTCTTCGTTATAACTCGGATTTTAGTGTTCTTTATATGCTTGGAAATCTTAAGATGATATCTACTACATAGCGTACTCCAACCAGAGCTTTTGAATACTTCATTTTTCGATGGTATCCCAATTACCTTTTCCAAGAGGTTACAAGACTCGATTTTCAATGACCTGAAATGATGGGTTGTTACATCATCCCCCCGTTAGAGGGAATTTCGTACCGAAATTTTAATACAAAAGAAAAGTTTTATGGGCTGAGGAAGAGGTGTGGATACTTCTGTTGCATTTTTTCTTCTCGTTCCCACGTGAACTCAGGTCCCCTCTTAGCATTCCATCGGACCTTTACTATTGGAATGCGACTCTGTTTAGTTCGCTTAACTTCCCTGTCCATGATATCGACGGGTTCTTCCACAAAGTTAAGATTTTCATTTAGTTCGATTTCATTGAGTGGAATTATGAGTGTTTCGTCGGACAAGCACTTTTTCAGGTTCGACACGTAGAATACTGGATGTACTTTGTTAAGCTCGATCGGAAGTTGGAGTTTGTAGGCTACTGGACCAACTCTTGAAATGATTTCGAAGGGTCCAATGTACCTAGGATTTAGCTTACCACGTTTTCCAAAGCGTATCATGCCCTTCCAGGGTGAGACCTTCAGTAGTACACGGTTGCCAATCTGGAATTCCAAGGGTTTACGTCTTTTGTCGGCATAGCTCTTTTGCCTATCCCTTGAGGATTTCAGTCATTCTCGTATTTGCACGATCTTTTCAGTTGTTTCTCTGATGATCTCCGGACCAGTGAGGGTGCTATCTGGGACTAGACATTTTGCCAATTGCGTGTCGCCCACTTCTGTCCAACACAGAGGTGATCTGCACTTACGGACGTAAGGGGCTTCAAATGGAGCAATCTTGATACTAGTATTATAACTATTGTTATAAGAGAACTCGACCAAAGGTAAGTGAACATCCCATGCTTTACCAAAGTCGATTACACATGCTCGCAACATGTCTTCCAAGGTTTGGATTGTTCTCTCACTCTGTCCATCAGTTTGAGGGTGGTATGTTGTACTCATATCCAACCTTGTTCCCATGGATTTTTGCAATGATTGCCAGAATCTGGAAGTGAATCCGCTGTCTCTATCTGAGATGATGGACATCGGCACTCCATGAAGTCGTACGATCTCCCGGATGTAGCTTCTTGATAGTTTTTCCATCTCATCAGTTTCCTTGATCGGTAAGAAATGAGCGGACTTGATTAGTCTGTCCACGATCACCAAAATAGTATCTTGGCCACCCTCAGTTTTGGGCAGTTTCGTTATAAAGTCCATGTAAATCTGCTCCCATTTCCACTTAGGTATTTTAGGTTGTTGGAGTAGGCCTGAGGGTTTCTGGTGTTCTATTTTTATCTTGGCGCAAGTCAAACACATGCTCACATAGGTAGCAATCTCCGCTTTCGTGTTTGGCCACCAGTAGAGTTGCTTGAGATCTAGATACATCTTGTCTGACCCTGGGTGTACGGACTATGGAGTCTTATGTGCCTCGCTCATAACTACCTCTCTGAATCCACCAAACTTGGGTGTCCAGATTCGGTTCATGAAGTAGCTTGCTCCGTCACTCTTGATTTCTAAGTTCTTGTCCATTCATCTAAGGGTCTGACCTGTCACGTTTTCGGGTTTCAAGGCCTCTATTTGAGCTTCCTTGACTTATGCTGACAGGTGCGAATGGATCGACATGGCTAATGACTTCACTCTTCGGCCAGAGTACTCCTTACGACTAAGGGCATCGGCCATGACGTTTGCCTTTCCCGGATGATAGCGAATCTCACATTCGTAGTCGTTGAGCAATTCGACCCAACGTCGCTGTCTCATGTTTAACTCTTTCTGGTCGAAGATGTGTTGGAGGCTCTTGTGGTCTGTAAAGATAGGGCACTTGGTACCGTATAGGTATTGCCTCCATATTTTAAGAGCGAAGACCACCGCTCCAAGTTCTAAGTCATGAGTGGTGTAATTGACCTCATGCGTTTTCAGTTGTCGTGAGGCATATGCAATAACCTTTCCCCTCTGCATTAACACACAGCCCAGTCCTTGCTTCGAAGCGTCGCAATACACAATAAAATCTTCGGTCCCCTCTGGAAGAGAAAGGACGGGTGCACTGCGAAGGGCCTGTTTCAGAGTCTGAAATGCAGTATCTTGCTTTTCTCCCCAGTTGTAGGTCACACCTTTCTGGGTTAAATCGGTAAGAGGTTTTGCGATGCTGGAGAAATTCTGAATGAACCATCGATAATAACCAGCAAGACCTAGAAATTGGCGAATCTCTGTTGGAGTAGTTGGGGCAGACCGGTTTTTGATATCCTTGATTTTTGATGGGTCCACGTGGATTCCTTCCTTGCTGACTACGTGACCGAGGAAGTACACTTTTCTAATCCAAAACTCACACTTTGAGAATTTTGCATAAAGTCTCTCAGTCCGTAACGTCTCTAAGACTTGTCTCAGATGTTGACTATGCTCTTCTTTATTCTTTGAATAAATGAGTATATCGTCCATGAATACGATCACAAATTTATCCATGATTGGACGACATACCCGATTCATTAGATCCATGAATACGACCGGGGCATTGGTTAGTCCGAACGACATCAGTACGAACTCGTAACGTCCGTATCTCATTCGGAAGGCCGTCTTGGGAACATCGCTCTCCAGGACTCGCAGCTGGTGATAACCGACCTCAGATCGATCTTGGAGAAGTAGTTGGCTCCTTGGAGTTGGACGAATAAGTCGTCGATTCGGGGTAGGGGGTATCGGTTCTTGATGGTAAGTTTGTTGAGTTCTCGGTAGTCGATGCACATCCTGAATGATCCATCCTTCTTTTTCATGAACAAGACGGGTGCTCCCCATGGCGAGAAGCTCGGCCTGATGAATCCTTTTCCAAGTAGCTCATTCAGTTGGCGGGATAGCTGCTGCATCTCTGCCGGGGCTAATCGATAGGGTGCTTTGGCTACTGGGGTAGCTCCGGGAACCAGATCGATTCTGAACTCGACTTTTCTCACGGGTGGTATTCCCGGAAGGTCATCGGGAAAAACGTCGGGAAAATCGCATACGCCGGGCACATTCTTGACGTCCTGGACTTCACGTTTCACATCTACAACATGTGCCAAAAACGCGTGACACTCTTTGCGTAGGCGCTTCTGAGCTTCGATACATCAGATGATACGGAGAGTGGTACTGGGTTTGTCGCCCAAGACAATGAAAGTTTCGCCGGTTGGCAGATTAAGACGAACGACCTTATCGTAACATAAAATGTCTGTATGATGAGAACTCAGCCAATCCATGCCAATGATGACATCGAAACTCTTAATCGAGACTGGCATGAGGCTGATTGTAAAGGGATTATCGTTTAGATTTAGAGTACAGTTTAAGTATATTTCCTTGGTGCCTTCGGTTTTACCGTTGGCGATTTCTACTATAAACGGTTCACTTAATGATTGTGGTAATGACTTTAGCAGGCCTTTAAAATTGTAACTCATAAAACTTCTCTTCGCTCCACTATCAAACAAAATGCATGCATACGAGTTATCGAGAAGAAACGTACCCGTAACAACAGTGGGGTCCGCAACGGCTTCATCTTGTCCCATTGCGAATACTCGGCCCCTTCCGCCGGTATTCCTGTTGTTTGCCTTCGGGCAGTCCCTACGGTAGTGCCCCGTGTCTCCGCACTCAAAGCAGGTGCGACTTACTCCGGTATTAGTAGTTGGGGAGGGTTGTTGGGTTAGATCTTTGCAATAGTGGGATGTATGTCCCTTCTTATTGCACCTGGTGCATTGAAGGTCACGGCAGAGACCGTGGTGGTGGAAGTTGCATTGGTTGCATTTCGGAAGTTTCCCATTGTATGAGCTTGTGGGGGCAGTATTGGTAGGTACAGTAATAGCGTGGATTGCTACTACTTGTTGTTTCTTGGGGTTCTCCTGTAGGGTTTGCCCCCCTTCTCTTATTCCAAGGCCTATTATGGCCCTGTGCCTCCTTAGATGGATTGGCGGTAGTTGTAATGGTAACCTGTTTTACCCCGTGGTCGATGAGCCGCTGAGCCAGGCGTTTAGCGCTGTTGTAGGTGATAGGGTTTGAAGCTAGGACTTGCCCTTGAATCTGGGGTGACAACCCCCAAATGTACCTTTCAACCTTCTTTGATTTTGGGTTGACCATGGTAGGGCACAATGCAGCGAGGTCGTTGAACCTAGCTGTGCAGGTGACTAGATCAGACCCAGTCGTTTTCAGATTCTAGAGCTCCTGCTCAATCTTTTGCACTTCGCCCCTTGGGCAGTATTCTTCCAGTAGTAGAACCTTCAGATCTTCCCAACTCATGGCGTTGGCGACAGTGAGCGTCACCGAATTCACATGGCTTTTCCACCAAGTGAGGGCTCGATCTATGAAGGTGCAAGCAGCTTACTTGACCTTGCTTGTTTCTTGGCACGAGCAGATCTTGAAGACTGTTTTGGTCTTTTCGAACCATTGCATTAGTGCACTGACTCCTCCCATGCCATTAAAAGTCTTTGGCTTTGAGTTGGAGAACTCCTTGTAGGTACACTCCCTCACTTGACCACGGTCGGTGCCATGATTTGAATGATTCGTGCTACTTCCTGTACCTCCATTTGCATTGGAGTTTATTTGTGAGAGAGCTGATGGTACTGCTGCTGTGATAGCCGCCTGGACCATGGCCGGATCATATGTTGGTGGTAGAGGTAGTGGTGGCACCGTGCGCGGTCTGGGCCTCAGGTTTTGACGAGGAGGCATCGTGTTGCCAAAAGAAAATGAGAGATTATAAGTTTTGGTGATTGCAAGTTGAATGATATTGAGTTAACTTCCTTTAATAGTTTAAGGATTTGGTTTGGCCAACACAGGATTCTGAGTCTGATTTATAAATGAAGTTTGAATAGATGTACTTATGAATTGGACGAACTGCACATAATCAAAACAGAAAATAGGTTTTCCCTATATATCTTAAACGTATAGTTGTGTTACATCCGAGTTTAGACAAAATTTTTGACCTTTGTAAAGGTCTCCGACTACAGAAAGTTTAAAGAAGATAATACTTTTATCCGAAGTCCTAATTTATAACAAAATTTGAAATTTTGGCAAGCACTACTTGCGACGTAGGTTGCGCTTGGAGCTTGACTCCGCATCCGATTGCTTCGACTCCATTAGACGTCTATCAAAATCGGCATGTTGTTCCCTTAATTCGGCTAGGGCTGCAATCATTTGTGCCTGAAATGCCTCAGTTTGGAGTTGGGCATGGTCCTGAACCCATCCAGCCTACGGATGTCAGAAGTGTGAACCTGCACTTCTATGTTGATTTCACGAATCCGGTTGGCTTGAACTCCGGATTGATAGCACTGGTTAGCTAGTTTGCCAACCGTGACCGGAAGTGCTCGGTCCGCCGATCCCCCGCCCCTGACATCATAAAAGTCTCGGCACATGCCGTAGGGAGGGCGTAAGCTTTGTTGTTGGCTCCAATGGTGGAGGTGACTCCCCCACACAGGAGTGGGTCCTTGGAAGTTCCTCACATGGACGGGAGGTTGTGGGGCTGGTGCATTGATAACCTCTGGCTCTGAATCTGTACCAGAGTCATCTCATTCATCCACCTCTATAGTTTCTTCGTCTTCTTCGGGATCTTCTTCGATCCATCCTCCATTACCTTGGTTGTGGTAGTAGGGGTCATTGGGGTGGTGGAATCCAGCCATTGAGTATGTACGAGAATAGGGTTAAGAATTTACTATAAGCTAGAGTATTATTTAACGATACTCAAATACTCCCTTAGTATTATTTAACGATATGTTTTTGGCAAGTTTTAAATTAGTTGTCCACTGCAGACACTCCTCGGCACATGTTAGTCGGCTCTCGGACAAATATAGTTGATCAGGCTATATCCTTCCTAGTTCCGATTACATGTCCCAAGGCGTACCTGCACTGCACAACTTATTTATAATGCTTCTAAAATGGTCCGATGTGAAACTGTTATTAATACGAAATGAATGCATGCTTACTTTACAAAAACTAAATAAATTTAATTTCAAAAGTATGACTCTTCTCAGAGTGGTTTTGCCCAGTTGAGTTTATAGTTGTATACCAAAAATGGTTTTATTATACTTATTTCACTATAAATGATGCTCTGATACCAATCTGTCACACCCCCAAACCAGAACGGCAGAAACGTTCGGGGGCGGAGGACGTCATATTCAGTATCATAACAGTTCATAGAAAGGAAAGTACACACCATCATACATATATAAAGGTTTTTAAAATGTTTACATCATTGTATTCATTACATTCCCAAAAGATAAAAGCATAAACATCTTTCAAAAGAAGTAATTAACGCCAGCGCGTTAATCCCCAAAAGTTGATTTCCAAACCTGCTTAGCGGTTCCTTGAGAATACAAGTTATTTCAAAGAGCAAGTGTCAACAATTAAGTTGGTGAGTTCATAAGTAGTTTAGAAAGTTTGTATGCCATTCCAAATTGAGTGTATGTTTTCCAAGAAAATCCCTTATTTTCTTATAAAAGTGTGAAATGCATGAGAATATATGTATTGAATAATATGGATAGTTAAATCAAGAAAATCCCTTGTTTTCCTATTAGTTGTATGTTTTGTATACCAGGAAAATCCCATATTTTCCTAAAGTGATAGTTAGCCTAATTTCCCAGACTAAAAACCGAAAGCAAAGGACATGCCTTAGGGAGTTAGAACATAGATTTATATAATAAAACCTATTAGAAGATTTCAGTTTGTTAGATGAAGAATAGTTTTAATAACTACTCATTCATCAATCAGAAGTATTATAATAATTGTATATCCGATGAGTTTTATAACCATACTAAACATAATATGCCTGTAGCGATGTTCTTCAGGCGTCGTAGCGTTATGACAAACTGTCACCCCAAAGGACGGACTGTAGCTAACAGTCAGGGTGCGGGATCATGACTTCCTGTATAGATCTATACACATTTGACACGTTCTCCGAACGGGAGACTCTGGTTATAGACAAGACTTGAAGCGGTACCTTTTAGCAAAAAGGTATTATTTGAAGATGTACACGTCTCACGGATTCTCAACTAAGTCTGTATTAAAGTAGTAGTTTCGTATGCAAAGTTTTTCCTTTTTCACAATGTTCGACAATGCATAAATCATAAGTTTTTAAAATGTATTAAAACGGTTTAGCAACAAAGGATGCTTTGGAATTGCTAAATACTTTGTATAAATCTAGTGCATGCAAAATGTGACAAGAGTTTTCACATGGTAGTAGTGAATCACAAGTGATTCATTCGATAAAAACGAGTACAGTGAAACTTTATGAAATACACGATAATAACCGTATGTTTACTTGTATTCCCCCTTAAAAGAGTATAAAAAGCATTTAAAATATATTTAAAAAAATGTGTTTGTAGGGGTATGAACTCACCTGAAGGTTTGAAGAAAGCGAGATGGAAAGCGGGCATAATTTCGTCTCGGGAAACGGATTTTTCTCGGGATTCTCGGGAATCTCGGGAGTAAAAATGATCTTCGGGACTTGGGCAAAATGACCAAGGCTTCGGGTTAGCACGGGCATGGAAAACGAGGAAAAACGTAAGAGAAAAGAGAGGAAATGAGAAAGTTTTCCCGGAACCCTCACATCCCTTTTATAGGGGCTGAGAGGCCTCGATACACGGGGCGTACCCATGCGTCATGCATGACCGAGTCCTCGACTTCCCCGGAGCTCGGATGGGACGGGGCATAGCTCACATAGGAGGTGACGTGGTCGAACCGAGGCCCTTGATTTGAGTACGCGGGGCGTACGAGGGTACGCAGGGCGTACCTCGGTTCCATCTGCTGACTCCTCTTCGGATATTACCAAGAGTTTAAAATTAAAAATATATATTAATTATTTATTAAACTTCAGAAATTCAGATTTCCTTCATACGAACTCTGTTTTCGACGTTCTTTTTATCCACGCGTAGGTGAGACTAAGATCTACAACTTTCGTTTAGATTCCGTCGGCAAATTCCGAAATTATTTTTATTATTTATTTTTAAAAGGCCGTGTTTGAGGAATTTCTTTAGAAATTCACAACTTCTTTATCTGACGTCGGTTTTTGCAAGACTTTTTACCACTGAATTACCATTGTCGAGACCTTCGATTCTCGTTTAGGTCATTCCGGCCAAAAGTCGCTCGATCTCCGATTTGAGTTTTTAGCTAGGGCTACAATCATTTGTGCCTGAAATGCCTCAGTTTGGAGTTGGGCATGGTCCTGAATCCCATCCAGCCTACGGATGTCAGAAGTGTGAACCTGCACTTCTACGTTGATTTCGCGAATCCGGTTGGCTTGAACTCCGGATTGATAGCACTGGTTGGCTAGTTTGCCAACCATGACCGGAAGTGCTCGGTCCGCCGATCCCCCGCCCCTGACATCATAAAAGTCTCAGCACATGCCGTAGGGAGGGCGTAAGCTTTGTTGTTGGCTCCAATGGTGGAGGTGACTCCCCCACACAGGAGTGGGTCCTTGGAAGTTCCTCACATGGACGGGAGGTTGTGGGGCTGATACATTGATAACCTCTAGCTCTGAATCTGTACCAGAGTCATCTCCTTCATCCAACTCTATAGGTTCTTCGTCTTCTTCGGGATCTTCTTCGATCCATCCTCCATTACCTTGGTTGGGGTAGTAGGGGTCATTGGGGTGGTGGAATCCAGCCATTGAGTCTGTACGAGAATAGGGTTAAGAATTTACTATAAGCTAGAGTACATGAAATTTACCGTTAAGTTTAATGGTTGTTGATACTCAAATACTCGGTTAGTATTATTTAACGATATGTTTTTGGCAAGTTTTAAATTTGTTGTCCACTGCAGACACTCCTCGGCACACGTTAGTCTGCTCTCGGACAAATATAGTTGATCAGGCTATATCCTTCCCAGTTCCGATTACATGTCCCATGGCGTACCTGCACTGCACAAGTTATTTATAATACTTCTAAAATGGTCTGATGTGAAACTGTTATTAGTACGAAATGAATGCATGCTTACTTTAGAAAAACTAAATAAATTTAATTTCAAAAGTATGACTCTTCTCAGAGTGTTTTTGTCCAGTTGAGTTTATAGTTGTATACCAAAAATGGTTTTGTTATACTTATTTCACTATAAATGATGCTCTGGTACCAATCTGTCACACCCCCAAACCAGAACGGCGGAAACGTTCGGGGGCGGAGGACGTCATATTCAGTATCATAACAGTTCATAGAAAGGAAAGTACACACCACCATACATATATAAAGGTTTTTAAAATGTTTACATCATTGTATTCATTACATGCCCAAAAGATAAAAGCATAAACATCTTTCAAAAGAAGTAATTAACGCCAACGCGTTAATCCCCAAAAGTTGATTTCCAAACCTGCTTAGCGGTTCCTTGAGAATACAAGTTATTTCAAAGAGAAAGTGTCAACAATTAAGTTGGTGAGTTCATAAGTAGTTTAGAAAGTTTGTATGCCATTCCAAATTGAGTGTATGTTTTCCAAGAAAATCCCTTATTTTCTTATAAAAGTGTGAAATGCATGAGAATATATGTATTGAATAATATGGATAGTTAAATCAAGAAAATCCCTTGTTTTCCTATTAGTTGTTTGTTTTGTATACTGGGAAAATCCCATATTTTCCTAAAGTGATAGTTAGCCTAATGTCCCAGACTAAAAACCGAAAGCAAAGGACATGCCTTAGGGAGTTAGAGGATAGATTTATATAATAAAACCTATTAGAGGATTTCAGTTTGTTAGATGAAGAATAGTTTTAATAACTACTCATTGATCAATAAGAAGTACTATAATAATTGTATATCCGATGAGTTTTACAACCATACTAAACATAATATGCCTGTAGCGACGTTCTTCAGGCGTCGTAGTGTTATGACAAATTGTCACCCCAAAGGACGGACTGTAGCTAACAGTCAGGGCGCGGGATCATGACTTCCCATATAGATCTATACACATTTGACACGTTCTCCGAACGTGAGACTCTGGTTATAGACAGGACTTGAAGCGGTACCTTTTAGCAAAAAGGTATTATTTGAAGATGTACATGTCTCACGGATTCTCAACTAAGTCTGTATTAAAGTAGTAGTTTCGTATGCAAAGTCTATCCTTTTTCACAATGTTCGACAATGCATAAATCATAAGTTTTTAAAATGTATTAAAACGGTTTAGTAATGAAGGATGCTTTGGAATTGCTAAATACTTTGTATAAATCTAGTGCATGCAAAATGTGACAAGAGTTTTCACATGGTAGTAGTGAATCACAAGTGATTCATTCGATAAAAACGAGTACAGTGAAACTTTATGAAATACACGATAATAACCGTATGTTTACTTGTATTCCCCCCCTTAAAAGAGTATGAAAATCATTTAAAATGTATATAAAAAAAAAATGTGTTTGTAGGGGTATGAACTCAGATGAAGGTTTGAAGAAAGCGAGATGGAAACCGGGCAAAATTTCGTCTCGGGAAACGGATTTTTCTCGGGATTCTCGGGAATCTTGGTAGTAAAAACGATCTTCGGGACTTCGGCAAAATCACTAGGGCTTCGGGTTAGCACGGGCATGGAAAACGAGGCAAAACGCAAGAGAAACGAGAGGAAATGAGCAAGTTTTCCCTAGCATTGTGACAACCCTATATTTTCCAAAAGCATTGTAACACTCGAAAGCCAAATACAACGAAATTAACCTCGAAAATAAAAGTTTTCAAGTATCTAAGTTGGGATGCATCAAATATTAGATATCATGCCAAGGTTTCCAAAAACATAAAGAACGCTCAAAACCATGTTATATTGAATAAATTATAACCACCCGTATATTTACGACTCGACGTTAAAACATTATTTGACGTAAGAAGTAAAATCTCAATAAAATGCATTTTAGCCTTAAGTATCTAAACAAAGGTCGTAGATCTCGTTGAAAGGTGAGCGTGCATAAAAAGATCGCCCAAATTGGATTTCGTATGAAGAAGTTACGAATTTCCTAAGTTTCGTAACAGTAGTAGATGGCTAAAAAATCAAATTGAAGATTGAGTGTTATTTAGTTATCGCCACCTAAACGGAAGTTGAAGATCTCCACATTAGTAATAAAACGATAAAAAGACAAACGAAAAACCGACGTCGAATAAAGAACCTATGAATTTTTAACGAACTTTAGGAGGCCCGGCCTATTAAAAATATATCATTAAAAATAAAGTCAAAACTAGCCGACGGAGTCTAAATGAAAGTTGTAGAGCATAATCTCACCTACGCGTGGATATAAAGAACGCGAAAAACGGAGCTCGTACGCGAAAGTTACGGAATTTAGAAGAGGACAGGCTGGATTACGCCCCGCGTACTAGACCCAGAGTCGAGTCCCATCGGCCCGCCCCCTCTACGCTTAGCTAGCCAGGAGTCGTAAGCCATGACGCCATATTACGCCCAGCGTAATGAGGTACGCGCCGCGTACTCCAAAATTACGCACCGCGTACTCACTCTTCCAGCACTATAAATAGATGGCATGAGCTTCGTGTTTTGCACACCTTCACAATTCCTCAACCATTCTCCCAGCTACAGAGACCATTTCCTTACCTTGGTTTCCGCACTCGAGCCCCCGACGAAGGATCTATGCTGCAGAGATTCCCGAGAACCCGAAGACGCAACTTTCCGCGGTCGAAACTATGCTCAACTCTAGCCTCTCTCTTCAAACTTAACGGGTGAGTTCATACCCCTACTTTTCAATTCTTTCCACGCTTTAGGGGGGAAATACAAGTACATTACAAGTCAAAGTATCATTTCATAAACATAATTATAATATCGTTCTTATAGGGTTTTGATACAAAAATAACGTTATGTTTAAAGGGCTAATATATCACCAAGTTGTTCTTACTAAATGGAAACATACTTTTGAGAAACTATAATGAGTGTAGTATTCAAGTGATTCATACATTTTACATATACATCTTGACAAATGAAATGCTTTCAAAAGAAGTAAAGTCTTTATTATCGTAAACTGTTTATACCAAGTAATGTGAGACATTTAAACTTCAATGTACTCGTATGTATGCATTTCAAGTCATGTATTATATACCATAATCTCTTGGAGAGAGAGCGTGATACTTGTGTATAGATCTATACGGGATTGACAACCCCGCACCTAAACTATTAGCTATAGTTAGACCGGCAGGTCTGGGGTGACAAATGTCATAACACTACAACACCTGAAGAATGTTGTTACAGGCCGTCAGTGTCAATAGTATGGTTATAAAACTCACATCAAAGTATAAAAACAAGTTTGATTTACGAGATTCATATATGCATTTCAGTTTTCCATTTTATTGTTAACACAAATTTTATCACTATTATTCAAGTATGGAAAACACTAACGCACTCCAACATGGGAAACTTTTCAAATCATTTATAGAAAATATTGGATTTTCTGAAAACCTCGTTCATCGATTTACTATCAAAAAGGACATACTTTTCAATGTAAAACACTTATGAACTCACCAACTTAATTGTTGACACTTTTTCGAAACCACTTGTATTTCTCAGGGAATCAGTAATACAGGTAACCACCAGCTTTTGGAGAAGGGAACACTAAGGATGTTTTATTATTGAACATTTATCATCTTATTGTAACATTCTTTTGCTAATATGTATAACGCAACAACATACGATTTCATTATATATGTGATGGTTGTGTTACTTTCTTTACAATATTCAATGGTTGTGATACTACGTGAAGTCATCCACCCCCGAATGTTTCCGCCATTCTGGTTTGGGGGTGTGACAGATTGGTATCAAAGTATTGTTTATAGTGAACTAAGTATATCGAACCACATACGATATACAAACTATAAATGAAAAGGGGACCAAAAACCCTCTGACGAAACATTTTCATGAACAAAATACTTTCTTTTAAAGATATACATTTTTACAAGCATGCATTAATCTCGTACCATAACAAGTTTTACTAAAAAGTATTAAGGCAAGTTATGACACTACGATTGAGCCCCGGGGTTTGTAATCAGGTCGAGAATAAATATAGCCTGATCAACTATATTTATCCTGGATTTGACCAACGTACGTCGAGGAATGGTCGTAGTGGACAACAAGCCAAGAACTTACCAAATACAAATTATTTTAGTTTCGCCAAATTGAAATATTATAGGAGTATTATAAAAAAATAGTTGTACAAATTATAGTTAAAAATAGTAAGTCGTTTAATAGAATTTTCTTTTCTTATAAAGTTCTCATACATCTATCCTAGTACAGACAAATGGCCGGATTCCATTTACCAGGAGATCCCTACTACCCAAACCAAGGCAACGCCGGTTGGATAGAAGAAGACCCGGAGGAAGACCCAGAGGAAATCGATGAAGAGGACGAGGAAGAACCCGAAGAGGTTATCGAGGGAGAATTCGAAGTCGAAGCCGGAGAGGAATTCGAAGTCGACGAAGAGATCGAGGAGATTTCTAGCGGGACAGACTCCGAGCCAGAAGTGTTCGACCCTCCCATCCCTCATCCTCCCGAAATCAGACCATATCAACCGGGACCCATTCCCATGTGGGGAAGTCACCTCTACTACTGGAGCCGCCAGCAAGGTGTACGCCCTCTTTTCGGCATGTGCCGAGATTTTTACAATGTCAGTGGGGGAAGCTCAGCTGATCGAGCACTTCCTGTTATTGTGAACGCTATAGCTACCCAGAACTACGAGACGGACAGGCAAGCAGCCAGAGTTCGCGAGGTCAATGCTGCTACCCAAGGTAACGCCGCTGACATCCGCCGTTTGGAAGGACTACATGAGAATACCCAAATCTACACGGGGACACTTCAGAACCAAATGATAACGGCTCTGGCAGAAATAAGAGAGATGAAGGAACAACAAGCAGATCTTGAGAGGCGACTGATGGGAGTCAAACAGTCGGATGCCGAATCTAGCTCCAAACGCCACAAGTAGAACTTGTTCGAGCCCCAACAATTTTGTTATAGAGTAGGATTTCGGATAAAAGTTTTTTCCCTTATTTCCCTTGTTTTCCCTGTTGTATCCGTAATCGGAGATCTCTAGGAGGATCAAGTTTTCCAAACAAAAACATGTAATGTAACACACCTCAGGTGTGACCTATATGTATGAATATGAAGTATTTCTTATTTTATACCTCTCAAAAATTACGAGTTTTAAATTTCTATGCCTACCTTGAAACCATAAACTAAAGTCAAAACAAATTACAAGATACAACTAACACACGATTGTCAAAACATTAGAAACTTATAGTATTCATTCTTATTTTTCTCTACCAGAACATGCCTCCTCGTAGATCAACACGTAGAAACTCAACTTCAACACCACCTCCACCACCTCCTCCAATTATGGACACCGTTATGTTCCAGACTGCTGTAACCGCTGCTGTAACTGCAGCAATGACACAAATGAGCAACAACGGATCGGGGGGAGGAACAAACAGTTTTACAAATGGCCAAGGTCAAAGCCGTTCAGGGGTATGCACTTACAAAGACTTCACCAATGGAAAACCTATTCCCTTTTACGGGACTGGGGGAGTATTGGCTCTATCTCAATGGATAGAGAAAACGGAAGCTGTATTCGAAATCTGTGCATGTCCTGAAGAAAGCAAAGTAAAGTTTGCCGCTTTTACTTTCTCTGAACGCGCCCTGACATGGTGGAACGGCCACGTCCAGACACTAACCCTAGTGGTGGCGAACTCCAAGGGTTGGGAAAACTTGAAAAGAATGCTCCTTCGAGAATACTGCCCAAGAGGCGAGATTCAGAAGCTTGAACAGGAACTGTGGAACCTCTCGATGGTAGGTTCGGATATAGCAGGTTACACCAACAGGTTCAGTGACTTAATAACACTTTGCCCAGGAATGTTAACCCTAGAAAGCCAAAAGGTCGAGAGGTACATCTGGGGACTATCACCCCAACTTCAAGGAAGTGTGCTAGCTTCCAGACCCTTGACCTTTGCCAGCGCCAAAAAACTATCGCAATCTCTTGTTGATCATGGTGTCTGTCAAGGAGTCACGGCTATCATGGCTGAACCAACCAAAGGGAACAACAACAATGAGATCAATGCCAACAACAACAACAAGAAGAAATTTTGGAACAAAAGGAAGGGGCAAACTTCGCAAGAACCTTCAAAGAAACAAATGGTTGCGGTTCATGATGCTACTACCCCCACCACAACTCCTGCTACCTCTGCACCAACAAAACCATATGCGGTGAATCTGCCCAAGTGCAGCAAGTGCAACTACCATCACCATGGTATTTTTCACGAGATGCACTGCAAGAACTGTGACAGGAAGGGGCACACAGCCCGTTTCCGTAAAGCACCGGCACGACCAATCACTCAAGTTTCTGGCACTGGAGTAAGCCGGGCGTGTTATGGGTGCGGGGAGACTGGACACTTCAGGAGGGATTGTCCCAAGGAAAGGAATATTGGCGGTGTGGGGAGAGTGCTGGCAGTACGACAGAATGAAGCAATAGCGGACCCCACGGTGGTTACGGGTACGTTCCTACTCAACAACACTTATGCATGCATACTTTTTGACTGTGGTGCGGAGAGAAGTTTTGTGAGTCATAAATTCAAACACCTACTTAATCAAAAACCCCAACCACTCAATAAAATATTCACTGTAGAAATGGCAAACGGTAAAACAGAGCACGCAAACGATTTTTACGTAGGGTGCACACTAAATTTAAACGAGCGCTTGTTTCGAGTCGATCTTATACCCATTTCCATAAGAAGTTTCGATGTCATCATCGGTATGGACTGGTTGAGCCTTCACCATGCCGATATCCTTTGCCACGAAAGGGCTATTCGCCTAAATCTGCCAAACAACGAAACACTTGTCATTTATGGCGACAAACCTAGTTCAAGTTTACAAATCATCTCCTGTATTAAAGCACAAAAGTATCTTCGTAAGGAATATCATGCCTTTCTAGCCCACATAGTAGACAAGAAACGAGAATCGAAAAACATTAATGATATTCCGGAAGTCTGCAACTTCCTGGATATTTTCCTAGAAGATCTTCCAGGAATCCCACCGGAACGTCAAGTCGAGTTCAGACTCGACTTAATCCCTAGAGCTACCCCTATAGCAAAGTCACCTTACCGTTTAGCCCCAGCCGAGATACAGGAACTATCCAGTCAACTAAACGAGCTGCTGAGCAAGGGATTCATTAGACCGAGCTTCTCACCATGGGGAGCGCCAGTCCTATTCGTGAAAAAGAAGGACGGATCCTTTCGCATGTGCATCGATTATCGGGAACTAAACAAACTCACGATCAAGAACCGATATCCCTTACCGCGCATAGATGATCTATTCGACCAACTACAGGGAGCAAGCTACTTCTCAAAGATCGATCTAAGATCTGGTTATCACCAACTGCGAGTGCTGGAGGGAGACATCCCCAAAACGGCTTTCCGAACACGTTATGGTCACTACGAATTTGTAGTAATGCCCTTCGGATTGACGAATGCTCCAGCAGTGTTCATGGATTTGATGAACCGAGTATGTCGTCCCTTCCTGGATAAATTCGTTATCGTATTCATAGATGATATACTCATCTATTCAAGAAGCCAGGAAGAACACATCCAACATCTCCGCCAAGTACTGGAAACATTAAGGGCAGAGAAACTTTACGCAAAATTTTCCAAATGTGAATTTTGGATTCGGGAAGTGGATTTCCTAGGACATGTTGTAAGCAAAGAAGGAATACACGTGGACCCCTCCAAGATAAAGGCAATAGATAGTTGGACTACTCCAAGAACCCCTACAGAAATCCGGCAATTTTTGGGACTCGTCGGGTATTACCGAAGATTCATACCGAACTTTTCAAAGATTGCCAAGCCACTTACCACCCTAACCTAGAAGAATGTGACCTTCGATTGGGGAGAAAAACAAGACAGCGCATTTCAGACACTAAAGCGAGCCTTATGTAGTGCGCCCATCTTAACCCTGCCAGAGGGAATGGAGGACTTCGTGGTCTATTGTGATGCATCAAACCAAGGACTTGGGTGTGTCTTAATGCAAAGAGGGAAGGTCTTCGCTCTGAAGATATGGAGACACTATCTCTACGGCACAAAATGTACCATCTTCACTGATCATAAAAGCCTCCAACATATCCTCAATCAAAAGGAACTCAACATGAGACAGAGACGATGGGTAGAACTACTAAGTGATTACGAGTGCGAAATTCGATATCACCCTTGAAAAGCTAATGTAGTGGCTGATGCACTCAGTCGGAAGGAGTACTTAGGTCGCCGAGTAAAATCCCTAACTATGACGATCCAATCACACCTGTTCACGCAAATCAAGGAATCCCAAATAGAAGCCTTGAAATCCGAAAATGTGACAGGAGAAGCCCTAAGGGGAATGGATAAGAACCTTGAGACCAAGAGCAACGGGATTCGTTATTTCATGGATCGAATTTGGATACCGAAGTTTGGTGGGTTCAGAGAAATCGTTATGGACGAAGCCCATAAAACAAGATACTCCATACATCCTGGCTCCGATAAGATGTATCTTGACCTCAAGAAGTTGTACTGGTGGCAAAACATGAAATCTGAAATTGCTACCTACGTGAGCAAATGCCTGACATGTGCCAAAGTCAAGGTGGAATACCAGAAGCCCTCGGGTTTATTACAACAACCAGAAATACCCGAATGGAAGTGGGAGCGGATAACCATGGATTTCATAACAAAATTACCCAAAACAACAAGCGGACTCGACACCATTTGGGTAATTGTCGACAGGTTAACTAAGTCAGCGCATTTCCTACCAATCAAAGACACGGACAAATTGGAGAAGTTAACAAGGACATACCTCAGAGAAATTGTACGACTGCATGGTGTGCCCATATCCATTATCTCGGACAAAGATACTAGATTCACCTCAAGGTCCTGGCAGTCGCTACAAAAAGCTTTGGGGACAAGACTAGACATGAGTACCGCTTATCACCCACAAACCGACGGTCAGAGCGAGAGAACTATACAAACCCTGGAAGACATGCTGAGAGCTTGCCGAATCGATTTTGGCAAAGCATGGGACACACATCTACCCTTGGTCGAGTTCTCGTACAACAATAGCTACCACACCAGTATCAAAGCTGCCCCGTTCGAAGCCCTCTATGGCCGCAAATGCAGGTCACCTTTGTGATGGTCCGAAGTGGGGGACACACAACTAGCAAAAGGGCAAGCAACTGACAACACGCTCACTGGGCCAGAAATCATAAGGGAGACTACGGAGAAGATTGTTCAAATCCGAGAACGTCTAAAAGCATCAAGGGATAGACAAAAGAGTTACGCAGATAAGAGATGAAAACCCTTGGAATTCCAAGTTGGAGACCATGTCCTACTCAAAGTCTAGTCTTGGAAAGGTTTAATACGCTTCGGAAAACATGGAAAACTGAACCCTAGATACATCGGACCATTCGAGATCCTTGCCAGGATCGGTCCAGTGGCTTACAAATTTAGACTACCTCAGGAGCTCCACAACGTACACCCTACCTTTCACGTATCGAATCCAAAGAAGTGCTTATCCGACAAGACCCTTCTCGTCCCTCTAGACGAAATTGCAATAAATGAAAACCTCCAATTTGTGGAGGAACCAGTAGAGATCATGGATCGGGAAATAAAAAGGACTAAACAAAGCCGCATACCCATTGTAAAGGTCCGCTGGAACGCCAAGCGAGGACCTGAATACACCTGGGAACGCGAAGATCAGATGAAACAAAAGTACCCGCATCTTTTTCCTAAAACTGTAAACTCTATCTTAGATTAAATTTCGGGACGAAATTCCCTTAACTGGGGGATGATGTGACAAACCTATATTTTCCAAAAGCATTGTAACACTCGAAAGCCAAATACAATGAAATTAACCTCGAAAATAAAAGTGTTCAAGTATCTAAGTTGGGATGCATCAAATATTAGATATCATGCCAAGGTTTCCAAAAACATAAAGAACGCTCAACACCAGGTTATATTGAAGAAATTATAACCGCTCGTATATTTACGACTTGACGTTAAAACATTATTTGACGTAAAAAGTAAAATCTCAATAAAATGCATTTTAGCCTTAAGTATCTAAATAAAAGTCGTAGATCTCGTTGAAAGGTGAGCATGCATAAAAAGATCGCCCAAATTGGATTTCGTATGAAGAAGTTACGAATTTCCTAAGTTTCGTAACAGTAGTAGATGGCTAAAAAATCAAATTGAAGATTGAGTGTTATTTAGCTATCGCCACCTAAACGGAAGTTGAAGATCTCCACATTAGTAATAAAACGATAAAAAGACAAACGAAAAACCGACGTCGAATAAAGAACCTATGAATTTTTAACGAACTTTAGGAGGCCCGGCCTATTAGAAATATATCATTAAAAATAAAATCAAAACCAGCCGACGGAGTCTAAATGAAAGTTGTAGAGCATAATCTCACCTACGCGTGGATATAAAGAACGCGAAAAACGAAGCTCGTACGCGAAAGTTACGGAATTTAGAAGAGGACAGGCCGGATTACGCCCCGCATTCTCTGGGAGTACGCCCCGCGTACTAGACCCAGAGTCGAGTCCCATCGGCCCGCCCCCTCTACGCTTAGCTAGCCAGGAGTCGTAAGCCATGACGCCATATTACGCCCAGCGTAACGAGGTACGCGCCGCGTACGTGAGTACGCCCCGCGTACTCACTCTTCCAGCACTATAAATAGATGGCATGAGCTTCGAGTTTTGGCACACCTTCACAATTCCTCAGCCATTCTCCCAGTTCCAGAGACCATTTCCTTACCTTGGTTTCCGCACTCGAGCCCCCGACGAAGGATCTACGCTGCAGAGATTCTTGAGAACCTGAAGACGCAACTTTCCGCAGTCGAAACTCTGCTCAACTCTAGCCTCTCTCTTCAAACTTAACGGGAGAGTTCATACCCCTACTTTTCAATTCTTTTCACACTTTAGGGGGGAAATACAAGTACATTACAAGTCAAAGTATCATTTCATAAACATAATTATAATATCGTTCTTATAGGGTTTTGATACAAAAATAACGTTATGGTTAAAGGGCTAATATATCACCAAGTTGTTCTTACTAAATGGAAACATACTTTTGAGAAACTATAATGAGTGTAGTATTCAAGTGATTCATACATTTTACATATACATCTCGACAAATGAAATTCTTTCAAAAGAAGTAAAGTCTTTATTATCGTAAATTTGTTTATACCAAGTAATGTGAGACATTTAAATTTCAACGTACTCGTATGTATGCATTTCAAGTCCTGTATTATATACCATAATCTCTTGGAGAGAGAGCGTGATACTTGTGTATAGATCTATATGGGATTGACAACCCCGCACCTAAACTATTAGCTATAGTTAGACTGGCAGGTCTGGGGTGAGAAATGTCATAACACTACAACACCTGAAGAATGTTGTTATAGGCCGTCAGTGTCAATAGTATGGTTATAAAACTCACATAAAAGTATAAAAACAAGTTTGATTTACGAGATTCATATATGCATTTCAGTTTTCCATTTTATTGTTAACACAAATTTTATCACTATTATTCAATTATGGAAAATACTAACGCACTCCAACACGGGAGACTTTTCAAATCATTTATAGAAAATATTGGATTTTCTGAAAACCTCGTTCATCGATTTACTATCAAAAAGGACATACTTTTCAATGTAAAACACTTATGAACTCACCAACTTAATTGTTGACACTTTTTCGAAACCACTTGTATTTGTCAGGGAATCAGTAATACAGGTAACCACCAGCTTTTGGAGAAGGGAACACTAAGGATGTTTTATTATTGAACATTTATCATCTTATTGTAACATTCTTTTACTAATATGTATAACACAACAACATACGTTCTCATTATATATGTGATGGTTGTGTTACTTTCTTTACAATATTCAATGGTTGTGATACTACGTGAAGTCATCCACCCCCGAATGTTTCCGCCATTCTGGTTTGGCGGTGTGACACGCATCCCTTTTATAGGGGCTGAGAGGCCTCGGTACATGGGGCGTACCCGTGCATCATGTATGACCGAGTCCTCGACTGCCCCGGAGCTCGGATGGGACGGGGCATAGCTCGCATAGGAGGCGACGTGGTCAAACCGAGGCCCTTGATTTGAGTACGCGGGGCGTACGAGGGTACGCAGGGTGTACCTCGGTTCCATCTGCTGACTCCTCTTCGGATATTACCAAGAGTTTAAAATTAGAAATATATATTAATTATTTATTAAACTTCAAAAATTCATATCTCCTTCATACAACCTCCGTTTTTGACGTTCTTTATATCCACGCGTAGGTGAGACTAAGATCTACAACTTTCGTTTAGATTCCGTCGGCAAATTCCAAAATTATTTTTATTATTTATTTTTAAAAGGCTGTGTTTAAGGAATTTCTTTAGATATTCACAACTTCTTTATCTGACGTCGGTTTTTGCCAGACTTTTTACCGCTGAATTACCATTGTCGAGACCTTCGATTCTTGTTTAGGTCATTCCGGCCAAAAGTCGCTCGATCTCCAATTCGAGTTTTTAGCTGCCTGCTGCTAAGCCGAACTTAAAAAAAAATCATAAATTCAATTTACGAAGTCGGATTTGGGCATTATTTTTATGTACTTTTGCAGTTTAACGATATCTATGACTTTCATTCAGACACCTAAGGTCAAAAAGTATTTTATTGAAACTTTGCGTTTTTACGTAACTTCGTATTGCCGGTTTTTGTCGGAAAACTTAAAATGGTCATAACATATTCGTTATAACTCGGATTTTAGTATTCTTTATATGCTTGGAAATCTTAAGACGATATCTACTACATAGCGTACTCCAACCAGAGCTTTTGAATACTTCATTTTTCGATGGTATCCCAATTACCTTTTCCAAGAGGTTACAAGACTCGATTTTCAATGACTTGAAATGACGGGTTGTTACATCATCCCCCCGTTAGAGGGAATTTCGTACCGAAATTTTAATACAAAAGAAAAGTTTTATGGGTTGAGGAAGAGGTGTGGATACTTCTGTTGCATTTTTTCTTCTCGTTCCCACGTGAACTCAGGTCCCCTCTTAGCATTCCATCGGACCTTTACTATTGGAATGCGACTCTGTTTAGTTCGCTTAACTTCCCTGTCAATGATCTCGACGGGTTCTTCCACAAAGTTAAGATTTTCATTTAGTTCGATTTCGTTGAGTGGAATTATGAGTGTTTCGTCGGACAAGAACTTTCTCAGGTTCGACACGTGGAATACTGGATGTACTTTGTTAAGCTCGATCGAAAGTTGGAGTTTGTAGGCCACTGGACCAACTCTTGAAATGATTTCGAAGGGTCCAATGTACCTAGGATTTAGTTTACCACGTTTTCCAAAGCGTATCATGCCCTTCCAGGGTGAGACCTTCAGTAGTACACGGTTGCCAATCTGGAATTCCAAGGGTTTACGTCTTTTGTCGGCATAGCTCTTTTGCCTATCCCTTGAGGATTTCAGTCATTCTCGTATTTGCACGATCTTTTCAGTTGTTTCTCTGATGATCTCCGGACCAGTGAGGGTGCTATCTGGGACTAGACATTTTGCCAATTGCGTGTCGCCCACTTCTGTCCAGCACAGAGGTGATCTGCACTTACGGACATAAAGGGCTTCAAATGGAGCAATCTTGATACTAGTATGATAACTATTGTTATAAGAGAACTCGACCAAAGGTAAGTGAACATCCCATGCTTTACCAAAGTCGATTACACATGCTCGCAACATGTCTTCCAAGGTTTGGATTGTTCTCTCACTCTGTCCATCAGTTTGAGGGTGGTATGTTGTACTCATATCCAACCTTGTTCCCATGGATTTTTGCAACGATTGCCAGAATCTGGAAGTGAATCCGCTGTCTCTATCTGAGATGACGGACATCGGCACTCCATGAAGTCGTACGATCTCCCGGATGTAGCTTCTTGATAGTTTTTCCATCTCATCAGTTTCCTTGATCGGTAAGAAATGAGCGGACTTGATTAGTCTGTCCACGATCACCAAAATAGTATCTTGGCCACCCTCAGTTTTGGGCAGTTTCGTTATAAAGTCCATAGAAATCTGCTCCCATTTCCACTTAGGTATTTTAGGTTGTTGGAGTAGGCCTGAGGGTTTCTGGTGTTCTATTTTTATCTTGGCGCAAGTCAAACACATGCTCACATAGGTAGCAATCTCCGCTTTCATGTTTGGCCACCAGTAGAGTTGCTTGAGATCTAGATACATCTTGTCTGACCCTGGGTGTACGGACTATGGAGTCTTGTGTGCCTCGCTCATAACTACCTCTCTGAATCTACCAAACTTGGGTGTCCAGATTCGGTTCATGAAGTAGCTTGCTCCGTCACTCTTGATTTCTAAGTTCTTGTCCATTCCTCTAAGGGTCTGACCTGTCACGTTTTCGGGTTTCAAGGCCTCTATTTGAGATTCCTTGACTTGTGCTGACAGGTGCGAATGGATCGACATGGCTAATGACTTCACTCTTCGGCCAGAGTACTCCTTACGACTAAGGGCATCGGCCATGACGTTTGCCTTTCCCGGATGATAGCGAATCTCAAATTCGTAGTCGTTGAGCAATTCGACCCAACGTCGCTGTCTCATGTTTAACTCTTTCTGGTCGAAGATGTGTTGGAGGCTCTTGTGGTCTGTAAAGACAGTGCACTTGGTACCGTATAGGTAGTGCCTCCAGATTTTAAGAGCGAAGACCACCGCTCCAAGTTCTAAGTCATGAGTGGTGTAATTGACCTCATGCGTTTTCAATTTTCGTGAGGCATATGCAATAACCTTTCCCCTCTGCATTAACACACAGCCCAGTCCTTGCTTCGAAGCGTCGCAATACACAATAAAATCTTCGGTCCCATCTGGAAGGGAAAGGACGGGTGCACTGCAAAGGGCCTGTTTCAAAGTCTGAAATGCAGTATCTTGCTTTTCTCCCCAGTTGTAGGTCACACCTTTCTGGGTTAAAGCGGTAAGAGGCTTTGCGATGCTGGAGAAATTCTGAATGAACCATCGATAATAACCAGCAAGACCTAGAAATTGGCGAATCTCTGTTGGAGTAGTTGGGGCAGACCGGTTTTTGATATCCTTGATTTTTGATGGGTCCACGTGGATTCCTTCCTTGCTGACTACGTGACCGAGGAAGTACACTTTTCTAATCCAAAACTCACACTTTGAGAATTTTGCATAAAGTCTCTCAGTCCGTAACGTCTCTAAGACTTGTCTCAGATGTTGACTATGCTCTTCTTTATTCTTCGAATAAATGAGTATATCGTCCATGAATACGATCACAAATTTATCCATGATTGGACGACATACCCGATTCATTAGATCCATGAATACGACCGGGGCATTGGTTAGTCCGAACGACATCACTACGAACTCGTAACGTCCGTATCTCATTCGGAAGGCCGTCTTGGGAACATCGCTCTCCAGGACTCGCAGCTGGTGATAACCGACCTCAGATCGATCTTGGAGAAGTAGTTGGCTCCTTGGAGTTGGACGAATAAGTCGTCGATTCGGGGTAGGGGGTATCGGTTCTTGATGGTAAGTTTGTTGAGTTCTCGGTAGTCGATGCACATCCTGAATGATCCATCCTTCTTTTTCATGAACAAGACGGGTGCTCCCCATGGCGAGAAGCTCGGCCTGATGAATCCTTTTCCAAGTAGCTCATTCAGTTGGCTGGATAGCTGCTGCATCTCTGCCGGGGCTAATCGATAGGGTGCTTTGGCTACTGGGGTAGCTCCGGGAACCAGATCGATTCTGAACTCGACTTTTCTCGCGGGTGGTATTCCCGGAAGGTCCTCGGGAAAAACGTCGGGAAAATCGCATACGCCGGGCACATTCTTGACGTCCTGTACTTCGCGTTTCACATCTACAACATGTGCCAAAAACGCGTGACACTCTTTGCGTAGGCGCTACTGAGCTTCGATACATGAGATGATACGAAGAGTGGTACTGGGTTTGTCGCCCAAGACAATGAAAGTTTCGCCGGTTGGCAGATTAAGACGAACGACCTTATCGTAACATAAAATGTCTGTATGATGAGAACTCAGCCAATCCATGCCAATGATGACATCAAAACTCTTAATCGAGACTGGCATGAGGCTGATTGTGAAGGGATTATCGTTTAGATTTAGAGTACAGTTTAAGTATATTTCCTTGGTGCCTTCGGTTTTACCGTTGGTGATTTCTACTATAAACGGTTCACTTAATGATTGTGGTAATGACTTTAGCAGGCCTTTAAAATTGTGACTCATAAAACTTCTCTTCGCTCCACTATCAAACAAAATGCATGCATACGAGTTATCGAGAAGAAACGTACCCGTAACAACAGTGGAGTCCGCAACGGCTTCATCTTGTCCCATTGCGAATACTCGGCCCCTTCTGCCGGTATTCCTGTTGTTTGCCTTCGGGCAGTCCCTACGGTAGTGCCCCGTGTCTCCGCACTCAAAGCTGGTGCGACTTACTCCGGTATTCGTAGTGGGGGCGGGTTGTTGGATTGGATCTTTGCAATAGTGGGCTGTATGTCCCTTCTTATTGCACCTGGTGCATTGAAGGTCACGGCAGAGACCGTGGTGGTGGAAGTTGCATTGGTTGCATTTCGGAAGTTTCCCATTGTATGAGCTTGTGGGGGCAGTATTGGTAGGTACAGTAATAGCGTGGATCGCTACTACTTGTTGTTTCTTGGGGTTCTCCTGTAGGGTTTGCCCCCCTTCTCTTATTCCAAGGCCTATTATGGCCCTGTGCCTCCTTAGATGGATTGGCGGTAGTTGCAATGGTACCCTGTTTTACCCCGTGGTCGATGAGTCGCTGAGCCAGGCGTTTAGCGCTGTTGTAGGTGATAGGGTTTGAAGCTAGGACATGCCCTTGAATCTGGGGTGACAACCCAAAAATGTACCTTTCAACCTTCTTTGATTTTGGGTTGACCATGGTAGGGCACAATGCAGCGAGCTCGTTGAACCTAGCTGTGCAGGTGACTAGATCAGACCCATTCGTTTTCAGATTCTAGAGCTCCTGCTCAATCTTTTGCACTTCGCCCCTTGTGCAGTATTCTTCCAGTAGTAGAATACTCTAGCCTCTCTCTTCAAACTTAACGGGAGAGTTCATACCCCTACTTTTCAATTCTTTTCACACTTTAGGGGGGAAATACAAGTACATTACAAGTCAAAGTATCATTTCATAAACATAATTATAATATCGTTCTTATAGGGTTTTGATACAAAAATAACGTTATGTTTAAAGGGCTAATATATCACCAAGTTGTTCTTACTAAATGGAAACATACTTTTGAGAAGCTATAATGAGTGTAGTATTCAAGTGATTCATACATTTTACATATACATCTCGACAAATGAAATGCTTTCAAAAGAAGTAAAGTCTTTATTATCGTAAATCTGTTTATACCAAGTAATGTGAGACATTTAAATTTCAACATACTCGTATGTATGCATTTCAAGTCCTGTATTATATACCATAATCTCTTGGAGAGAGAGCATGATACTTGTGTATAGATCTATATGGGATTGACAACCCCGCACCTAAACTATTAGCTATAGTTAGACCGACAGGTCTGGGGTGAGAAATGTCATAACACTACAACACCTGAAGAATGTTGTTACAGGCCGTCAGTGTCAATAGTATGGTTATAAAACTCACATAAAAGTATAAAAACAAGTTTGATTTACGAGATTCATATATGCATTTCAGTTTTCCATTTTATTGTTAACACAAATTTTATCACTATTATTCAAGTATGGAAAATACTAACGCACTCCAACACGGGAGACTTTTCAAATCATTTATAGAAAATATTGGATTTTCTGAAAACCTCGTTCATCGATTTACTATCAAAAAGGACATACTTTTCAATGTAAAACACTTATGAACTCACCAACTTAATTGTTGACACTTTTTCGAAACCACTTGTATTTGTCAGGGAATCAGTAATACAGGTAACCACCAGCTTTTGGAGAAGGGAACACTAAGGATGTTTTATTATTGAACATTTATCATCTTATTGTAACATTCTTTTACTAATATGTATAACACAACAACATACGTTCTCATTATATATGTGATGGTTGTGTTACTTTCTTTACAATATTCAATGGTTGTGATACTACGTGAAGTCATCCACCCCCGAATGTTTCCGCCATTCTGGTTTGGCGGTGTGACACGCATCCCTTTTATAGGGGCTGAGAGGCCTCGGTACGTGGGGCGTACCCGTGCATCATGCATGACCGAGTCCTCGACTGCCCCGGAGATCGGATGGGACGGGGCATAGCTCGCATAGGAGGCGACGTGGTCAAACCGAGGCCCTTGATTTGAGTACGCGGGGCGTACGAGGGTACGCAGGGCGTACCTCGGTTCCATCTGCTGACTCCTCTTCGGATATTACCAAGAGTTTAAAATTAGAAATATATATTAATTATTTATTAAACTTCAAAAATTCATATCTCCTTCATACAACCTCCGTTTTCGACGTTCTTTATATCCACGCGTAGGTGAGACTAAGATCTACAACTTTCGTTTAGATTCCATCGGCAAATTCCAAAATTATTTTTATTATTTATTTTTAAAAGGCCGTGTTTAAGGAATTTCTTTAGATATTCACAACTTCTTTATCTGACGTCGGTTTTTGCCAGACTTTTTACCGCTGAATTACCATTGTCGAGACCTTCGATTCTTGTTTAGGTCATTCCGGCCAAAAGTCGCTCGATCTCCGATTCGAGTTTTTAGCTGCCTGCTGCTAAGCCGAACTTAAAAAAAAATCATAAATTCAATTTACGAAGTCGGATTTGGGCATTATTTTTATGTACTTTTGCAGTTTAACGATATCGATGACTTTCATTCAGACACCTAAGGTCAAAAAGTATTTTATTGAAACTTTGCGTTTTTACGTAACTTCGTATTGCCGGTTTTTGTCGGAAAACTTAGAATGGTCATAACTTATTCGTTATAACTCGGATTTTAGTGTTCTTTATATGCTTGGAAATCTTAAGACGACATCTACTACATAGCGTACTCCAACTAGAGCTTTTGAATACTTCATTTTTCGATGGTATCCCAATTACCTTTTCTAAGAGGTTACAAGACTCGATTTTCAATGACCTAAAATTTCGGGTTGTTACACTTTTCTATTAGAAATAATGTCTGGTACAACTAGTGGTTACAGCAGCCGCGAACTCTGAGGCATCAACAAGTGACAAAAGACCTAGCATACCTCTATGTATACCGGACCTGGGCCGGCCTTGGGTTTACGGTCGTAAACATGCTTACTCCGTAAACTCACTGTCGGGCCGTAAACTACATATAAACTAACACAAGCTATAAATTGACTCAAAAGAACCTATTACATAGAAAGCCTAGACCAAACCACTAATTAGACCCTTCAATCTCTGCCTTGCTTTGGTTCTAGCTTGAAGTCAATCTTTGTCCACGATCACTATATCATCCAAACCCATAGCTCCATTCCACATCCGCTTGTTTATAATCTCAGCAACCATAGTGGTGTATTCTTTCACGGAAGACTCAAATATCTCCTCAGCAACCTGAATCTGAAAATGGCTCAAATGATGAATGTCCCATTTTCTAAAGTGGAACAAATCGCTTCTGTCATACAAACAAATGCACCTCTCCTTTAGTTTGATGACAGGAAATGTTGTGGTTTCGTCAAACACCTAGTAAAGCATAGAGCTTAGAGATCCATCTGGGTAGTCTTGAAGCACTAGAATTTGTTTGACCTGATTTATAGCAGGCCACATCACCACCTGGAGCGGATTACTAGTTTTCGGATCAATAACGTCAGGATGATCCATTATCGCAGATTCATCAGTCATCATAGCCGGAAACCCCTTATTTACTTGATCTTACAAAAAAGTGCTTGAAGTTGGTTGCTTGTTGATTATCAGTTGGGTTTGAGAACGGAGATTGAGATAGCTCTGAAAGATCCACCCTGGTCCAAGAGTTAAAATCATGACAATCCTCGTAGAGCTCCGTATTGCCGCTCTTTCTGCGAACAATCCACATTTTCAGAGGATCATGAAAACCCCAAGATATGATTCCTGACCGATCACCATACGTGTCTCTAAACCTTATGGCTTCGAGATCCGTGATAGTGATTGTGGATTGATTTCCTAGTGCATTCTTGTTGGAACTCCTCTTGAATAAGATTTGTCCCTTCTTGGCAGCCTTCCCTTGTTTATCTCGAATGATCGCTGAAATATGTGAAGCATGAGCAGGCTCTTCTTCAAAATGATTTACCACTCGAGAAGTCTGAGCAGATGGCACGACAATAGGATGTGCTTGACAGTGAAGATTGATTCTATGCTCATCTGCGGATGTCTTATACTTATCACCAAAATCGTCTTCAAGCTTCTTCTTTAGATTAAAGTAGCTGGAGGTCAAAAGATTAAAATGATCTTGGAGCTCAAAGATTTGCTTGGACTTGATGGCTTTATCTTTTTGGAGATCAGAAACTTGAATCTTCAAATTCATATTCTCACTCAAGAGTTCTTCAACACGAATGCTTAGCTCGATGTTTTTCTGATCTAGCACACTAACTCTTTTCTGGAGTTCATCGATCACAGAGTCATCTTCTCTTGGCCAACCTTCACTAAAAGCTATTCCTTTGCCCTTAGAAGAAGCAGTAACAACTTGTTCTTGAGCAAGATGATGGGCCAAACGCACAGAAGCTGCATCAAGATCAATTCTTGGAGGAGAGAATCATAGTGGAACTGAGGAGCCACTAGCCTCAAGGAATGTGCTAGGGCCTTCATGAATAGGTTATGTAGATACAATAGCTGGAGTGTTAGGTGGAATGAACGGAAATCCATGAGACAAGCTAGAGTCCAAATGCCCGAACCTAGGGTCTCGTCGACTTCTTTTGGACGGAGGCTGCGAAGTCTGGTCTGTTGAGAAATCACCCTGAAGTGGCTCTGATGTAGTTGAAACAATGTCAAGGGGAGGAATCCCTGACATAGTCACTATTGGAATTGAAGAGACAGCCACTTGTTATGTAGCAATGGTGATTCGAGAGCGTCTTCCAAATCCCTACTCTCCATTGCCGTGTGAGCAACATCACTGAGATTATCTAGCAGCGAGTTGAGGTTGACGTTTGCCAGAAATTCATCATTAGTTCTAAAATTATAGGAATATCATCTCTGTCGAAACCTATGAGATTGTGGTCTTCAAATTGGTTAGGCTCAGCAGTGTTCTTAGAGGACCCATCATTATAATCTCCTTCAACACGGACATTTTGTAGGTCATGCTCCTCTGCAACTAACACAGCAGGACAAGTAGTCTCTTCTCCTTCTTGATCCGATACGATGATCACATCTCCTTCTGAGATCACCTTTTCTGATGAAGTATGCTCTAAAGAAATCTTGTCCGAAGATCCATGTGACTTAGTGGCTTTGCTCGGTTCAGAAAATCGTCCGAACTTGACCAATGGATACAACCTCTGAAAGACCACCTTCCCCCTGCGGTTTTGTTTAATAAGCCCAATGGTGTGGGGGACCAAAGACTTCATATCGAGAGTATCTCCATCCTTTACCAAATTGGGAAATTGCTTATTGATGAAGAGCTGAACGAACCGAGGGTACATAAGAAAAGTATCCCGAGTAGTAACATTAATGTTGAACACAACCTCATCCAAGATAAACCTAGAAAAGTTGAAGTCGATCCCCGCAGCGAGAGAAACAATAGCGCGAGTGTTTCTCAGGGATATCTCATCAGCACCAGACCTTCTGCTGGAGATGCATCTCACGAACACGTCGGCTAAAAATCCCCAATAAGGCGGCAGAAGTTTCTTCATTGTTGGTGGAGTATCACCCTCGTACCCCATCTTCCTTAATATTCTTTGAGCATCACCAATACCAATCTCTGTGGGAAAGGTCGGAAGGTCGTTGATCAAAAGAGTCTCTCTCACAAAGGTCTCATCAATAACAATCTTGCATCCCTGAACGATTGTATCCACAATGACAGCTCCATTATCGTCCCTTGTCATTTTGGCAGTCTGCTAGAACTCACGAATGATTTTCTAATAGACAACAGTGTTCATTGTAATGGAAGAGGCCAAGCAACATTCTCGCAATCTGTGAATCATTGATTTAAAATCCTGATGAGCTACCGGAGGGTCAACAAGAACCATCGCCAGGTTGTGTATATCTGCAAATTTTAAATCTACCAATTTAACAGCACTAAAACACACCAAGTAAGAGAAGAGAGAAAAATGAGCAATTAAAATTTTAAATGATTTAATTTTGATCCCAAAATGAATTAATAATTTTAAAATTAAAAATTAGGTCAAATTCAGAGTTTGCGGTCAACGAGGGTTTACGGCCGTAAACCCGTGACCATATGCTAATGGCCGCAAACGGAGTTTACGGCCGTAAACTCTGACAATCAGTTTTTCGTCAATTTCAGGCTCAAAAATCATCAAATCAATGAACGAAATGCATATTCATGGTCGGAAACCTGATACCTTCAAAGCTATCGGAGTAATTTCGCAAAAATCGAGAATTTTTTTTCGAGGAGAGTGAAGGTGGGAGGGTTTGTGGCCGGAATAAAAAAAATGAGAAGGATTCCGGCTGTACACACCTTTTATACCTAGAATCCCTTTACCTGATGTCCACACAGTGTAAGGCAGAGTCCAACACAGTCCAATATTTTTCAAAAATTTTAAAAACAAATCTTTTTGAGGATTAATATTAAAACTAAAATTAAAAATAAAATAAAATTAATATGCCAAATTTAATATTAAAAATAATTATTAGATGTTAACAGTTAATAAAAATAAAATTAAAATTAAAAAATAAAAATAAAAGTAAAAATACAAATAACACCAAATAAAGTATACAACAAAAAAAAATTTAATTACTGAGAATAAATTTGTGACACTTTGATCAAAATTGTTGGACAACCTTATTCCACTTTTCAGTACCCTTATTTTCACGTCTTCGTCTGATAGATCGCCAGTATTGTGGTCCACTTAAACACGAAATATTTGTGACATAATTTTGGACAATTTACCAATAACATGACATTTTTAGCCCTTATTCTTAAGTATATTTCTTTGGGACCATTTAGCTGACGACAACCAGGGATATTGTTGTCCACCCAAATTGAGCAGTGAGATCTACAGACAATCTGTATGTGTTCAATTTTAATTTTACTAGAACGTTTTTCCCGCTTCCTCATATGCCCCGACCATCAAGGACTTCCAGAATACTCCTTACACCAGGTGAGCAGACAATTATTAAGAGAGAATATAGATTTAGAATGCATATGCTGTACATCCAGGTCGGATCTCTTCCAATCACACGAAGGATGAAACATATGACTAACTGAAGTTTTTTAGAGAGATTGAGAAGAGAATGATGCATATACTGTATACCAGGTCGGATTTTGGGTCACGCAAAGGAGACAATATATGGCTAACAAATAGAAAGAATTGCATAGAGAGAAAATGCAGTGAGATAGAATTGCATATGTTACAGTCCAGGTCGGATGTCTCGATCATGCCGAGGAGGCAACATATGACTAATAGACAGGAAGAAAGAAAATAACTTCTACAAACCTAGTTTATCGGAATTCCCCAGTCACCCCATCCAACTAGAATTAAGGATAGAATACGCACATCGTGGAAAAGTGAATCCACAGTTCTAGATACGGGTTCTTTAGTGTGACCAGTACATTCCCGTGTATAACTCCCTGCTCAACCTATCCGAGCGTCGTATTGTCAGGAAAAACGGATCTAACTAGGTCAATGTTTTTCAAGTCCTTGAATTACTTAAGTTTTAACTATTCCTAGTCAAGTCCAATTAAAATCTTTCGTGCCTACCAGCGCATCGAGCATAGAGCGACAATTCAACTTAGGTACGTTATGCAGATTCAGATTGCAAGTTATCACTTGTTAATTTCATTTCCCGTCACAACACCTGCAAACAAGACTATCAACAATATTTTTAATTTTCTGGATTTTTTATTGTTTTTGGATTTTTTTAAATTTTATTGTTTTTGGATTTTTCAAAATTTTATTGTTTTTTGATTTTTTGATTATTTCTCCGCCTAAATTTGTGCATGGGTGAAAATAAAAGTAAAAGAAAATAAAATGCGCAAATTTAAAAAAAACAAATTTAAAAATTTAAAAAGAATTAAGAAAAGAAAGAAAAAAAAATTAATCCTCAAAATGAATCATTTTCAGAAATCGCACAAGCACGTCGAAACGAGCTTTGTTAAAGGGCTTAGTGAACAGATCCTTCACATTATTAGCAGTAGGAACTTATTCCAGCCGGATTAGTGAACTTTCATAACAGTCTCTGATGAAATGAATTTTAATATCGATGTGCTTGGTTTTAGAATGTTGGACTGGATTATTGGTAATTTGAATTGCGACCTCATTATCACAGTAAATGGGGGTTTCTAAGTAATTCAAACTGTAGTCCAACAACTGATGTTGGATCCAGATAACTTGAGAGCAACAGGCAGATGCAGCAGCATATTTCGCCTCCGCTGTTGAGGTTGAGATAGTGTGTTGCTTCTTACAATGCCACGACACTAGTCTGTCACCAAGATATTGACACCCTCCTGAAGTAGATTCCATGTTAAGTTCACAGCCTCCATAATTACTGTCAGCAAAAGCAAATAAATAAAATTCAGAATTCTTTGGATACCAAAGACCCAATTTTGGGCTACCTTTGATATACCAAAAAATTCTTTTGACAGCAATAAGATATGAAAGTTTAGGATTAGCCTAATAACGTGCGCATTGACAAACTGCAAACATGATGTCAGGTCGGCTTGCAGGGAGATACATCAACGATCTGATCATCGATCTGTAGTGTGTCTGATTTACGGATTCGCCATCAGGATCTGGAGTCAGAAGAGGTCTTTCAGCCATTGGCGTCGATGTAGATTTGACGTCGTGAAACCCGAACTTCTTAAGAATATCCTCCACATACTTAGCTTGATGTAGCAAGATTCCTGTTGAATTTAGTTTGACTTTAAGCCCCAAAAACATGGTCATTTCCCTTAACGAACTCATTTTGAACCTCTTTTTCATGACACCTTCGAATTCGTTGCAAAGCTGCGGACTAGTCGACCCAAAGATAATGTCGTCAACATAGATTTGAACTAGAATCTGATCATTAACGACATGCTTGATGAACAATGTTTGATTGATAGTGCCTTGAGAGTAACCATGATCAGGCAAATGCTTTGTTAGAGTCGCATACCATGCACGAGGAGCTTGATGTAACTCATACAATGCCTTGTCCAACTTGTAGACATGATTAGTAAACTTTGAGTCAACGAACGCAGGGGGCTGATCAAAGTAGATTTCTTCCTTCGCCTTGCCATACAGGAAGGCAGTCTTGACGTCCATTTGGTAAACGGTGAAGTTCATGTAAGAGGCATATGCGAGGAAGATACAAACAGCCTCCAAGCGAGCCACTGGAGCATAAACTTTAGTGTAATCAAGACCCTCTACTTGTCGAAACCCGCAATACACCAATCTAGCTTTATTTCGCACTTTAACCCCTGAATAATCCTGCTTGTTTCGATAGACCCATAGTGTGTCAAGAGACTTTTTGGCCTTTGGCAACTCAACGAACTTCCAAACCCCGAGTTTCTCAAATTGATGTAATTCTTCATGCATTGCATCTACCCAGCTGGGCTCATTCAAATCCATTTCAACATTCTTGGGCTCTATTTGAGAAATAAAGCAAGAGTAAAGACAGGTATTGACATCTCCACCCTGACTTATGGTTTTAACGCTGTCGCCCAGCTGACCAATGATGTTGTCGATCGAATCATCACGTTTAATCCATGAGGGTATTTCCTGGCTGATATCATTAAGCGAGATAGGGAGATTGTGAATATTAACACCTCCCTCATTTGTTGATTGGGCCGAGCCAGACAACTCTGCCACAAACTCATTTGAAAAGTATTCAGGAAAGAGTAGCTCCATAAAAGTTGAAATAGCAGTGAAAGTATCTTTGGACTGAACTCTCTTTCTATAGGAGTGAGTGGTGTTGTTTCAGCATCAGGAGTATCATTCTGAACTGGAGATTTCAGACTATTAGGATGTACAGATGACTCCCCCTCAGGTGAAGCGAAGGACTCCCCCTCAGGCGAAGCAGGAGTCTCCCCCTTAGGTTGTGAAGAGGATACCATTGGAGGTCTGTAGACAACTTCTTCGTCTTCGTCTTCAGAAACATTCTTCGAATCGGAGACAGATCCAGATGAGCTACCTGAAGACACATTAATGGATTTGAACAGAGATGTGTAATCAAACAACCAATCCGGACCTACTCAAGAATCTGTCTCATTTTCTTCCAACCAGCGCGCGTCATAAGAATCTACAACTTGCTTTGTCTTCTTATATCAGACCCTATAAGCGGTGCGAGCAGCATAGCCTACGAAGTAACAATCATTGGCTTTGGAATTAAACTTCGGGTTGGTCTCCAAGTGAAGAAGGGTGCAAGGGCAACCACATACACACAAATAACTGACTGAAGGCTTGTGACCATACAGAATCTCATACGGGGACTTCATTTGAGCTTTGTTGATCAACACGCAATTCTGAACGTAGCAAGCAGTGTTTATTGCCTCGGCCCAAAAGAAAACTGGCAGTTTGGAGTCACACATCATCGTCCTTGCAGCATCGTTTAAAGCTCTGTTTCTCCTCTCAGCAACACCATTTTGTTGGGGTGTGTGAGCAGAGCTGTATTGACGCATAATACCATTTTTCTGTGCAAAAATGATCGAGTACAGAATTCTTGAACTTTGTTCTGTTGTCATTACAAAGCGTCTTCACCTGTTTGTTAGTTTGGTTCTCAACTAACACAACAAATTTCTTAATTAGATCAGCAACTCCAGCTTTGTTGGATAAAAAAAACCCAAGTAAAATGAGAGAAATCATCAATCACAACCAGACAATAGGAATTTATGTTAATGCTAAGAATGTTTAGTGGTCCAAACAGATCCATATGTAGCAATTGAAGTATTTGACTACTTGAGCTGACCTGTTTTGGCAAGTGTGGTTTTCTATGATGCTTACCTTGGGCACAAGATACACACTTCTCAAACGTGATAAAATCCTTGACAGGCAAACCATAGACCATTTCCTTCTTTGCAAGACGATTCAAGTTCTTGGCGTTAGCATGACCGAGTCTTCGGTGCCATGACATTGCATTTTGTTTGGAGATCTTTGAAAATAGGCACGTAACTTGTTTTGGAAGATTGTTATTCATATCTATGATGTAAGCATTCCCATCCCTTTTAGATTTCAAAAGAATCCACTCTTCTGGGATGACAAAGCTTGGCTTGAGAATCATACATTCCTTTTCGGTGAAATCTGTAGAATAGCCTTTGTCGCAAATCTGAGAAACACTTAACAAACTATGCTTCAATTCGGGAGCAAAGTTGACATTCTCGAAGCTTAACACCCCATTTGTGACGGTTACCTTTTGAGTGATTTTGCCACCTTCTCCACCCGCAAAGCAGATGTATCCCCCATTAAAGGATTGAATGTTGTGCTGTTGGGCGATATCTCTTGTCATATGCCGGAAGCAGCCGCTATCAACGAACCAAGGTCTGACGACATTCCCCCGCAACTATCCCTGCAAAATGTGCGGGTTTATCTAGATTTGGGAACCCAGGTCATTATTTTCCTGGGTTGTCCCGATGCCTTTTTAGATTTATTATCATTTAAAGACTTTTCATAGGACACCGATGATGGATTGGAAGCTAATTTGGGCAACCATTGATAATTAGGTTGGCTAACAGTCTCGGGTGGTTTTGAAATCGGATGTTTATCAGTTTGCTTGAAGTATTTGGGTTTTCTACTAGAATTGGTTGAAGACCCACTGCTGCTTCTTGACGAAATCGACCTTGGCTTGGCCATGCTCGGTTTTGACAAACTGCTTGGGACTTTGTTATGAAAGACCTTTTTATGCTTTTGAAAAAAAAACTCGTTTTCTACTCCGATCATCCTTCCAATGATCATTCCGAGAATGATTTCTAGAGGACTTTCTAGTTAAAGACCTTCCTCTGAGTTCATTCTCTCCTCTTGGAGACTCAAAATGTACAAACATACGATTTCGACAATTCCTAGCTATATGACCACCAATACCACAATTGAAACAAATCTGTTTGTTATTGTTATAACTTGTACTACATTGATCAGATATGGTTTCCATACTAACACCCTTACTTCTCTCACATGAATAAAAACAAGAATTAGGTTGTGAGACAATTGAAGGTATTTTAGATGGAGAAGCTTGTGAAACTGGTGGTTTTTCAATATTATCATCAAAAACATTAGAATTGCCAACCACATTATTCAAACCAGTATTAGACACTTTAAAACCATTCAAAATAGTATCAGAAGAAGTAGAAACATCACCAAAAACATTGTCACGTGCAACATCAGAAAAATTATTGTCTTTATTTAAAACTAAAACTTCAGGTTCGGACTCAGTTTTATTTTCAAAAACAGTTCCTTCAACTTTGTGTTGTGACTGATTTAAGGATTGATCTGCAAGAGAAGTAGAAATGTTAGTACTTTCAACATTAATAAATCCTCTTGAAACAAAACCAGATGGCTTGTCATAAACCATGACTAGTTCATTGGCAATCTCTTCTTTGGACAAGGGTTGAAACTAATATGAATGATTGAAAGGAGGAGGCTCGTGATTATACCCTAGACCCTTTGACTGATTTCGTTTAAATTGCATGCAGTGGTCTATCATATTCGCAACTACCTCACTCGATACATCATATTTTCTAAAATCAAAATCAGCAGTTTCAAATTTTCCCTTTAATGATTCAATTTCAGCCACTAGTTCAATGTTCTGTTTCTTTATATAGTTATAATTTTCGCATTTATTACTATAGTCTTCCTGAAGTCTCCTAAAGTCCTTTATTTTAGATTCTAAGTGGGCCTTAGGAGATTTTTGTCTTTTTTGAGTTGGTAACCTTCACACCTAAGATCCTCTAATTCCCTTTTGAGTAAGTCATTCTGTTCACGAAGAATTGTAAGGTTCTATACATCTCTACATAGTGTTTCAATTTCCTCATGAAGAATTTTAACATAATCAATACAATCTTGAGAGCAAGAGGGTAGACTTACCTCGTTTTTATTAGGTTCATGAGAAGAAGATATCATCAATGCAAACTGCAGGTCCATCATTCAATCTTCATCTGCAACAATCTCTGCCGGAGCATCATCACCAACCTATGCCAAATGGGCATTTTTAGGTCCATATATGTTCAGGGCATGCATCTGATCCTCCCAGTCGAATGACTGCGCAACCATGGCCTTCTCGCTATTGACCTGAGCACCGCTTCGAATGTTTCCAACTGCAACCATTGTCCGGTCATTATTCAATCTTGTATCTGGCTATGGACACTCACGAGCAAAATGCCCTGGCTCGTGGCAGTTGAAACACCACAACTTTCCCTTGCTGAACCCAACCTTCTTGTCTGCACTCATCCGCCAGTTGTTCTTTCCGATCTTCTTGGCAAACTGTTTCGCCCTGAAAATTACCATGGCAATTTGCCATGTGATATCCATCTCTTCTACGTCTTCAGGGTGAATCTGATCATGATCGACAAATGATAGTTGGGGCAGAAGATCTCCAGCTACAAGTGCATTGTAGCAGTTGACAAGCCCTGTATCAAGAGCGAGATTTTCATCGCCCACCTTTCCTTTTGAAGAGGAAGTCGCATTGGAGGAAGAAGCAGCTTTAGCAGCCACAAACGATTGGTTCTGAGAGATAGGCATAGCTGATGCAGCAGGAAGAGAAGAAGCTGGTGGAGTGGAAAAGGACTGAACTTGAGATTGCTGATTAGCAAATGATTGACCTGCAGAAGAAAAATTGAGAAATGAAAGAGCATTGTTAGAAGAGATCCCAAGGTTCGCAGCTGAGTATAAATTCACATGGTTTATCTCTCGCTTCTTGTCATCAATATCACAGGCCTTGATGACTGCCATCACTTCTGCAAGAGAGAGCCGACTAAGATCCTTAGTCTTCTTTATAACAACTACATTCATGTCCCAAGACTTTGGGAGAGCATTCAGTAGCTTCTTGTTTATCTCAGACTTGGTGTAAAAGATCCTGGCTACAGTCATTTCAATGGTAAGAGATGTGAACCGTTGTAGCTGTCATTCAAGAGTTTCTCCAGGAATGTAGTTGAACATATTGAACAGTTGTCGCAGCATATCTTGGCGACTCTCCTTCATATCTTCATTCCCTTCATAAACCTCGATTAGGGCTTCCCACAATGCCTTAGCAGAAGTGTACTCCTTAAAAACTTGAGCAATGTCTGGAGATAGAGACATGGTCAAAGTGGCCAAAGCCCTTTCTTGCTCAACAACCTTCACGAAGTCTTCATCTGTGTAATTTTCAATCTTCTTGTCAACCACTTGCCCTGCAACAATAGTGGTTATTCTGACAGGATCCTTTATGATGCTTCTCCAGATTTTGAAGTCCTTCATCTTGATGTACTTTTCAATCCTGTATATACAAGTTCACTGTCAAATTAGGTTTGCGGCCGTATACTATGTTCACGGTCAGAGAGGAGTTTGCGGCTGTAAACTTGGTTCACGGTCCAGAGTTTATGATCGTAAGGTGTTTCCGGTTTAAGTTCACGGTCCAAGAATCTATGTTTTTGGTTGATGAACAATCCTTATTCACGACTAAAAAACCAAGTTCATGGTTCAAGAACTGATGGGAGTTTGCGGCCATAATCTAAGTTTACGGCCACAAGCGAAAGTCGTCATCTCCCACAAACCTTAGAAAACGTAGTTTTGAATGAAGCTTGAAACCCTTTCACAGCAAACACCAACTTCAGTCACATACAGATAAGAACACGGTCAATAATCGATTGTATAGTGCTTTTGATGCTGGTTACGCTCTGATACCAATTGTAAGGTCCTGAAACGGATCTTACAAGTGATCAAATAGAAAATACAATCAGTTAGCAATAAATAACAAGTAGAATAAAGAATGAACAACCTTGCACCTGCTTTTCTGTTAGAAATAACGTCTGGTACAACTTGTGGTTACAGTAGTCGTGAACTCTGAGGCATCAAAAACTGACAAAATACCTAGCACACCTCTATATATACTGGAGTTGGGCCGGCCTTGGGTTTACGGCCGTAAACTCACTGTCGGGCCGTAAACTACATATAAACTACCACAAGCAATAAATTGACTCAAAAGAACCTATTACATAGAAAGCCTAGACCAAACCACTAATTAGACCCTTCAACTGCTTTTTCAACTTGTTGTCCACCTGCAATAGTGGTAGTAATTCTGACTGGTCTACTGATGATGTTGCGCCAAACCTTGAAGTCTTTCATCTTGATGTATTTCTCAATTCGGTATTTCCATTCAGGAAACCCATCTGCAGACAGTAATCATGGAATTCGCATGGTTGTTCCCATAACCCACTCTAGTTCATTATGATGTCCTTGATATTGAGAATCCATTTTTTTAATTGAGAATAAACAGATAGAAACTTTAACAAATGAGATGCTTAAAAATTAAGATGGTTAATGTGTTAAGATGTTTGCAACCGCACACACTTAACCGTACACGTTTAACCACACACACCTAGTCGTACACGTCCAACCGTACACACCTAACTGTACACATCCAACCGTACACACATAACCGTACACGTCCAACCATACACACCTAGCTGTACATGTCCATCCGTACACACCTAGCCGTACATGTCCAACCGTACACACCTAGCCGTACACGTCCAACTATACACCCTTAGCAGCCAACCACACACTTTCAATAACCAACCGTACACCTTCAACAAAACACTCAAAAATCCAATTGACACTAATTTGGCTCTGATACCAATTGTAAAGTCCCAAATACTATGATCCAATTTAGTGATCAAGTGATATTGCAATCAATTAGAGTGTAGAAGCAGTAGAAGAAGAATTAACCCAAAAATACACACATTTATATCATATAAACGTCAAATACACCTTGGAAAACACGTACATACGTCACTCTAACAGTGAGACAGACACCTACAATTATATCACCCCAGCAGCACACGAGTTCACAACTACACACGCATGTGCGGCCGCACACGAGTTGTATGGCCACACACACGAGTCCGGCCGCACACAGCCATACAAAAGTTACACACACACACACCATAATCAACCCTAAGACCCAAACAAGACCATTACAAGATAGATGCCTAAGCCAAAGCACTAAATTATAGCCTATCAGATCTCATGGAAATGGAAAGTCATGGGTGTAACAACCCGAAATTTCATATCACTTCTTGTAACTCAACTTGTAATCCAATTTGATCAACCAAACGTCATTTCCAAATTCGTTTCCGATTTCGTCATTTTATTAAGTCATTAGCTTATATCAACCTAAAATGACTTAATGGGTGTCTTAATACATTTAGAAATCATTTTAACACCCCACTTTAGTAATCGAAATAATTATAAAATCGACCATATCGAGTCACGACAATTTGGTCGGGTATGACCAAAAGCCCCACTTAACGTCGGTATCGGGTAGAATTCCATCGTGTCCAATTCCCGAACACTATATAAAGTGTTTTAAGACTTCATTTGAAGCCTTTGGCCAATTTCTCATTAAACTCTCACAACCTCTCTCCTCAAGCTAGAATTAAGGTCCAAATCTCAAGTTTAAGGCTTCAAATCTTTGAGGTAACCTCCCTAGCATGTTATTCAACATCTTTAGCCTTCAATTTGATGATTTATTTGAGTTTTGGGACCAAGAACATGAGTTTACGGCGAAGGAGCAAGCTTGGGCCGTAAACTCCATTTAATGGGGTTTTGAAGCCAAATTACCCTTCCAAATCAAAGTTGGGACTTAGATATGACAATAAGGCTTGCAAATCTAGACTAAAAACAATTAAAACTTGAACTGTAAGGGACAAAAGAGAGTTTACAGCCAAGGTATGCTCTTGGGCCGTAAACTCCTCTTTAATGGGGATTTAGTGCCTTTAATCATGTCCAAATGCTTTGAAACTCAACCAATGGCCTTGTGGTAAATCCTAGATTCAACTAAAAATGATTTGGAGACCTTAAACACATCAAATGTCATACATAAGTGAGTTTACGTCCAAAGAACTCCTCCTAGGCCGTAAACTCCTATAAGTGTGTCAAATGATGTTATAAACCACCCTAAAGGCTTGGAAAAATTTCTAGAATTACATATGAGTGTTTTAAACATCAAAAACTAATTTTTCAAGAGCATAAAGAGAGTTTACGGCCATAGAACATGCCTCTAGGCTGTAAACTCTTAAAAGTTTGTTAAATGGTAACCTAAATTCATAACAATGCTTGGAAAATTAGTTAGAATCACATGTGATTGTCCTTTGTAGTTCAAATCAATCATTCTTGGCCATGGGTGAGTTTACGGCCGTAAACTCCAAGAGTGTGGCCGTAAACTCCCTTTTAAATGATGTTAATTTATTCCAAGTGTTCCAAGGCATTTTAGATATTCATTCTAGCAATCCCCATGTCCATTTAAGCCATTAAACCCTCAAAATCACACCAACATGAGTTTACGGTCGTAAACTCATGTGTGGGTGTGTTTTGTGGTTGTAAACTCATTTAAATGCTTACTTTTGGAGAGTAAACTCAAGTCCCAAGTCCCTAATGCCATATCACGTCCGTAGATGTCACCCGGGTCACTCCAAACGCTCGTTTTGAGGTGTTTAACCTCGTTGGAGTGTAATGTCCTAAATAATCAGTGATTGTAAATCTAATTAGTATTATATGGACATTATTACATTTTACATAGGGACATCGCGAGTAAACAATCCCCGAACCAACGTCTAGTATCCAAAACCGACACATTTCCGAGTCCGGTGAGTTCATACCCCTACCTTTTTCACTGTTTTTCACTGTTTTCAGGGGGGGGGGGGGAACACAAGCAAAGTACAAGGGTTTTCTTGTACTCAAAACTTATTTTCGTGTGTGTGTTTCAGATTACATATGCTTTTAATATTGATATACACAACTTATAACTAGTAGAATACACAGATCATTTAAACATTTATTTGTGAAATGGGTTTTATAAACTGTTATGTTTTATATATTTCACAAATGGTTTCCACATTTTATCAGTTAAATGCATGACATTATAACACATGAACAATATAATTCGTAGACAGTCTTGTCCTCGGTAACATTCCACAGAGATACACGATTGGAGGATTATCCTATTATTACTAGTAAATTTGTTATTCCGTATGATTGGAGACACGTCCTCGGCGAACACTCCACAGAGATACGCGAGTGGAGGACTACACCCGTAACCAGAATTTCTGAAATTTAGAGAGCGTGACTTGAGTGTATAGATCTATACAGGGCTGACTACCCCACACCTGGCTGCTAGCTACAGCCGAACCGAAATGGTTCAAGGGTGACGAAAGTCATAAGATTGTGGACTACTTATTGCCACAAGGTTGTGGACTACTTATTGCCACAGGTTCAGTCTTTAGTATGGTTATGGAACTCGCAACTAGGATAACAGAGATTTACTTATAGTAATAATGAACGATTTACTACATTTTACAGATAACCAGGTTTCGGTTTACATCCTTTACATCTTTTACATCTTTTACATCTTTTACAATAAGATAACCAACATTCAGGAAGGTATGGGACCTTCCTGGGGAAACTTTATACATAACCAGGTTTAGTAGAATACATATTTCACATTCAAAACCAACATGCAGGAAAGCATGGGGCATTCCTGGGTAACATATACATGACCAGAAAAGTGTAACCTACTGAATAACATTACATCTTTTACAATAACTAACATTTAGGAAAGTATGGGACTTTCCTGGGAATACACTGATACATAAAAGAAATAGATCAATGAATTGGATAATCAAACTATACTTTACTTTTGTGAAACAACAACCAACTTTTAAGAAAATATGGTATTTTCTTGGCATGCGTTACATTTTCAGAAACAGAAAGGAAACATCAACATTTTCACAAAATAAAACTACTTATGAACTCACCAGCGTTATGCTGATTTTCAAACTGCTTGTGTTCTCAGGTCATCGATAGTACAGGTACTCGAAGACTTACTTGATTCAGGAAAGTGTGCGTACAAGGCTCGTTCGTTTTGTTTATGTCTATATTATGTATCACAACTGTATAAACTGTGTCTTTTGAAACAAATTGTAAAACTTTAAATATGTAATGTAATATTTGTTTCACTTTACTTACTATGTACATTGGATCCCGAAAATGTTTCCGCCTTCGGTTTTCGGGGTGTGACAATGGGTATCAGGGTTTACATGGATGTAACCATAATCCACCACACTATATATAGGAGACCTAGGCACTTGAAATGAGACTAGTTTTTGGTATAAGAACTAAGAGGGTCGATTTCAAGAAGAGTTCTACTATTCTCTCAAGTTTCCAAGGTTTGTGGTGATTTGTGACTTCCATTTGAGGCATCCACATTATTGGTGCTAGGCTCTCAAATTCCAAGCAATCAACCACTACTAAAAGGAATGTAACTCTACTAGCTTATTACGTTTTAAAGTTCCCCATGCAATGCTATTTAGGTTAAGAACCTTGGAAAATCAAATTTGCATGTATCATAGTAAAACACAGATCCAAGGTTTCTAGGGTTGCATGTACACCATAGGAGTGTTAGAATGCTCAAAACCCTACACCTTCTACATTGACTGCCAAAATCTCGAGGTTAATCTGCTATCCCGGTCGGATATAATGGACACATGCACACCATGCAAATGAACTATCTCTTGGATGTAGATTCGTGTAAGTCTGTCCATCTTGGATGTTTCATAGATTGGCAGGAAGTAGGAGGATACACTCAATCGATCGATAATTAACCAGATGGCATCGTTCCTACTCGGAGACTTGGGCAACTTAGTGATGAAATCCATTTTAATCCTTTCCCACTTCTACTTAGGTATTTCTGGCTACTGAAGTAGACCCGGGGGCTTTTGATATTTCACTTTCACCTTGGCGCAAGTCAGGCACTTTGCGATCTAGATATATCTTATCCAAACCTGGATGAGCAGATATCTAGTCTTGTGAGCTTCGTTCATGACAACCTCCCTGTATCGCCGAACTTTGGGGTCTAGATCCGGTTCATGAAATTGTAAAATCCATCTCCTCTGATCTCAAAGTTCTTTTTCCATTCCTCTCAAGGCTTCATGGACATGTACTATGGTTTAACGGCTTCCCGTTGAGCCTCTTTAATTTGAGCGGATAGATAGGAATGGATGGTCATTGTCAGTGTCTTCACCCTACGACCTGAATACTCTTTCCGGCTGAGGGTATCCGCTACCACATTGGCCTTGTAAGGATGATAGCGTATTTCGCACTCATAATCACTGAGTAGTTCTACCCAACGTTGTTGCCTCATGTTCAACTCTTTCTGATCGAAGATATGATTTAGGCTCTTATGGTCGGTGAAGACAATACACTTGGTTCCGTATAGATAATGTCGCCAAAGTTTTAATGCAAAGACCACTGCTCCCAACTCCAAACTACGAAGTCCTCCATCCCCTCAGGCAAATAGAAGATAGGGACGTTGCATAGGGCATGCGTCAATGTTTGGAACGCAGTGTCTTTCTTTTTTTCCCAACCAAAGGGTACACCTTTCTTAGTCAGTGTGATTAAAAGTTTAGTAATCCTGTAGAAACTCTGGATAAACCTGCGATAGTAGCCAGCGAGACCCAAAAATTGATGGATTTCTATAGGTGTCTTCGGTGCTGACCAATTCTCAATCGCCTTCATTTTGGAAGGGTCCACGTGTATGCCTTCCATGCTGACCATGTGACCAAGGAAAGTTACTTTTTTGATCCAGAATTCGCACTTTTAAACTTTTGCATAAAGTTTCTCTGCCCTTAGAGTTCCTACCACTAGCCTCAAGTGATGTCTATGATCTTCCTCAACCCGGGAGTAGACAAGTATATCATCAATGAACACTATTACAGACTTATCTAGGAAAGGGCGGCACACCCAATTCATTAGATCCATGAATACCGCCGGCGTGTTGGTTAGACCAAAGGGCATTACTTCAAACTCGTAGTGACCATATCGAGTTCGGAATGTTGTCTCGTGAACATCACCCTCATGGACTCGCAACTGATGGTACCCTGATCTCAGGTTTATTTTTGTGAAATAGCCGACTCCTTGGAGTTAATCGAAGAAGCCTTCGATTCAGGGAAAAGGGTAACGGTTTTTGATGGTAAGCTTGTTCAGTTCGCGGTAATCTATGCACATACGGAAGGATCCATCCTTCTTTTTCACAAACAAGAGCGGGGCTCCCCAGGGTGAGGAACATGGTCTGATGAATCCCTTGATGAGTAGTTCATTGAGATGGATTGATAATTCTTGCATTTCTGCCGGTGCTAGACAGTATGGGGATTTAGCTACAAGAGTAGCTCCGAGAATTAAGTCGATTCGAAACTCAACTTGGCGCTCGAGAGGGATTCTGGGAAGATCTTTAAGGAAGACATCAGGAAAGTTACAGACTTCGGGGATGCTCTCTAGGTCTTTAACTTCCTACTTCTTATTAACAACATGGGCTAGCAATGCATGGCACTCCTTTCGCAGATATTTATCGAATTTGATGCATGAAATGATACGAAGGTTTGAGCTGAGTTTATCACCATAAATATTAAGAGTTTCGCCAAAGGGAAGATTGAGGCGAATGGCTTTTTCATAACAAAGGATATCAGCACGATTGGGCTCAACAAATCCATATCGATGATGACATCGAAACTTTTTATGGAAACTGACAAAGGTCGATTGGAAAAGACTGGTTGTTTAGGGTAAGGGTACAACCTATGAATATGTTGTTAGTGTTCTCCTTCTTACCGTTGGCCATCTCTACGTTAATGGTTTCAGTTAGAGATTGGGATTCATGCTTGAGCAGATGGTTTAATGCATGACTAATAGAACTTCTCTCTGCACCAGAATCAAAAAGGATGTATGCATAAGACTTGTCAAGGAGGAATGTACCCGTTACTATAATGGGATATGCGATAGCCTCCTCCTGGCCCATAGCTAGCACTCTCCCTGTGTTGCCAGCTGTTTCCTTGGGACAATTCCTTTTGAAGCGCCCGGTTTCTCCACAACCATAACAGGCTTGGCTTACTCCATCTCCAGACGCCTGATTGGTTTGTTGGACTGGTGTATTACAGAAACGAGCTGTGTGCCCCTTTCTGCCACATTTGTCACATTGCATCTCTCTACAAACTCCCAAGTGATGGAAGTTTCACATTTTGCACAAGGGCAGGTTTCCAGCATAATGACTGAGAGTTGTTAGAGTAGTGGGAACATCAGTAGGAACGGTAGAATCGTAGACTTGCCCTTGTGCTTGTTCCATAACTTTTTCTTCTCACCACTCCCCTTTTGTGGTTTAGGAATGACTGGTGCGGTTTCATGATCAACCCTATAATCATTCAGAGTCTACGCCAGGCACTTGGTGCTATCAAATGTGAGAGGTTTTGCAGCCAAGACGTTCCGTTGAGTTGGGGGTGGCAATCCCCATATGTACCTCTCTACTTTCTCGCTTTCCGGGGTGACCATCCCCAGACATACAAGAGCCAATTCGTAGAATCTAGCTGTATAAGTAGCAATGTCGGAACCTTTCATTTCAGGTTCCAAAGCTCATACTCCAACTTCTGCATCTCGCCCTTTGGGCAGTACTTAGCAAGCAGGATTTCTTTTAAACTCTCCTAACCTATGGCATTGGCTACTAGCAGAGTTAGGGATTTGACTCGGCTATTCCACCAAGTTAATTCTCTATCGGTGAAAGTGCACAAGGAAAACTTCACCTTGATGGCCTCAGAACATGCACAAATCTCGAAAATTGATTCGATCTTCTCGAACCAACGAGTGAAGGCGATGACTCCTCCATTGCTGTCAAAGGATTTGGGCTTCGCATTCTTGAAATCCTTGTAGGAACACTCCTTATGGTGTCCCTGACCACCATCAAGATTAAGGGGATGGGTACCACTTTATCCGCTAGAGCCGCCACAATTAATCTGCGACATTTAGATAGCCACAACGGCTGTAACTGGTGCCTGGAACATGGCATGATCGAACTGAGGAGGTGGTGGCGGCGTATTCGTTGGAGGATTGTTGTTTTTCTGTTGGGTCTCTTCCTGGGAGGCATCTTTCTCTAAAAGGTACAAGGGAAAAGTGACGATAAGTCACCCACATTGATAACATTGGTTTACAATAAAGGTTTACTAACATCAGCAAGGAATTGCAGGCCTTTCATTGTGAGGATCTATACTACTTGTAACGACCCTAAGTAGTGATATTTTGTTATAAAATACCCCTATAGTATTTTACCTATGTGTTTCATTAGTATTGGATTTGGTGTGTTTTAGACTTGTCGCGACACCATAGTCATTACCAATCACATGTTTGTCATATCTCGGACAAATAAAGTTAATCGGGTTATATTGGCCCCACATATGACTACATAACTATTCACGTTTAACCGTAGTGTCAACCTCGCCCTAAATAATTGTATGTAGTTCTTACTATGTTAGCTTCTTCTACATATGCATACTTGTATACTTTTGTAAAATACATAAATTTAAAAGTATACTTTTAGTTTCAGAGCGCTTCAGCCCCTTTTATGTTTATAGTTGTATACCAAGTAAGGTTCAGTATACTCATTTCACTATAAAGAATAGCTCTGACACAATTCTGTCACACCCCAAACCGAGACGGGGGAAACGTTCGGGGGTGGAGGACGTCATGTATAGTATCACAAAAATTACCTCATAATAATCAAAGTAAATACAACCATTACATTAAGTAAGTAATATATTTACATCTGTTTTGATTCATATTTATATACATCAAAAGTATAACAAAATATAAAAGACGTGACTCTATACGCTCAGTCTTCTCAAAAGCTGTGGGGGTACCTGTCTACTAAATTCCTGAGAATACAAGCGGTTTTGAAAGAGTATCAGCATTAAAGCTGGTGAGTTCGTAAGTATGTTTTTGAAAAGGAACTTGTCTGTGAAATTGTAACAAAATGTTTACATGATCTCAACAAAATCCAATATTCTCTTTTGTTTGAAATGTAGTCATTCAGACTAAAACCGAAGTGTATGTTCATTACCCTATGCTATAAAACTATATGAAAGTATTAGTTTGTATATCTGAATACCCCCAGTTGAATTGTATATTTTTATTTTACATGAAATCTATATTGTGAAAACCCTGGAATCCTCCAGTATGTATAGTAGTTTGATTGTTTAAAATAAAGCTAATTGAAGTTGTTACCATTCATACATTAATCATATTAATGAGTTGTTATAACCATACTTGACCATTGAATTTCCTAAACGACATTCTTCAGGCGTCGAAATTGAAATGACTTTGTCACCTAGGCTTGCCAGCCTTACTGTAGCTAACTGTTGCGGTGCGGGATTGTCAAACCGGTATAGATCTATACATAAACTAACGTTCTCCCTCAAGGAGACTCTGGTTGTAATCTCAGGGCTTTTGTTAGTACTTAAGTAAGTACGCGACGATGCTCACTTATAAAATTCTATACTAACGATTAGGTGTAGAATAAAATGAATGCATTGAATTTAAGTTACTGTTTATATGACTAATAAACTATACTTTATACAACTTATATGTTCCGTCGACTTGATATATGTTTGCACATTGATAAAGTAATTGTTCCACAAGTTATACCTGTTATACCTTATATGTTCGTTAATGTATTCAATTCATGTTTTGTACTGAAAGCTCTATAAATAAGTTGAAGTCTTCCATTATGCTTAGCATTTTACACAAGGGATAAAGATCTAAGTGTCTTATAAAATGAATGACTTTTGGTTTGAACAACCACATAAGATTTAATCATGTTTAAAACCTTAACATAAATCACAAAATTTATTTATGTCTTGCTTGCATCCTCCCCTAAAAACGTTAAAAATAGTAAAGATATAGGGGTATGAACTCATAGTTGGTTACGTTAAAGTGTCGGACAATGAAACTGGAAACGAAGACCCTCGAGTTGATGTACGCGGCACATAACGGGATCCTAATAACAATTTAATACATATATACATATTCTTAGCAACACCATTAATTATAGTGTTGGAAAAACACTTGCTTTTGGTTTAGGAATGTTACCAAGACTTAATCGAAGTGGGAAAGTAGGTTTGCAACCAAGATTCACTGTGTAGAGATGATTACGGCCGTGAACTATTCTCGGTCGTGAATAATTTACTGCCTTTGAAGGGGTTTACGACCTTTGAAGGTTTGAAGGGTTCACGACCTAAAATATGAAGATTTGAAGGGTTCACAGCTGTGAACTCAAGAACAACAACACTTGATTTTGATGAAAATGATGTTTTGATGCTCCAAAATGAGTTCCAAGGCGGATTGAGTGATAGATGAAGAGAAATCTTGCGTTTTCTTGTGTTTTCGGGTTATGATTTTTTGAGAGAGGGATAGGGCGTTCGCGGCCAGAAAAGAATTAATGAGGGGTAGAGGATCATATTTATAGGGGGGTTCATGGTCGGTGGGGTCCAGCCGATAATGGTTCACGGCCGTGATCGGGTTAGCGGCCGTGAACACCAATCAGGTCGGTTTTCACTGGTTTTCGAAGTAACTCGGTTTTTCGCGAGATTTTGGCTCCACCTCATATATAAAATTCAATTATATAACTCAAATGATTTTCCAGACGATAAGAATTTTGACGGAACTAAATAATTTCCACCTTTATTTAATGGAAAAAGATTCGGGTTGGCACATTGCATATGCACATAAGAATATTCTTTTGCTCAAAACTCATCAGTGATACCAAAGCCTTGCTTGGTTTCTATTGTATTTGATGCATTGTATGTTTGTTCATTGTTTGAAATCGATTTTTGTATCTTCCGCCTAACAGACTTGTCGAGTCCCAAGATGAACTCGATGAAGCCAAATGGGGACTCGGCGACTCGGGCTGCCAAACAGATTGATTTTCAGGATTTTGGATTATTTTGACTTTGGATAAATACCAAAAATGTGTTTAACATTTAATTAGATAATTATTGCCTTATTTGATAAACCCTAATTATTAGAATTATTTGATCAATTATCTTGCATGAAATTGGATTAGGTCAAAACTACATAATCACCAATTAATTGTTTAATTATACTATTTTAATTTTAGTCTAGATAGTTTTGAAATGTTTCAAAACTTGCCGTCATGTTTTGGAATTAAAATTTTTTGATTAAAAGTTTTATTTTGATCTAATTAAATTCAAAACCCTAGAATTTTACAAGTTTAAAATTCACCCTATACTACTATAATATTATAAGAATAATTATTATATATGTATAAGATAAATGCTAGTCTCACCGTTAGTAGGCCTCATTCACGAAGCCGATTTATAAGGGGGTATAAGGTTATGGCCTATAAATTGGCGGTTTAATGGGTGGTGTAACATACACATTCAGTTATCACGTTTTGTTAATTTTAAAATGAATATTATTAAATAATATATGGATTTGAGCATTGAAATCTAACAAGATAGTTTTATGAGATTGAAGTAAAACTATGTTTAGAATCATTCAGAAAAGTGTTGGAAGTCTTATGAAATTCTAATCAAAAGTCAACTATTGAAATTAACGAAAATATAAAGTTGGAAATAAATAAAAATAATGTTATTGAAAGTTGTAGATTATCGCGTTAGAAATATTTAGGCAAAAACCTCATCGAAACCCAAGTTATAACGAAGAAGTTATGACCAATCGAAGATCCACGACAAAACCGACAAAACACTATTTTGCGTAAAAAGTGAGTTTTCGATAAACTACTTTTTAGCTTTAGTGATCTAAATGAAAGTCGTAGTATTCGTTCAACCGACAATTTTCATAAAAAGAACATCCAAATCTGACGTCGTATGAGGAAGTTATGATTTTTCTAAGATTCAGTATAGCAACATACAACTAAAAACTCGAAATAAAGATCGAGTGATTTTTACCCGACGCAATCTAAACGAGAATCGAAGGTCTCGTCAATAGTAGTACAACGGTAAAAACACAGACGAAAACGGATGTCAGATGAAGAAGCGGTGAATTTTTAACGGATTTTCCAGTCCTGTTCTGTTAAAAATAATAATATTAAAAATAAATTCAAACTTAGCCGATAGAGTCTAAACGAAAATTGTAGATTATAGTTCCACCTACGTGTGTATATAAAGAACGTCGAAAACAGAGCTCATATGCGAAAGTTATGGATTCTTGAAGTTCAGGACACAAAATCCGAGAAAACACAAAATCCAAGAAATCACAAAATCCGCGGAATTTCGCATGGCCAGGGTTCGGCCACGTCGCCCTTGATCGCGAGCCTGCCCTATGTCCAACTTGATGAATCATCCAAAGCTAGCTAACACCGAGTTCCGATGTGTGTCGCTGGCTCCTCGCATCCGAAGTGCGGCCCAGTTCGAGACCGACGCTTGTCTCGCTCTCTATCCGATGTGCGCCACATGCCCCCCTCGAATGGGATCCACGTGCCCCTCCCTTCTCCTTTTGGTCGAACCTTTTCACTATAAATAGGGAGGTGCGAACCCTCCCGGGTAATATTACAAATTTTAACATTTTTCACCCCTAAACCTATTTTTTTGGTATTCCAACTTCCCCGAAGCCCCGTGATCATATCGAACAGCTGAAAAACATCCTGAAGTGCCTGAAGACCCCAAGAAATTTATCTTTTCGGTTTGAAGCTCAGCCCTCGCAGGACCCAGTTTTCAATAAAGCTCATGGTTTTCATCGAAGAAAGTTATTTATAGGAACGAAGTGCGGCCCAAATTACTATTTTAACCTCCAGTTATTTCACGATGAGTTCACCATATAGGAACAATTGTATGTTGTGTGTTATATGTGCTATGTACTTTTTCCGTGTTATTATCTCGTTCTAATATGATATCAAAGCTATACCTTTGACCATGTGATCAGTGAAAGGACTAGTATCATAGTGGTATTGGTATGTAGCCTCTGGCCGTGTAGAGCATGTCTCGTAATAGAATGACTTCTACCACTATGACATTGGCAGAAGGTTAGATAAGGCTAAAAGCCTACAAAATCTACCAACATATTAATCAGAAATTGTATGTCTTCTGTTCCATTTAGGCTTAAGCTTTACTGATGTATATCAAGTATTGAAATTGTTGTATCTTATTGATTGTAAATCTTTGATCAGATCATTTGTTGATATGGAAAGCTTGTCACATGATTCACATATGCCTTTGTTGTTCATTGTTCCTCTTTGCTTCTGTCATATTGGTATATATATGGCATAAGGTTATATTGTATCTATTTTTGAACTCACTAAGCATCACCACTTATCCCTCTCAGTGTTTAACTATTGCAGGTAATAAGGATCCAGTATAGACACATGTTGTTGGAAGATTTAGAATAGTTAATAATACTACATTTGTATTTAGTGATCGTGTATATATTAAATTATAAATTCCTGGGCAATTATATAATATACTAAAACTTAGTCGGTTTGTATGCAGTCTTTTGTAATTAAACTATTTATGTAAAATATTGTTAATGAATATGCATGTAGCATGTTTTGGAGTAATATGATGTAAATTTTAGAGAGGGGTTCTCTCAATCATGGTATCAGAGCAGTAGTTTAAGTGAACTAAATATCACAGATTGGTATTTAGACTTAAACCGTCGGAAGTTCAATATATGAATGGATTCATTAGGAGTATATAGATATAAACCATACAAAAGAAATAAGGGGAGTATTAGATAATGATACATCTTAATATTTTAAAGTATTAAGCTACTTCAAAAATTTTAAAGAATTAGTTTAAGCAAACTAGAAATTGTAAGAATTTCTAGGTTTAAACATGAATTCCTAAGTAATGATGGTACGTTGTCTGCCTAGTGTACTTTAGGTTGAATACCACGCTTGCTATAGTGTGCACTAGCATACTTTAAGAGAGATGCTTTATATGCTAATATTTGCTAAAAGATAAATAAAATACCCGAAAGCACGAGCACGACTTGGAGATATGTGGTGTCACTCCTTCGAAGCATCCACATGTCGATAGAACTGTTTCTGTTACTTTTTTTCCATCGGCATGAACTTTTCGAGGTGATATGGAGGCTTATGATAATTGACATCGATAACTACATAAGTAAACAGTCAAAGGATATCGTACAATAAAATCTATTAAGTGATATCGTAAAAAGTGTATTAATACCTATAGAGTGGTATTGTACATTCAAACTATGTTTGATGAAATAATAACACCTTTAGAGGAATGTTGTGTGTTCAAAGTACATTCAGACGAGATGAATGTTTTGGTGTAATCCATGAAGTTGTTCCACCAATCATCAGATTGAAGCAGCGATTGCTTATAGAGTTAGAAGAGCTGAAGATAGTGATAAATACTTCGACAATATCGAAATTACTGTTGTGCAAGATTTATAAGAATTCAATGAAGATCAAAGGAAAGGCTAACAACGTTTTCAGAACCAATAAGCCAAGACCTTGCCTAACATTGTGATGTAGTATACAGTTCGAGTAGTATGATAAAAGCTGATATGTAACCCTATACAAGATGCTCAGAAATTAGTACTTAATAATACTGAGTGACAATTGAATTCTATGGCATCCTTATAAAAGTTTCATAGTGTGTTAAGCCGACTTTAACATACTTGATTAGGATGGTGAAAGAGTTATTTAGTTAGGCTGAATGACTTACTAGTCAGAGTAAGATAGAGCATATAGTTGAAGAAGATATGCACCTATAGTGTTGTATGAGAAGTGATGTTGCTGTTAGGAATTATAGGGAACCAAGTCGAAGCTGGTAGAACATGTTGAGAAGCAGTTAAAATGCAGACTAGCAAGGATAGATTCCTATGAAGTAGACTTAAAAGATACACTCATGAGAAGAAAATTTTCCCATATAAAGGAATGACGATGTCATGAAAGGATAATGAAATAAATAAAAGTGCACGGTGACTTGCATGAGTTAGAAAATTATGTCGATAGTTGGAGACCGTTTGACTCCATACTACTAGACTAAATTCTGGTATGGTATATCTTGTAAAGTAGACACTACCTGAAAAAGAATTTATATGAAGAATTTGGAAGTGAAATTCCTATTGACCTAGGAAAAATATTAGGATATGCTAGATTGAGCTTATGCATAAAAGAATTCTAGAGGGTGAATTTAAGAAATCCAAGATACGTTTGATAGAAATGCGAAATCCCTAATTGAGTCTAGGAGAAATTGTTTTATGAGCTTGTTTGACACACTAGGGTGTGATAAGTTGCCTTATGAAAACCTTTGTATGGTGACTTGGGAACTACGATACAATACTTTGGAGAATATGAGTAGGTGTGAATAGTATGAGTAGGTGTGAATAGACGGGTTCTTGGTTCTAACGTGGTTGTCATGGTTTTATAACAAACACGATAGATTATTGCTAAAGGCTTGGTATTATCTTTAAATTCTAAATTTTTTGTTTTTACTGTTAAAGCTAAGGTATCTAATATATTTTTATCGAATAATCCTACAGAAAAATTTGGATAAGAGTTAAAATAAATTGGTCCGTTAGCAATATTTGTTTTTGCCATAGCTAAAATAGAATTTTGAAAATCTTTACGCCTTTTATCTCTTAAAATTAGGAGAATAGGAGCATCAATACCAATTCAAAATAAAGGTTATATAGCAATTTGTACTAAACCGATATCAAGAAATTTATATTTTTGTCTAAGTTCCAAAATAGATTTATGTCATAATAGATTTAAATTTTGTTGATTTTGACCAATAGACACAGTTTGTTCGGTCATTTTGATTCAGTAGATTTGAAAATAATTGAAAGTTCCTATTTTATACATTGTATTTATATTTGTTTTTGGTATTGTCCAATCATTTAAACTTTGTTCTATGGCATCAACATTTTCTTCGATAGAATATATTTCATTATTATCATAATCTGGTTCTTCATTAATACTTTTACCAGGAATGTATCTTTTGGATAATATGCGTGAAAGCCTACTCATATTTGACTTATTTTGTTTTAAGATTTTATAAGAATGCTTACGTGTTCTAATATTTATGAAAACAGGGGAGTCTTCCCGATGATGATTGTGGTCCGGCACCACGGCTTACATCCTTATCTGCACGTTTTACGCTAATCCAACCAATCACTGGTCTTGTCTCTGAATCATACTTATTAAAACTCATAATTTTCTCAGAAAATTTTAAACCAAAATTAATCAAATTCGAAATAACACAAACACACATAACCACCCAAAAAAAATTTATTGGCTCTGATACCATATTTATTAAAACTCATAATTTTCTGAGAAAATTTTAAACCAAAATTAATCAAATTTGAAATAACACAATCACACATAAATGCATAATAAGAAATCCTTTGATTTATCCATGACTAATATGATTAGCTTGATGGTTTAGACAAAAAAATTATTTTAACAAAAATCTCAAGTCTTGTAGAATTAATTGTTATATAAATTTGAAACAAAATAATTATAGTAAATAACCAAAGTATTTGTAGGAGAAAATGAATTCAAGAGTATAATAACAAGAATTGAATAAAGTACTTTTAAATAGTACCTTCTTTGATTAGACTTGGAATACAATCAGTACAATCATTTTGAGAAAGAATGATCTGCAAATCTAGAGACTTTGAACAGCGAGAGTTAGAGAAATAGTAGGAGTTTTTTCTAGGAATAAACTATACATTTGGGAGATAGAGATTTTTTTGAATGCCTTGAACATAAAACTATAACTTAATTTATAGAGGGTCTTGAGTTGGATAATGATAACCGGTTGTTTTATTGGATCTTCATTTCTTGAATTATTTTCTCAATGATTTGTCTTTTGTCATAATTGGCTTTAGAATAATTTCATCTTTTGGCTATCCATGTTTTCTGGTAATAATTTGATTCTTGAAAATGGGTTCATGATCGACATAACCATTTCTTCTTTTGGCAAAATGCCTTGTCTTCAAGTCATGATTGTGATTAATTAATTGAGTCCATGATGACCTGGAATAAATTTTTGATAATATTTTGATATAGATCTTGAGAATCATTTTTACACATGCTTTATAGTCACATACTGTTTATACGTGTTTCCATAATTTTGAAAAACTACTAATTTTGAAAAACATTGAAATGAAATACCCTACATTGAATGTATATAGCAAAAATAATTTTTTTGAATATTTTATTCTTTGTATGGATCATCAAATGGGTCTTGAGTGACTTGAAGTAGTTGAGTTGTTGGAGTGGATTCATTTGATTCTTTAGGGGATCTACGAATATCTTGTAATAAACGGTGAAGTTCTTCTTATATTACAAGTTTAGGATTAGGGAGAGGAGCATTCTTGATCTCTTCTATTTTTGCTTTTGTAGAATGATGGACTTCTTGATAATATTTGGTCACCTTCACTTAGTTGGCATGAGGAAGTTTGAATTTTTCCCACCATTTTATTATATATTGGTAGTTAAGCCATGGAGGAGAACTGACTTTTTCTTCTTGATAATTATAAGTCCATGACATAATCCATGGAATTTTAAATAACATGGAAAATTGTAATAGATATTCAAATTCAGGGATAGGTTGGACAAATAACTCCATGAATTTGAGAAATCCATTCAAAACTTCATCCGTTAGACATTTTGGTATTAAGCCCATGAACTTATACCAATTAACGAACCATTTGGGGTATTCATTGTCAAAGTTTAGATCGAAAAAGATAAACCAAGAATGTGAATAATTGCGTACAAGGAATGCTTTGGACCAGGCCTCTTGATAATCATAATAGCAATATTTTGGGTAAGTAGGGTATCCTATTAAGATGTTTTCGGAATGGGGATTTATTTACCAATCTTGAGGAGAAACGACCTTGAGAATTTGATCTTTATTATAATCAATTGTTCCTTCAGATGAATTGGAATGATGAATGAAACATATAGAACCAGATTCTTGAAGAATGCTTTGATAGTATTCTCTTGTCTTATAAGGATTAGAATAAAAGGTTTTCCCTCAACCAAAAAGATGATCAGTGAGAATATGAAATCCTTGATTTAATTTTGAAAGAACAGTTTTTTGAGTTCCCAAAGGAGACGAGGATGGAGATTTGATAAAAGGACTAATAGTCTTGATTGGAGAAATACTAAAAGTGACAAGTTTTGATTCTTTGTTTTGAAGAACATCAGTAAAAAGTATAGATTTGTTTTCTGGAGATAAAGGACAAAAGCTATTTGGATGAGGAGGAAAAGGTACAAGTTTTTGAGGAATAGGGTTCTTGTTATCTGTTATGGAGGATGAAGAGGAAGAACTCATTTCCCCTGTAAAAATTCACGAGAAAGATAATCTGGAAGTGAATTATTTTCTCCTTTAATAAATTCTATTTCAAAATCAAAGTTGCCTAGAAGCGCTTGCCATCTAGCAAAAATTTGTTTGGAAATAATGTTTTTAACATCTTTTTCTAAAATTTATTTTGCAGATTGACAATCAATTCTTAATAAAAACTGTTTCATAAGTAAATCATCTTCAAACTTTTTGATTCATAGAACAACGCTTAAAATTTCTTTTTTGACCGTGGAATAATTTCTTTGCGTGTCGTTCCAGGCACCGGAAAAATATCGAACTAGTTGTTCATCTTTTGAATTTAAATTCTTTTGTTTTAATAAACCTCCAAATCCAATATCACTAGCATGTGACAACCTGATATTTCAACTCTTTGTAATGACAAAAAAGGGTCAAGTATTGTAACCACTTTTGAGTAATCAAATTTACTTTCATAATAAAATGTACAAATAGTTCTATTTAATTTCCTTCTATGTTTAAATGTCTTTGAACCATGATCGTACGTGAAAAGAACGCCCAAATCCGACTTCATATAGCGAAGTTATGATTTTTCCAAGTTCGGCTTAGCAACAGACAGCTAAAAACTCGAATCGGAGATCGAGCGACTTTTGGCCGGAATGACCAAAACGAGAATCGAAGGTCTCGACAATGGAATTCCAGCGGTAAAAAGTCTAGCAAAAACCGACATCAGATAAAGATGTTATGAATTTTTGAAGAAATTCCTTAAACACGATGAGTTTAAAATAAATAATAAAAAAAATATAATTTCGGAATTTGTCGTCGGAGTCTAAACGAAAGTTGTAGAGCGTAGTCTCACCTACACATGGATATAAAGATCATCGAAAACGGAGTTCGTATGAAGAAGATATGAATTTTTGAAGTTTATTAAATAAATTATATATTTATTTAATTCAAAATTTGGACCTTATCCGAAGAGGAGTTAGCGTCCTCATCCGAGGTACGCGCTGCGTACCCCTGTACGCCCTGTGTATCCGAGAGACTTGGCCTCTGATCGTCCACGTCGCCCCATCCAACCCGTCCGACCCTTCCGAAGTATCCGACCCGTCCGACCCGCTGTCCCGTCCGACCCGCCTTCCCATCCGACCCGTCTCCCCAGCAACCCGTCCCATCCGACCCGCTTACCCAGCAACCCGTCCCATCCGAAGCCAAGGCAGTCGAGGCTTCGGTCATGCATGACGTACGCGTACGCGCTGCGTACGAGCGTACGCCCCGCGTACCGAGGCGGTTCAGCCTTCCTATAAATAGGATGCGAGGGCTTCCGAGAATCTCCTCTCTCTCACAATCTTGCCTCGTTTTCCGTGCCCGTTCAAACCCGAAGCTCTGGTCTTTTTGCTCAAGTCCTGAGGGTCGATTTTACTCCCGAGATTCCCGAGAATCCCGAGGAAAATCCGGTTCCCAAGACGAAACTCTGCCCGGTTTTCCATCTCGCTATCTTCAAACATTCAAGTGAGTTCATACCCCTTAATTTACCTTTTAAATATTTTATACTCTTTTATATGCTTTCAAGGGGGGGATTACAAGTAAAACACATGAGTATTATCGTGTGTTACATAAAGAAACTCTTTTATATGCTGTTATATATCCAAATCACATGTGATTTATAAACCTTTAAGGAACTTTCGTATATATAACATATGTTAAAATAGCATTCTATCTTTTGAAATATAAATTTGTTGTAATGCATGTATAAACTAAACTTTTCTTAGATTATTCTTGTCTATCTTAGACTCTCACCAAAAATCTATGCTTTCATAAACAAGTGATTTCTTTTCTAGGTATTTCTAAACAAACAAGACGCACTTTTAGAAAACTATAATAGGTATAGTTTTAAGAACAAATTTCTAACTCTTATGTACTAGAAACATGAATTTCAAGAAGTTTACTTTCGTATACAAGAACAAACGTAACACTTTAACAAGTAGATCTATTTTTATACCACGGTTTTGTGAGACCCTAACTTCATGTACGTTCGAGTACACATTTCAAGTCCTGTATTATATACCAGAATCCCTTGGAGGGGGAGCATGGTGTTTGTGTATAGATCTATACGGGCTTGACAACCCGCGCCCTGACTGTTAGCTTCAGTCCACCGTTTGGGGTGACAAATGTCATAACATTCCAACGCCTGAAGAACATTGTGTATAGGCATTCCGAGTCAATAGTATGGTTATAAAACTCACAAGGGGTAATAAAAATGCATTGATTTACAAGGTTTTCAAACTCATTGGTCATTTTACACTTACATACATTTTAGAAACAAACATTGGTCTTGAGTGAAGGCTACTATTATACTAGTAGAAAATATAGGATTTTCTAAACACAAACAAACAAAGACAAAACATTTCATTTCATTCAAACATTGTCATTTAAATACTTATGAAACTCACCAGCTTAAATGCTGATCTACTCTTTCAAAATTTACTTGTATGTCCCAGGAAATCAGTAAAATTCAGGTATTCATTTTGCTTTTGATGAAGGGATGCTGCGACGCCAGTTAAATCTCGTATTTTGACATCATATTGTAATTGGTTTTGAACATGTAACTTTTGACAAATGTAAACTTTCAATTATATATATGATGGTTGTATTGCTTTCTTTACTATGTATTCATTTGTTACGTTACCACATGAAGTCATCCGCCCCCGAACGTTTCCGCCGTTCAGGTTTGGGGGTGTGACAGATTGGTATCAGAGCAATGTTTATAGTGAACTAAGTATATCGAACCACATAAGATATACAAACTATTAATGCTTAAGGGATTAATACTCTCTGACAAAACAAATTTTCTTTTTACGCTTAAGCAGCATTGCGTTCAACTTAAATTGATAGTTCATTTAAGTACAATTACAAGCATACCACAAATTATTTTCATGTTATACAACTATACAAGTATATAGACAAATTGACACTACGATTGAGACTTGATATATGTAATCAGATTTTGGACAAATATAGCGTGATCAACTATATTTGCCCGAGATTGGACCAACGTATATCGAGGAATGATCGTAGTAAGCAACAAGTCAAACCTTACCAAACCATTACAAGAATCAAACACAAGAATTAAAATACTATAGGAGTATTTGCGATCTAAACCAGTTTAACTTACATGTTTTGCATGTTTCAACTTTATTCCATTCTTATAACCCTATTTCTCGTACAGTCAAATGGCTGGATTTCACCACCCTGGCGACCCCTACTTTCCCAACCAAGGCAACGGAGGATGGATCGAAGATGATCCCGAAGAGGAAGAGGAACCCATAGAAGTCAGTGACGACTCGGGTACCGACTCAGAGCTGGAAGTTATCGATCCACCACCCATTCAACCTCCCGTCTTCGTAAGGAACTTTCAAGGACCGACTCCCGTCTGGGGAAGTCACCTCCACCATTGGAGCCAACAGCAAAACCTACGCCCTCCCTACGACATGTGCCGGGACTTCTATGATGTCCGCGGCGGAGGTTCAACTGATCGAGCACTCCCGGTAATGGTGGGTAAGTTAGCCAATCAGTCCTATCAGTCTGGAGTTCAAGATAGTCGACTCCGGGATGTCAACGTGGAAGTGCAGGTTCACACTTCTGACATCCGTAGGCTGGACAAGATACAAGACAATGCTCAGCTTCAAACCGAAGCATTTCAAGCGCAAATGATTGCAGCCCTCGCTGAACTGAGGGAACAACAAGCCGCTTTTGATAGGCGTCTAATGGAGTCAAAGCAATCAGATGCGGAGTCAAGCTCCAAGCGCAACCTTCGACGCAAGTAGTGCTTGTCAAGGACTCAAATTTTGTTATAGCTTAGGACCTCGGCTAAAAGTCTTTAAATTTCTCGAACTTTGTAATCGGAGACCCTTATAGGGGTCAAATTTTCATGATCGTTGTAACAACCTTTATATTAATATAAGTGGCACTATTACTACTATGTTAAGTATTTCATTCAAACCTTGAATGGTCTTTGGAAAGCCAAATACTTGCTTCATACCTTCAGTCTTACAAATAACTTTCATTCTTCTATTTTAAGACTCATACTATCATCTGTTGTTGAACTATGGCGATTTAGTTCATGAGACACATACATTTTCTATTGTATGAAATTCTTATCCTTGTCTTTTCAACCTATAGTTGAAGGATGCCTCCACGTAGGAATCCAAGGCGAAACAACGGTGAGGAAGCACCTGTACCACCACCTCCTCCACCTCAATTTGATGCTGTTATGTTTCAAGCAGCAGTCACCGCAGCGGTGGCAGCTGCCATGTCACAAATCAATAACTCGAGTACTAATGGCTCGGGATCTGGCACACACCTATCCAACCATGGAGAGAGTCATGGACCACCTCGAGAATGCACCTATAAGGACTTCACTAATGCCAAGCCCCGGATGTTTTATGGAACTGGTGGTGTGATGGCCCTGAGGCAGTGGATTGAAAGGACGGAGGCAGTCTTTGAAATCTGCTCCTGTCCCGAGCACAGCAAAGTCAAATTTGCAACTTTCACCCTTCTTGATAAAGCTTTAACTTGGTGGAATGGCCATGTTAAAGTACTTACCCTAATCGTGGCAAACTCCATAAGCTGGGAGAGCCTGAAAGCCATGATGATGAGAGAATACTGCCCACGGGGAGAGATTCAAAAGCTTGAACACGAGCTATGGACTCTCGGAATGGTTGGTACCGACATCGCTACTTATACCAACAGATTCTGCGAGCTGGCAATCCTTTGCCCAGATATGATTGCTCCCGAGAGCAAGAAAATAGAAAGGTACATCTGGGGACTGACGCCCCAAATGCGATCAAGCGTGTTAGCTTCTAAACCTGACACCTTTGAAAGTGCTAAGGAACTAGCACAATCTCTGATTGACTACGGAGGTCATCAGAACTCAACCACTTCTACACCAGCACCACAGAAAGGAAACAACAACAACAACAACAACAACAACTACAACAACAACAACAACTACAACAACAACAACAACAACAACAATGGCAGAAAGAGAGTGTGGAATAAAGGGAAGGGTGGGTCTTCCCAAGAATCCGCAAAGAAACAACTGGTTTCAGTGAATGCTGCCACTGTACCTACTACAGCTCCTACAAATACCTACCCAACAAAGCCTTATATAGGTAACCTCCCAAAGTGCACCAAATGCAATTTCCACCACCATGGACCTTGTCGGGAAATGCAGTGTGCCAACTGCAACAGGAAGGGACACACAACCCGTTTCTGCAAGGACCCCGCAAAGCCGATCACTCAAGTTCCCGGTGCGGGTGTAGGGCAGACTTGCTACGGTTGTGGCGAGGTGGGCCACTACAAGAGGAACTGTCCTAAGGCAGCAGACACCGGAGGTGTGGGACGATTTTGGCAATAGGCCACGACGAAGCTATAGCTGACCCAACTATAGTTGCTGGTATGTTCCTTCTCGATAATTCATACGCATGCATATTATTCGATAGTGGAGCGGAGAGAAGCTTCGTGAGTCAAAACTTTATTCATTTACATAAACCTAAACCTAGCAAGTTAGAAAAATCATTCACTGTAGAGATGGCCAATGGAAAAACCGAAAACACTAATTGCATATACATGGGCTGTACGTTAACTTTAGACGGCCATTCTTTCCCAATCAATCTCATGCCGGTCCAAATTAAAAGTTTCAACGTCATAGTCGGCATGGATTGGTTGACTCTTCTTTGTGCCGACATCATGTGCTTTGAGAAAGCAGTCCGTCTTAATCTCCCTAACAACGAAACCCTAGTTATCTACGGCGACAAATCTAGTACAAACCTTCGCATCATTTCGTGCATCCAAGCTCGAAAGTGCTTGCGGAAGGATTGTCGAGCATTCCTAGCGCACATCGTTGATACAAGTCAAGAGCTGAAGGACATCAAGAGCATCTCGGTAGTACGCGACTTTCCCGATATCTTTCCAGAAGAGCTACCAGGATTACCACCGCAACGCCAAGTCGAGTTCAGAATCGACTTAGTTCCAGGAGCTACCCCAGTAGCGAAGTCGCCTTACCGTCTCGCACCAGCAGAGATGCAGGAACTTTCCAGTCAACTTAATGAACTCCTTCAAAAAGGATTCATAAGTCCAAGTTTCTCACCTTGGGGAGCACCGGTCTTGTTTGTAAAGAAGAAAGACGGATCGTTCCGTATGTGCATCGACTACAGAGAGCTGAACAAACTTACTGTCAAGAACCGCTATCCTCTACCCCGTATCGACGATCTATTCGATCAACTTCAATGAGCGAACTACTTCTCAAAGATAGACCTACGATCCGGATATCACCAATTACAAGTTCTAGAAGGGGACATTCCAAAGACAGCTTTCCGAACTCGTTATGGACACTACGAATTTGTAGTGATGCTGTTCGGATTAACCAATGCACCAACAATATTTATGGACCTAATGAATAGGGTATGCCGCCCTTACTTGGATCAGTTCGTCATCGTCTTTATCGATGATATACTTATCTACTCTCGAAGTGAGGAGGAGCATAGTCAGCACCTACGAAAAGTCCTAGAAACACTGCGAATGGAGAAACTCTATGCGAAGTTCTCTAAATGCGAATTTTGGATTCGAAGAGTCGAATTTTTAGGCCACGTTGTTAGCGAGAAAGGTATACACGTGGACCCCTCCAAAATTAAGGCTATTGAGAACTGGTCGGCACCAAAGACACCTACAGAAATTCGTCAATTTCTAGGTCTAGCTGGCTACTATCGCAGATTCATAAAGAACTTTTCGAGCATTGCGAAACCTCTTACTACATTAACCCAGAAAGGTGTGGCCTTTGACTGGGAAGCGAAACAAGAAAAGGCATTCCAGACACTAAAGCAGGCCTTGTGCACCGCACCGATACTATCCCTCCCCGAAGGAATAGAAGACTTCGTGGTGTATTGCGATGCGTCAAATCAAGGACTTGGTTGTGTTCTTATGCAGAGAGGGAAGGTTATCGCTTATGCCTCCCGACAGCTTAAGACACACGAAGTGAACTATACGACACACGATCTCGAGTTAGGAGCAGTGGTATTTGCTCTGAAGATCTGGAGGCACTACTTATACGGAACAAAGAGTACTATTTTCACCGATCACAAGAGCCTTCAACACATTTTCGATCAAAAGGAACTCAACATGCGACAACAACGATGGGTTGAGTTACTGAATGACTACGAATGCGAAATTCGTTATCATCCTGGCAAGGCCAACGTAGTAGCTGACGCCCCCAGTCGAAAGGAATACACTGGTCGGAGGGTCAAATCTCTGACCATGTCTATCCATTCCCACTTATCCACACAAATTAAGGAGGCACAAATGGAAGCTTTGCAACCTGAAAATGTGGCAGGTGAATCCCTGCGAGGAATGGAGAAGAATCTAGAAGTCAAGGGTGGCGGAGCCTACTATCTCATGGACCGAATTTGGACCCCGAAACATGGTGGTTTCAGAAACATAGTCATGACCGAGGCTCACAACTCAAGATATTCCGTTCACCCGGGTTCAGATAAAATGTATCTGGATCTTAAGAAGCTGTACTGGTGGCCTAACATGAAAGAAGAAATTGCTACCTTCGTGAGTAAATGTCTTACTTGCGCTAAGGTTAAGTTCGACTATCAGAAACCGTCAGGATTACTACAATAACCAGAGATACCAGAATGGAAATGGGAGCAGATTACTATGGACTTCATAACCAAGTTACCCAAGACGACAAGTGGACTCGATACCATATGGTTCATTGTCGACAGATTGACCAAATCCGCGCATTTCCTACCCATCAAGGAGACTGACAAAATGGAGAAGCTTACAAGAACTTACTTAAGGGAAGTAGTGCGACTGCATGGTGTTCCGATATCCATTATCTCCGATCGAGATAGTAGATTCACTTCAAGATTCTGGCAGTCACTACAAAGTTCCCTGGGAACTAGGCTAGACATGAGTACAGCATACCACCCACAAACAGATGGACAAAGTGAGAGAACAATACAAACTTTAGAGGATATGCTGAGAGCCTGTGTGATTGACTTTGGAAAGGCATGGGATATTCATTTACCCCTTGTCGAATTTTCATACAACAATAGTTATCATACAAGCATAAACACTGCTCCGTTTGAAGCCCTCTATGGTCGAAAGTGCAGATCCCCTCTGTGCTGGACTGAAGTTGGTGATACCCAGTTAGCTAGAGGAAGAGTTCCTGAAAGCACTCTCACCGGTCCGGAAATCATACGAGAAACGACAGAGAAAATCGTTCAGATTCGTGAACGATTGAAAGCCTCTAGAGACCGACAGAAAAGCTACGCTGACCAAAGGAGGAAACCTTTGGAATTCCAGGTAGGAGACCATGTCTTATTAAAGGTCTCACCGTGGAAGGGTTTAATACAATTTGGAAAGCGTGGGAAACTAAATCCAAGGTACATAGGGCCTTTCAAGATCCTTGCCAGAATCGGCCGTGTGGCTTACAAGCTTAACCTACCGCGCGAACTTAGTAACATCCATCCAACCTTCCACGTCTCAAACTTGAAAAAGTGTCTGTCCGACGAGACACTTGTTATTCCACTCGACGAGATCGAGATCAACGACAGCCTCAACTTTGTGGAAGAACCAGTAGAAATCATGGACCGAGAGGTCAAACAAACAAAAAAAAAGTCGCATACCCATCGTGAAGGTTCGCTGGAATGCCAAGCGGGGACCTGAATTCACATGGGAACGCGAAGATCAGATGAAACAAAAGTACCCTCATCTCTTTCATGTTCACTAGTATCTTTACTACTTTAAATTTCGGGACGAAATTCTCTCTAACGGGGGGATGATGTGACAACCCGATATTTCAACTCTTTGTAATGACCAAAAAGGGTCAAGTATTGTAACCACTTTTGAGTAATAAAATTTACTTTCATAATAAAATGTAAAAATAGTTCTATTTAATTTCCTTCTATGTTTAAATTTCTTTGAACCATGATCGTACGTGAAAAGAACGCCCAAATCCGACTTCATATAGCGAAGTTATGATTTTTCCAAGTTCAGCTTAGCAACAAACAGCTAAACACTCGAATCGGAGATCGAGCGACTTTTGGCCGGAATGACCTAGACAAGAATCGAAGGTCTCGACAATGGTATTCCAGCGGTAAAAAGTCTGGCAAAAACTGACATCAGATAAAGAAGTTATGAATTTTTGAAGAAATTCCTTAAACACGATGAGTTTAAAATAAATAATAAAAAAAAAATAATTTCGGAATTTGCCGTCGGAGTCTAAACGAAAGTTGTAGAGCGTAGTCTCACCTATGCGTGGATATAAAGACCATCGAAAACGGAATTCGTATGAAGAAGATATGAATTTTTGAAGTTTATTAAATAAATTATATATTTATTTAATTCAAAATTCGGACCTTATCCGAAGAGGAGTCAGCGTCCTCATCCGAGGTACGCGCTGCGTACCCCTGTACGCCCTACTACCCGAGAGACTTGGCCTCTGATCGTCCACGTCGTCCCATCCGACCCGTCCGACCCTTCCGAAGTATCTGACCCGTCCGACCCGCCGTCCCATCCGACCCGTCTCCCCAGCAACCCGTCCCATCCGACCCGCTTACCCAGCAACCCGTCCCATCCGAAGCCGAGGCAGTCGACGCTTCGGTCATGCATGACGTACGCGTACGCGCTGCGTACGAGCGTACGCCCCGCGTACCGAGGCGGTTCAGCCTTCCTATAAATAGGATGCGAGGGCTTCCGAGAAAAGGGCTCATTTCTCTCCTCTCTCTCACAATCTTGCCTCGTTTTCCGTGCCCGTTCAAACCCGAAGCTCTGGTCTTTTTGCTCAAGTCCCGAGGGTCGATTTTACTCCCGAGATTCCCGAGAATCCCGAGGAAAATCCGGTTCCCGAGACGAAACTCTGCCCGGTTTTCCATCTCGCTATCTTCAAACATTCAAGTGAGTTCATACCCCTTAATTTACCTTTTAAATATTTTATAAACTCTTTTATATGCTTTCAAGGGGGGGATTACAAGTAAAACACATGAGTATTATCGTGTGTTACATAAAGAAACTCTTTTATATGCTGTTATATATCCAAATCACATGTGATTTATAAACCTTTAAGGAACTTTCGTATATATAACATATGTTAAAATAGCATTCTATCTTTTGAAATATAAATTTGTTGTAATGCATGTATAAACTAAACTTTTCTTAGATTATTCTTGTCTATCTTAGACTCTACACCAAAAATCTATGCTTTCATAAACAAGTGATTTCTTTTCTAGGTATTTCTAAACAAACAAGACACACTTTTAGAAAACTATAATAGGTATAGTTTTAAGAACAAATTTCTAACTCTTATGTACTAGAAACATGAATTTCAAGAAGTTTACTTTCATATACAAGAACAAACTTAACACTTTAACAAGTAGATCTGTTTTTATACCACGGTTTTGTGAGACACTAACTTTATGTACGTTCGAGTACACATTTCAAGTCCTGTATTATATACCAGAATCCCTTGGAGGGGGAGCATGGTGTTTGTGTATAGATCTATACGGGCTTGACAACCCGCGCCCTGACTGTTAGCTGCAGTCCACCGTTTGGGGTGACAAACGTCATAACATTCCAACGCCTGAAGAACGTTGTGTATAGGCATTCCGAGTCAATAGTAAGGTTATAAAACTCACAAGGGGTAATAAAAATGCATTGATTTACAAGGTTTTCAAACTCATTGGTCATTTTACACATACATACATTTTAGAAACAAACATTGGTCTTGAGTGAAGGCTACTATTATACTAGTAGAAAATATAGGATTTTCTAAACACAAACAAACAAAGACAAAACATTTCATTTCATTCAAACATTGTCATTTAAATACTTATGAAACTCACCAGCTTAAATGTTGATCTACTCTTTCAAAATTTACTTGTATGTCCCAGGAAATCAGTAAAATTCAGGTAATCATTTTGCTTTTGATGAAGGGATGCTGCGGCGCCAGTTAAATCTCGTATTTTGACATCATATTGTAATTGGTTTTGAACATGTAACTTTTGACAAATGTAAACTTTCAATTATATATATGATGGTTGTATTGCTTTCTTTACTATGTATTTATTTGTTATGTTACCACATGAAGTCATCCGCCCCCGAACGTTTCCGCCGTTCAGGTTTGGGGGTGTGACATAGCATCAGATTCAACTACACTTTTTTCATTTGGATGGGTTAGATTTAAACATGGTAATGTTGGAATTTTTTGTTTAATGTGTTTAACTATGTTAGTATGTTTTTGAGTCCATGGTTCTAGATTATCCTTTAATCTATTATAAAGAGGTTTACATATAATTCCCAGATCTTTGAAAAAGTCATGTATATAGTTTAAACATCCTAAGAATCTTTGAAGTTGTTTTTTATCTTTAATTTTGTCAGGGAATTTGCTTGAAAATTCTAAACTTCTTGTTATGGGTCTAATTGTGTTTTTAATGATGTCATGTCCTAAAAAACGTATTTGATCTTTAAATAGATGCATTTTTGTTGCTGATACAGCTAAACCATTTTTATTAATAAGATCATGGAATGTGTTTGAATGTCTAAAATGTTGGTCAATAGATTTTGAGAAGATAAGAACATCATCAATATAAACAATGGCAAAACTGTTTATAGGAATGATAATATCATTCATAATATTTTGAAATTCAGAAGGAGCATTTTTTAATCCGAAAGGCATAACATTCCATTCGTAATGTCCAAAAGGAACATTAAAACCAGTTTTATATTTGTCAAATTCATGAAGCTATATTTGCCAAAACCCAGATTTCATATCAAAATTTGAAAATATTTTTGAATCATAAAGTTTTTTCAATAAGTCTCTTTTATTAGGAATAGAATATCTAATCCATTCTAAAACTTTATTTAGAAGTTTATAATTGATAACAAATCTTGGTGATCCTCTTTCTAATTCGGTTGCATTCATAACATAAAAGGTTGGACAAGACCATGGTGACCTAGAAGGTCTTATTAGTTTTTCATCTAATAAGTCTTGAATTTCTATTTTAAAGTGAATTTGTAATTCATTATTTACGTGAATGGCTCTTGATTTTGAAGGAATGTCCTTTTCATTAAAAAATTTAATGTAAGGTAATTTAATGATATGTTGTTTTCTGCTCCAAAATGCATTCGGAATATTAGAGCAAACATTATTTTTAAAATTTGATTTTAAAGCCGTTATTTTGTCGTGGATATGTTTTTCTTCTAATGATTAATTATATGAATATCATTTATTTCATTAATAAGATATTTAGCTTGTTTTGTTTTATAATTGAGTATATTTATATTTGAGTATTGAATTGCTTCACAAAATTTGAACATAACTTCTTTTCGAAAAATATTAGTTTTGATTCCGTTTTCATGGACATTAAATGTATATATCGTAGTAATAAAAGGTGTTACTAGAATTAGAGGAGAATTGAGATCTTTTACTAAAATTAGACGAGTTTTGAAGCAGTGGTATTGATCATTACAAATATGAACATCAGAAACTTTGTAATTAACAATTAATTTTGATCCGCCTACTCCATTTAATCTAGAAGAAGTTTTTTCATAGAAGTGAGTAGGAATGATTCCTTCTTGGATGCAATTCATGTTTGCACCACTATCCATTAAAGCAGTTATCTTGATTTGAAAATTATCTTTAACTAAACTAATCTGAGTATTCCATTTTTGAGAAAGCTGTGAATTTATATTATTTCCAATTAATACTTCTTCATCTTCCTTTTCTTTTTTGATTTCCTGGAAATCATTTTTTTTTTGTTAAAGATTGTTTTCCTTTTTCAATAATAAGAAGTCTATTTTTTTATTTCTTTTATTTCTTGTTTAACCAATTTTAATTCTTCTTGAAGTTCCTGAGTAGAAATAGGTTTTTCTATAGAAAATTGTTCAAATACATGATTGAGATAAAGTAGTTCAGTATTATTATTGAGATTAAATAGTTCAGTATTATTAGGTATAATAGTGTCCCCTTTATTAAGCATTTGTTTAATAATTAATTCTTAGATATTTCTATCTTTAACAGAGTCTAAGCTTTTTAGTAGTTCTTTATCATTGTGAGTGAGAACATTAATTGAATTATTTGTAATTACATTAATTGAATTACAGTGACATTTTTCAATACCTTCACATACATTAGAACTGTCTAAATGAAGTTGTGTGTGCTAAAGCATTTAAATCATTTTTTTGATAGTGAGAAATACTTTCTTCAGAGTCTGACTTTGAATTTAAAACAATTTTTCATATTTGTTCTTTTAATTCTTTAGATATATTTAATACATTTATTTTTGTCTTGGCATAAGAATTGTTGGTTGTGTGACCGGTATGTCCACATTTATGACAAATAATAATATCTTTTGATTTTCCTTTAGATTTTTTAGATCGCCTTTTATAATATTTTTTAGAGTAGTCTTTTCTTTTATTATAATTATTTGGATTATTATATTTCTATTTTTGTTGAAGTATTTCAAATATTTTTTCTTGTAATTTTTTGATTTTGATGTAGATGGTCCATTTAAGGGCCGATATCCATATCGTTGATAAAAATTTCCTAATTCATTTTTACGATTAATTCTATCATTTTTTAAGTTTTTCTTTAAACCTAAGATCTACGTAAACTGCTAATCCTTCTTTATTAATATAATTGATTAGATCTCCATAAGTTAAATTTTGATAAGGAATTTGATTATTAAAGCTATCTCTTAGTTTTTTTCTAACTCTTTCTGCAAATAATTTTGGAAGGCCAGCAATAAAGCGTTCTTTCCAATAAGTTTCTTTGCAGTTAGGTCTTGAAAATACTTTAACAAGATAATTATCTTTGTAACATCTAAAATCAGTAAGTTTTCTACAATGTAAAATCATTAGTATTTCAGAGGTTTTTTCTTGAAACGTAGTAGGATCTCCAACAAAGTTTTTGATAATGGCAAAAATTAATGTATTAACCATATCTTCATCTAGGGTTTGTATATGTTGACCATTTTCTTATTTTATTATGGTTTTAGTAGCAGTTAAAATTCCATTTTTTTCTTCGGGTATAACATAGAAATCCCACCAACATTTAAGAGTTCTAGTGAACCCAAAAAGAATGACATTAACAATTTGAAGTTGAGTATTACCTTTTGACTTGTAAGTGTTAGCTGTCATAGTTATTTCTTGAATAATATTCATTATTTGATGTTCAAAACATCCATCGATATTCCATTTCTAAACAAAAGTTCCATCATAAGCAGAACGATCATACTGGAATGCTCTTTCTTCAATTTGAACATCAGGAAGAGAATGTCTATTTCAATAATTTCGTAATGTTGACTTTTGATTTCTTCCAAATGTGTTATGTTCGGATTGATTAATTTTATTTAATTTGGAAAATTCATTAGTAAGTTGATTAATATCTTGATTATTTGAAAATTGTTGAGCGAGAGTATTAATGTCAATTTCACTATCACTATTAATTTCTTCAGATTCATTAGTTGCTATTTGTTTAAGATTATTAATATTTTTGATATTTAATATTGATAGTCTTTTTTCTAACTCATCTATTAAGTCTTTATTTCCTAAATTAAATCTGCCTTCAATTTGATAAGGAAAAAACCTAATATTTGAATAATTACTAGAACTTGTTTCATCTTTTTTAAAATATTTTGTTTTATTCTATCTAATTGTTCTCCAACAGTTGTTAAAACTTCATTTGAGTAATTATATTGATTAATAATATTTTGAATTTTTTTTTCAGTTTCTTGTTGATTTGGAACTTTTACTAGAGGAGTTGCTAAAATATCATTATCAATAATATTCCCTTTTTTTTGTGGATAATTTGATATAGTTTCTTGATTAGAGTCAATGTCTACGTATTTTTTTTTATTAAAAATAGGGGTAATAGAATCATTTTTGAATGGATAATCAATATTATACTTTGGAGCATAAAATAACTCAAACCGTTGAAAAAACGGAGAATAAATTTTTTTTGTTAAAACATAATCTTCCAAAAGACCTAAATGTCGAAACCTTAAATAATATAAAAATTCTTTGTTATGCCAAACTCTTTTCTTATTATTATATTCTTTATATTATTCAATATTTTTTAAGTAATTGAAATCATTTTTTAAGTAATTGAAATCAACGTGATATTCTTCTATAAAAAAATTCATATTAACAAGTTGTTTTGATTAGGATTGAAGAAACATAATTTATTGTTTCTAAATTACGATTTTTTGACTGTTTGTATATCTTGATCATTTCGGTTAATCGAGAAATTTTTTCTGTTTGTTTATCATACGTAGGGCTATTGGTTTGTAGTTTTAATAAATAGAGTTTCGCGTGAGATCTTGAATCTTTTAAATGTTGAATATTTTTACACATATTAGAGTTTATCTTCCAATGTCTTTTTATTATGATATTCTAAAACTGATTATTTTTAGAGCAATTAATCTATATTTTAGAACTCCTTTAACAAATTAATAAACTGTGATTATGATGATTAATTGAATAATTGATACCTTTTATGACCTTTTTAAAATGTCCAATCTCAATTTTTAGTCTTCCTATTTTAACTAAGTGAATTGTAGTACAATTTTGACCTTGAAATATTAATTCTTTTACTTCTAATTGTTTTTCTTTTAAGTGTTTTGTTGAAGTGCTTAAGTCTTGCCAAAAAAAAATTAAGTAAATTAGTATTATAATTGTTATCGAAATTACAATATATATGAGTTTTATTACTCATATTTGTTGTTTAAAAATTTGAAAGTTCATCTATAAAATCAGATTTAGTGGGATTAGGTAATCTAGTTTCACTATTTTGTTCATCTTGATAAAGTGGTTTAGGAATGGAATTAGTATAATCCACATTTTTTAGTTTTAAAGATCTTGATTTTGAAAATGAATGTTTTGATGTGCCAACTTCTGGTATCGAACTTTTTGAAAATCGTGATTATAAAAAGTTTATTGAAGAAAACTTATATCAACCGATCTGTCATTATTTTCAATAATATTAGAAAATTGTTTGGAAGAATCTAAAGTCTTTGGTTCAATAACGTTTTGTAACTTCCAATTACAAGATTGAGTAATTTCCGACCATTTAAGTCTTCTAGGCATATGAACCTTAGTATGGTTAGTATTTGCTTAACAAAAATTGTTTCATTTCTTGAGCTTGATAGACGGGTTCTTGCTTCTAACGTGGTTGTCATGGTTTTATAACAAACACGATAGATTATTTCTAAAGGCTTGGTATTATGTTTAAATTCTAAATTTTTTGTTTATACTGTTAAATTAAGGTATCTAATATATTTTTATTGAATAATCCTATAGAAAAATTTGGGTAACAGTTAAAATAAATTGGTCCGTTAGCAATATTTGTTTCTGCCATAGCTAAAATAAAATTTTGAAAATCTTTATGCCTTTTATCTTTTAAAATTAGGAGAACAGGAGCATCAATACCAATTCTAAATAAAGGTTTAATAGCAATTTGTACTAAACTGATATGAAGAAAATTATATTTTTGTCTATGTTCCAAAATAGATTTAAGTGATAATAGATTTAAATTTTGTTGATTTTGACAAATTGAGACAATTTGTTTGGTCATTTTGATTGACTAGCTTTTGAAAATAATCGAAAGTTCCTATTTTATATATTTTATTTATACTTGTTTTTGGTATTTTCCAATCATTTAAACTTTGTTTTATGCCATCAATAGTTTCTTCGATAGAATTTATTTGATTATTATCATAGCCTGGTTCTTCATTAATACTTTTAACAGGAATGTATCTTTTGGATAATATGCGTGAAAGCCTACTCATATTTGACTTATTTTGTTTTTAAATTTTATAAGAAAGCCTACTTGTTTTATTATTTATGAACAGAGGGGAGTTGTCCTGACGATGATTGTGGTCCGGCACCACGACTTACGTCCTTATCTGCGCGTTGTACGCTAATCCAACCAATCACTAGTCTTGTCTCTGAATCATACCTATTAAAACTCAAAATTATTTTCAGAAGATTTTAAACCAAAATTAATCAAATTTGAAATAACACAATCACACAATTCATAATCTTGAGTATATAAAATCGGGATTCTCATGCTAGATCCAATACTGTTGGAGATGTTAATGGAGTTATGGTATCAGGGCCAAGAAAGATTTTTTTTGGGTGGTTATGTGTGATTGTGTTATTTCAAATTTGTTTAATTTTGGTTTAAAATATTCTTAGAAAATTATGAGTTTTAATAAGTATGATTCAGAGACAAGACCAGTGATTGGTTGGATTAGCGTAAAACGCACAGATAAGGACGTAAGTCGCGATGCCGGACCACAATCATCGTTTGGGCTCTTAATATATTATTTGAGTAATCGTCGATAGATTGACCAAATCCACGCACTTCTTGCCAATAAAAGAAAACGACAATATGGAGAAGCTAACAAGAACTTACCTCAAAGTGATAGTTAGACTACATGGTGTGCTAATATCTATTATTTATGACCAAGATAATAGATTCACTTCTCGTTTCTGGCAGTCTTTAGAAAAGTCTCTGGGAACTAGGCTGGACATGAGTACAGCCTACAATCCACAAACAGACGGACAAAGTGAGAGGACGAATCAAACTCTAGAAGATATATATTGCGAGCCTGAGTGATAGACTTTGGAAAGGTATGGGATACTCATTTAGCCCTTGTCAAGTTCTCTTACAACAACAATTATCACACTAGCTGGGTTGAAGTGGGTGATACACAACTAGCTAGAGGTCAAGTCCCGAACAATCCTCTCATTGGTTTGGAAATTATTCGTGAAACCACGGAGAAAATCGTACAAATTTGGTAGCGGCTTAAAGCTTCCAAACATAGATAGAAAGCTACGCTAACAAAAGGAGAAAACACTTGGAATTTCAGGTTGGTGACCGTGTCTTGTTGAAGCTCTCACCCTGGAAGGGCATGATACGCTATCGAAAGCGTGGCAAAACTGAACCGATGGTACATAGGACCATTCGAGATTCTTGCTTGAATCGGTCCAGTAGCTTACCAACTCCGACTACCTCAAGAACTAAGTAACATACATCCTATCTTCCACGTCTATAACTTGAAAAAGTGCTTATCGACGAGACTCTTGTTATCTCACTTGATGAAATCGAGATAAACGAGAGCCTTAGCTTTGTGGAAGAAACCGTAGAGATTCTAGACATGGAAATCAAGAAAAAAAAACAAAGTCGTATCCCGATAGTGAACGTTCGCTGGAATGCAAAATAGGGACCTGAATTCACTTGGGAGTTGGCGGATCAAATACAAAAAAAGTATCCACATCTTTTTCCCTAGTCTTTCTTGTATGTTTTAGTCCTAATTTCGGGACGAAATTCTCTCTAACAGGGGGGGGGGGGTAATGTAATCTCCCATTTATTTCTCCACTTGTAAAGTCAACCCCAATCAATCAAAGTTAAACTTGGGTCAACAAAAGTTCTCTTTATTGTTTGAAATTTTATTAAGGTTAGAATTATAACCTTTTCACGTTAAAACCCTAGGAATATTCGGTGTTTAAAAGGAATAAGTCAGAAGTTTACAACATCTTTTCTTCTTTCTTCCTTTGGACCGTACACTTCGGGCCGCAAAAGGTTCAAGACAGTGAACTCCTTAGACTGTGAACCCTCGCAACCGTGATCAAATTCGGGCCATGATCTATTACCCGACTTTGGACCGTGAACCGCTTTCGGACCGTAAAACCTTCGGCTATGATCTCTTCCCTATATATATAAATATATATAAGGGAAACAGATTTATTCCTCATTCTACACTTCTGGCCGTGAACATCAAGATCTCTCTCTCAAGTATCATCCTTCAATCCTTCGATTTTCCTGGAATATTGCTTGAATCTTCAACGTATTTCATAATTTCATTTTCATCCTAGTGATTTCTAGCCCTCATATGCTTGTTTCACCTGCAAATCTTCAAGATCTTCAAGATCATTGGGCCGTGAACTCAAGAACATCAAGTGTTCTTAGGCGGTGAACACCCTATCTGGTCCGTGAACACATATCAACCTTCCATTTTCGATTCTAACACTTCGTGGGTAAGTGTTTCTTACACCATATGTTGTTTCCTATACACCTTTATGATTATAAACAATAAATTTATATATATTTATAACATAATATGATAAATAGGACTCGTTTGTGCTTCGGGATTTCACTTGAGAACGTTCTCATCCTCTATCTATTCATCAATCGTACCGCTCACAAAAGGTGACTTCATACCCCCTGTATTTTCATAGTTTTTAGAGTTCTAAAGGGGGGGGGGGGGGGGATACAAGTGTAATATAAGGATTTTGTGTTACCAACAAATGGTTTCAAAATATCTTCAAAATAGATTTCAATTATCTTTAAATCAAATGGTTTCAAATTGTGTTAAAATGACATCAAGCTGCCAAAAGTATTTCAAAATGTTAAACTCCTTAAAATACTTTATAAAGTCATATTTTTCCCCATATATATATATATATATATATATATATATATATATATATATATATATATGGGGTATATATATATATATATATATATATATATATATATATATATAGCGAAGGGTTATATGGAAAACTAAAAAACCCTAAAAATCATAAAAATGCATAAAAAAAATACTACGAGATCAAAAATATTCTTTTTTTGACATTTTTTACCTAAAAATCGCAGGTTTATTTACAAAATCGCTGAAAAAAAAAATAAAAAACTCGATTTTTTTTTGGTTTTTTTCCGAAAAAGTTTTCAGCAAAAATAAAGAAAAACTTGCGAAATTCATGATATAAAATAAAAAAAAGATTTGTGACGTCTAAGTATTTTTTTTATTAATTTTTATGATTTTTAGGGTTTCTTGTTTTCCATAGAACCTAAACCTGTATATATATATATATATATATATATATATATATATATATATATATATATATATATATATATTTGAATATAAGGTTATTTCATTCAGTTTTAATACCATTTGTAACATGTCAAGCAAGGGGTTGCATTCATGAATAATTAGTATCAATTCAGATATAATTTATAACCAGAATCTCCAATCGGGGATCGAAACAGGTGTGTATAGATCTGTATTGGGATTGACAACCCAGCATTTGGGCTGCTAGCTACAGTCGGGCTTACACGCCTATGAGTGAAAATAGTTATGAACAGTTTTGATGCCTTCAAAGCGTTGTTTCAGGCCATCTAGTCATAGTATGCTTATAATAACTCGTTAAAAAGATATTAACAATACGTTAGTGTATAGATAACTAAACAGAATTTCATTTTCAAAGTACTAATTTACAAGAGACAAATTACAGGATTACATTACAGTTATAATAACAGTTGGTGGAACCAGTCACACTCACTTTTACAGGTTTACAAAGGAATACAAATACAGAACATTGGTTTACAAACATAACGCTTTTATGAGAATTAAACTACCTTTCATATACAGTAGAAAAACATACTTTTAAACATAAATACTTCTGCAGTCACTCAACTTTATGTTAATACTCTCTTTTCAAATTACTTGTATTCTTAAGGAATCAGTAGACAGGTACTCCCTGAGCTTTTGGGAAGATGGAGCGGTTTTGAGTCATGTTTTCTCTATTTTGCTGTAACTATTTTGGTGTCAATATACAATGATTGAACACATATAAAAATTTATACTTATTAATGTAATGGTTGTTTGTATTTTGATTGCTATAATGCATGTGTTGTGCTACTACAAATGAAGTCATCCACCATCATACGTTTCCGCTGTCTGGTTTGGGGGTATGACATATTAGTATCAGAGCATTGTTTATAGTGAAATCAGTGTATCAATCCATGAAAGATATACAAAATATAAATATATTAGGTTTGAGAGCTCTGACTACAAGTATACTTTTAAAATTTAATTATTTTTACAAGAACTATACTGACACTCATACATACAAGAACTGTTGCACAGACATAACAACTCAAAAGTATTTGGATGCCGGACATTACAGTCAAACCTGGGCGGTTATGTAATCATATTTGGGATCAATATAGCCTGATCAACTATATTGGTTTGAAATATGACCAACATGTGTTTGGGAGTAATGGTAGTGTTGCGACATGTCTAAAACTTACCAACTATACATATACATAAGAACTCTAGAACAGAACATAAAGTTAAAATACTATTGGAGTATTTTAGGCACTATATACCAAGAACAAACATGTGAAAACAAAAGAGCTATTGTTGGTAGAGCTATACATATTAAGTGTATATTACAATTATATATACTTACAGATTTATAGAATTAGAATATGTGATCTAGCTTTATTTCATGTTCCTTGATTGGTTGTGGACTTAAAGGAGGATTATTTAATCGAAGGTCTATTATACCCAAGTTATATAAAATTAGTATACACTTTGTAGTTATAGAAGTACCCAATACAAGTAATGTCATACATTGCGGGTGTGTATCCTGGAATGAGAAAGGTGAAAAGGGGGCTCATCCCTCTTCCTCGATCCCTCTGTTGGCTGTCGCGGTAGGGTAGTAGGGGTCTTTGTTGTGAAATCCAACCATGTCGTTTGCGCGAGAATGGAGGTACACAAAGAATCTAAGTATGTGGTTCTATAGTATCATAAAATACTCCTGTAGTATTTTAAACTTTATGTTACGTTCTAGAGTTTATGGGTATATAGGGTTGGTAACTTTTAGACTTGTTGTTCACCACAATTATTCCCAAAACACATGTTAGTCATATCTCGCATAAATATAGTTGATCAGGCTATATTCATCAAATATATTATTACATAACTATCTAGGCTTAACCGCAACGTCCAACTTATCTAAATACATTTAATATGGTTCTTATTACAACACTGTTCTAGTATGCATTCATGTACGTACGTATGCTTTTATTAAAATACTTATATTTAAAAAGTATATTTCTTGGTTAGAGTGTTTTAGTCCTATTTTATTTATAGTTGTATATCTTACATGGTTTGATATACTTAGTTCACTCTAAACAATGCTATAATACTAATATGTCAAACCCCCAAACCAATACAACGGTGGAAACATCTAGGGCAGATGACATCATGTACATTATCATAACAATTGAATATTAGAGATCAAAGCATTACAACCATCATATTGATAATTTAACATTTACATTGAGTTCGATTCATTGTTTGTTTGCCCCCAGAAACATATGACAAAAATATAGGACGTGATACTTCTACGCCCATGCTTCACAAAACCTGTGTGGGTACTTGTCTACTAATTCCTTGAGAATACAAGTAGTTTTTGAAAAAGTGCCAATATTTAAGTTCGTGAGTTCATAAGAATTTTGTATGAAAAAGATATGACATTGTTCCTTGAAAAAGATAGTGTGTTCTTCCAGAAAATCCAATATTTTCTTTTAAAGTGAATTATAGTCTTAGGAATCCTAAGACTGAAAATGTATGAGTATTGTTGTACTCTGAAGTAGTATAATGTAGTTTTATATCTTTTTAAAACCATTTGAATGCATGTTTCTAGAAATGTAAATTGTATTGTACTGGAAAATAGTGTAATGTATTTTTATCTAAATAAAACCATTTGATGGTATGTATGTATTCGTAAACCAAACATATTGTTAATACCCCTTGTGACTTATTATAACCATGCTAATGACCTAGTTAGCCTGTTACAAAGTTCTTCACACGTCGGAATGGTATGATATTTTTCACCCCAGATTGCCGGTACAACTGTAGCTAACAGTTAGGGTGCAGAATTGTCAGTCCTGTATAAATCTATACACAAGTGTCACACTCTCTTACATGAGATTTTGGTTATAATACAAGAACTTTAGTATGTGCTTTAGTAAGTACGGGGAAAGTATATCTCACAGAGTCGTGTTAACAAATTACGTGTTGTATAATGAAAAGCCATTTTGTAATGTGGAAGTATTATCCTTCCATAGTGGTTAATTGGTGTAAAATAATTATTTTTGTATTGTATCCAGAAATGGTAAAATAGAGTGTATGTCCCATAAACTGCACCTATTATAGTTTATAAAAATGTTTCATTGTATTTAAGAATCGTTTGTATGTACATTATCATTTTTACTATGATAATAAAATGGAATGAAATAATTGTATATGTATTTTTATATAATTATACCCTTTTGCTCAACATATTACAAGAGGGTTAAAGTCTTATAAAGTACATTTAAAAAGTTTATTATTGTAATCAAATTTCTACCCAATATCTATATATATATATATATATATATATATATATATATATATATATTGTAAGAATAACATATGTAATGGTTTGTATATTAACACAAGTTTTCTTGTGTTTTACTTGTATCCCCCCCCCCCCCCCCTAAAACATAGAAAAATCTTGAAAATTGTAGGGGTATGAACTCACCTCGAGTGTGTTCTTAGTTGAATAACGAAGCGATGGTGATGATCTTCAAGCTAGAACACTTGAAGGTGTTCGTATCCGATGAGTATTTACCACACTATATTGTTTGTAAATTAGTTGAGCTAACATGATAGTAGGAATGTTTGACGGTACTAATTTAATTCAAAATATATAAAATAGCTTTCTAGGAAAGTTTGATGATGTTCCTGGGAATGTTTTGCTGATGTTCTTGGGAAATTTTTATAGATTTGAAGAGGTATGAACTATTCTTGAGAGGAAATTTGTTAGGGTCGAAGTCTTGTTGTAAAGAGCCGAAGTGTATTTGCTTTATTTTGTATTTAATGTGTTTACTAAGTCTATTTTATGTTCGAAGCGTAACTCCTACACTTAGTATTTTTTGTACTCTCGGCTTCCTATAAATAGGAACTAAACTTAGAGTTAGATAAAAAGCTTTCCCTATATGTTGTCTATTTTTGTACTCTTGTTCATTTGAGAGTAATATGAGATGAAACCAGATTCTATTTACATTCTATGTTCTTGATTGATCTTTAGCTCGTTTAACTCGTATCCTATTCGATTTCTCGTTACAATTCTTCTTCATTTGGTATCAGAGCAGGAATCAAACTGCAATGGTCTGATTTTCATTTTGAATCATCTGTTTTTGCATAATTTCTCGTCTCAAAATGTTTCCGCGTTTTGGTTCTGAAAATCACGTATGATCTACAGATTTTATTAGATTCTGCATTTGAATTGTATAACCGAGTGATCGATTACAAGCTTCTAATCAATTCATTTGATCAAATTTCAAATTCATCAAGTTTTCTGAATTTTCTCGTTTGTTGATCAATGCCGAACTTCAACATGAATACGATGACTTCTTATTCTCATCTACTTGGATCATCAACAAGAATTCCGATGCTGATTCCAGAGTACTACGATCAATGGGCGGATCGTATGGAAGAATATCTGAATGGCCTGGATGAGGAATTTTGGAATTACATCAATGAAACAGTTCAACCTCCACAAAATGTTCAGAACATCGGTTCATCTGGAACAACTTCTGCCGTTGAAGATCAATCCATAAGGATGAAAAAGAATGAGAAACGTTGTATGAGAGAGTTGAGAGGTACATTGCCACTTGTTGTTTACAACTACATCCGTGGTTGTAAAACTGCTAAAGAGATCTGGATCACTCTGAAGGAGAAGTATGAGGGGAGTGAGAAGACGAAGATCAATTCATTCAAGCAATGTTTGGTAGAGCGGAAGGAGTTCAGACAAAAGGAAAATGAAGTAATTGAAGTTTATTAGCATCATCTGAATGAGATGATTTACCGATGCAATAGGTATGGAATCACAATGTCCTTAATGGATTTCAATCTTACTTTTGTCATGGGACTTCGTAAGGAATGGAGGAGTGTGAGTATGATGATCAAAAATCAATAGAGTTTCAATAGTTCATCTGTAAATGATTTGTACAACCAGCTTGAAAACACACAAAAGTGAAGTTTCGGAAAAGATGGAAGAGGTGAAACAAAGCATAGTAGGACCACTGGCTCTTGTTTCTAAAGTGTCTAAGGTGGAGACTGTTGAAAAAGAGGGTTAGGATGAAGAAGGTTTTCTCATGAACTCTGATGATGAAGCTGTAGCTTTTTACTCGAACAATCGAGTTAAAATGTTTTTCAAGAAGCCTTTTAATCCCAAAGGGAAGCAAAGTGATGGAAAAGGAAACTTCGTGAAGTCTGGTGTGGATGAGAAGAAGAAATTCAAAAAGTCTGAGAAGAATGATGAGAAAGGGAAACAATCCAAGACAAAGAAGAAATTGAAAGGTGATTCAGGAATAGATTGTCATTATTGCAATGGGGCGAACCATCTTGCGAACGACTGCATGCATCGTAAGAAAGACGAGAAGAAGAATAAAGTGAAGGACGAAGCGTACTACTCTGAAAAGCTTGAAGACGTTCGTACGAAAGCTAAGGGAATGTACCTTGTGGCAAGAGGAGAAGATGAAGAAGATGGCACTTATCAGATCTGGTCATCTGGATCTGATGATGAAGAGATGAGGCATCCCACTTATGGTGCCATGTTCGCAAAATTTGAGGATGGAGAAGAAGAAGAAGCGACTGATTGATGCTTCATGACGAAGTCTAGCAACAAATCTCCAATGACAATAAAGGTACATTCTATTCTTGAGTCATTTAACATTCCTTTACAAGCATTTGATTTTGAAATAACTGCTTTTGATAATATTGTTGCTTACTTTGATGCTATTGTTGTGTCTACTAGTAACGAAGCAAAGAAACTTAATAATCAATTGCTAGAGACACAAAAGTTACTTGACTCGAAACGAAGCAGAGTAGACTATCTAGAATTACAATTAAGGAATGTTAATATTGATGGGGAAAATCTAGATAAGGATGTTAGGATGTTACTTTCTCAACAAAACATCTATTGTAACTATGCTAAACGTTTGTTTGTGAAATTAACTGATTTACATCATTCATCTTATATTAGCGAAGAACAACATCGTAAGTTGTTACCTTTACTTGTCTTTGAGAGAGAAAAAGTTGATATCATATCATATGATTGTGAAAATACCATAGCTGATTTTGACAAAGTGCCAGATGATAGGTTTGCTTATGGTATTGTTAAGATAGATTAATTTCTAAATGCTGATGAGCTTGTTGAAATTGTGAATGAAATTTTAACAAAAGATGAACAAGTGAAACTTTTGAAAAGAACTGCACATTCGAAATTTGACTCTCAATTCAATTTTGCTGATATTGATGATAAATCTGATAATATTAGTGAAATCAGTGAAATCGAAGAAGAGGAAAGTATTGATTTTTCTCAGTTACCTATCATTAATGACACATCTAAGATCAAAGGTAAAGAAATTGTTAGTGATTCGATGGTTGAGGATGACATTGGAAAACCCTCTACTTCGAATGTTTGTGACTTGGATGAAGTGGATATACGAGACAGTCAAACGGATAGTACTGATGATGAGAAGGACGAAGTCAAAGTTTCGTATGATAATAAGTCCGAAAAGAATGTTTCGAATGAAACATCCATTCCAAGAGTTGTTGTTGAACAAGTCTATGGAGAATTGGAAAAGTTTAACAAAGTGATGAATGACAAAGGTGCTCACTATTTGGCAACTAATACTGTCGTGTATCCAAATTTTACATGCACATATGAAGTAGTTTTTCCAAATCAATTATTTGTCACTACTGGGAATGCTGAGAACATCAAGCTAGAGTTCAATAAATTGGTTGAAGAAGACAACAAATGAACTTCAGACGAAGGATTCTTTTCGAATTAAAGCACTGTTAAAAACAACCTAACCAATAATTCGTATGGTTTTCAATGACAAAAACCAAAACGAAAATGGGTTGTAAAATCTGAAAAAGAAAAAGAAGTTTTCAAATAAGAAATTGTTGTGACACCTCAAGTTGTGAAACTTAATTCACAAGAATTTAAAACACTTGTTGAAAAATTTTCAAAAGAAAAAGGAGTTTCAAAAAGAAAGGCACGAAAAGCAATTTTTTGGCAAGTAATGTTAAACAAAAAACAAACAACCGAGTCAACAACGAAAAGAAAAGTCCCGCTCAGTCAAAATCCAAAGTTTTGTCTTATTCACAAAAACGAAAAATCAACAATTTTTCAAATTTAAACTCATCAATGATTTCTCAAACAAAGACTCTTCAAAAGACGTTTTTCAAAAGAAAACCAACAAATACTTCTTTTCATAAACCAACAAATGTAATATATAAATTTCCTTCAACTAAGCATAAAAGTGATACAAATCAAAAGGTTGAAAATGTTCGAAAGGTTGTAAACTTTCAAAATTTTAAGACAACTCACAACCTTGTGAATGTCCGAAAATCTGACAATGTTCGAAAATTAATACATTCTCAAACGAATGTCAAATTCACTCCATAAAAACAAAATTTTCCAAATCCATCAGTTCAAAGAGCAACAAAGGTTTCGTACTCAAAAGGTACTTCGGATGTGCAATCAATCAATCATTAGCTTGAGGGACATGCGAAAAAGTTTCAATTAGGAATGTTTTCTCTACAACAAATCAAAAAAATGCTTATGAACAGTATTTGAATGAATCTTCAACTGGAAGTTCATCTTCTCAAGATTCAAATATTCTGGTTCAGAGATGGCAACCAATCAACAAAGCTACACGAATTGACAAGCCTGAGATGAAATCAAATGAAAGTCCAAAAGTATCGAAAAATTATGTTTCAATATTTTTAACTGATTATCTTGACTTAATTGATAGTGTAAAAACGAAAGTTCGAACTTAGGCTTTAAGTTCTAAATTCATTCATTGCTTCAAGTTAATAACCAAGGACCCAAAAAGCCTTGGGTACGTAAATTCTTTAGTTGAATGCAGGTATTATGTGACGAGCAATATGATAAGAAATGGTACATTGATAGTGGTTGCTCTCGTCACATGACTGGAAGAAAGGAGAATTTAAGAGATTTTCGAAGTCTCGAAAATGCTGGAGTGGTGAAGTTTGCAAATAATCATAAATGTGAAGTCAAAGGTTATGGAAAAGTAACAAATGGCCGATTCGCAGTGAATCGAGTTGCTTATGTGGAACGTCTTCAACATAATTTGATAAGTGTTTCAAAACTTGTTGTGGGCAATGGGAATCAAGTTGTGTTTAACGAGGAAGGAAGCATAATATCAAAAGTTGAAACGAATGAAGTGTTGTTAAAGTCTAAACGATATGGATATATGTTCACGCTTGATATCAAACCAATTGGGAGGAAACCATATGTTTGTCTACTTTCGAAAGCTTCAAATGATGTCTGCTGGTTATGGCATAGACATTTATCACATCTTAACTTTTTAAATTCAAATAAACTGGTTACAGAAGACATAGTTCATGGTTTACCTGTGTGCTGAAATTTAACAATGATACTCTTTGTGCAGCTTGCGAACAAGGAAAACAAAATTGTAAAGGACATCCAATCTTCATTGATTTGAAAATTGTTGAACAGTTGGAAATTCTTCACATTGATATTTGTGGACCATCAACCGTTGAAACACTCAACAAGAAACGATACATTTTGGATATAGTTGATTATTTTTCACGATTCACTTGGGTATATTTTCTCAGGTTAAAATCTAAAGTTGCTCAAACAATGATCGAATTTATCAAGAAAATAGAGATGAGTCTAAAAAAGAATGTTCGAAGAATCAAAAGTGATAATGGGTCTGAGTTTAAGAATAATGTGTTGGAGTCGTTTATAACGGAAAAAGGGATTTCGCATAATTTCTCATCACCATATACTCCTCAACAAATGGTGTAGTCGAAAGGAGAAATAGGTCATTGTGTAAAGCGGCAAGAACAATGTTGATATATGTGAATCTTCCTCAATACCTATGGGCCGAAGCTTGTACCAACAACATGCTTTACCCAGAATCGATCGTTTATTCATAGACGATTTAATATCACTTCATATGAAAAAATAAACAATCAAAACCTAATGTCAAATTCGTTTGTGTTTTTGGTTGTAGGTGCTTCATAATGAACCTTAAAGATAATCTTTCGAAATTTCAAGCTAAAGCTGATGAAGGAATATTTTTGGGTTATTCGAACATTTTGGTTGCATATAGAGTGTTAAACAAACAAACACGAAAAATTGAAGAAACGTTCAATCTTAATTTTGATGACTATTATGTCAAACAAGTGGAAAGTGTTGGGTTTTGGTCATAAGACATCCTATGTGCTCATACAAACCCTAATGCTTGCATCTAGTTTTCTCTATTGTACATGCTTTGAATCCAAGAATATAAACCCTAACTATAGCATATGGAAATCAATATTAACATATAATTAGGTTTAAGATAGTACCTTGATTGTTATGTAGCAATAACAATCCTAATTCCTCCTTGAATTGAATTTGGAAGGCTTAGAGTCACAAGTGTCACTCCTCTAATGGCTCACAAACACCATAAGCAAAAGGATGAAGAGGAGAGAGGTTAGAGCCTACCCAAAACGTGTTCTAACCCTAGAAAAGAAGTTCCCCACGTTTTTGAGCCTTAAGGGTTATATTTATAGTGAGGCTATTAGGGTTATCTAACAAGGAAACCCTAATTTGGTTGCTTAAGCCCTAAGCAACCCATATGTAACAACGCAAATTTTCAAACAAATTTTTCATTTTAAAAATAGAGTATTTTCATTCAAAACAAGGCATAAATAATCTAAGTGTCATGTCAATTACAAACTGTCTAAATCCCAAGATCATAAAAAACATTCTTCAGTGTGTATCGATCATGCCGGCGCCTTCCCATGGTCCTCGCTAGTACCTGGAACACATACATAACAACTGTAAGCATAAATGCTTAGTGAGTTCCCCAACATACACTTACGCACATACGCCTTTCCAGGCCCTGACCTTCCGGTCCTCAACACAACGCCTTCCGGCCCATAACATAATCGCCTTCCGGCCCATCACATATTGCCTTCCGGCCCACATAACATACATAGCACATATAACAAATAACTTACCACATATAGCATACATGTCATATATCATATCTGACCTTCCGGTCATATAGTCAAACCCTTCCGGGTACAGTGTAGTGAGAAGACTCACCTCGTAAATGCTGAAAGCTAGCAAATCCTGAAATCACTCGTGCACAATCCGACGAGCTACAACCTCCCTATAACATCACATATCTCTCATTAACACTTATATCTTATAAGTGTAACTATCCCTAAGAAGACAGACTTAGGTCAACTCTGGTCAACGGTCAACGGTCAACTCGACCGGACTCGGCGAGTGCCATGGCGACTCGGCGAGTCTAGACGTCCTCCAACTCTCTGAGATTCCCTATCTACTCGTCGAGTATCCTCCTTGACCCAATGAGTTACTCCGGGAAGAATCGCGGGGCCACCCCGACTCAACTCGCCGAGTCTGAAGAACAACTCGACGAGTCCCAGTAAATCTTCAAGCTACTCGCCGAGTCTGTTCATCGAACTCGGCGAGTCCATGCCATGCAACCGCTCCAACTGCATCCTGGGATAAGTATGGTTCCGAAATACACAATCATGGGACCTTCTGGACCTCTAAAGGTCCTAATACAGGGTTATATTCGTTTGGGTAACAAGGTAATAATCCATCTAATCACCAAATGGGTTCCATAAACCCTAGATCAATGCACACATCAATATAACATAAATGATCCAAAATATTACCTGAATAAAGCACTCTCTGTGTCCCCAAACCTCAGAACTCGAATCCCTTGCAGTTCCTTTAGCCAAGACTCTTCTCCTCCTTGCACCACAATTTCTTCAAGTCACCAATGGCCTTCAATCTTGCTCTAGATGCCCACAGCCGCTTAGGGTTCTTCTCAGTCGACTAAAAGACAGACAATGACGGCATATAGTGCGTTATATACGACCCAAACCTGAACGGTTAGGGTTTTCGCTAAACAGCGTAGACTCGCCGAGTCCATATCCGGACTCGTCGAGTCCAGTCGCGAACCCGCGACCAAGTCTGCGATCCTACTCGGCGAGTCTAGGCTCCAACTCGCCGAGTCCCCTCTTAAAACACCCAAAAGACATAATTTAACAATACCTGAGATTTTGGGCTGTTACAACTCTCCCCCACTTGGATTAGACTTCGCCCTCGAAGTCTCACTCTGAAAATAGTTCCGGATGCTGCTCCCGCATCTCACGTTCCGGCTCCCAAGTCATTTCCGATCCCTTACGGTGTTGCCACTGAACCAATACTAGAGGTACCTCCTTGTTCCTCAGAACCTTGATCTTGCGATCCCTGATGGCCACTGGTCTCTCGGCATAATTCAGGCTCGCATCCACCTGAATGTCCTCTAATGGAACCTCGGCCGACTCATCGGCTATGCACTTCCTCAATTGCGACACATGGAAGGTGTCGTGGATCTGTCCCAACTCCGCTGGCAACTCCAGCCGATAGGCTACCCGGCCTATCCTTGTAATCACACGAAATGGCCCGATATACCGGGGCCCCAACTTGCCCCTCTTCCTGAATCGAATCACTCCTTTCCAAGGAGAGACCTTCAGGAGAATGAAGTCGCCGACTTGAAACTCAAGCTCGGATCGGCGCCTGTCTGCATAACTCTCCTGTCGGCTCTAGGCGGTCAATAACCTCTGTCTAACTTGCTGAATCTGCTCTGTCGTCTGAAGCACAATCTCCGTGCTGCCCATCACTCTCTGTTCCACCTCTCCCCAGCAAATGGGGGTCCGACACCTCCTACCATACAACAGCTCAAAAGGTGGCATACCAATGCTCGAATGATGGCTGTTGTTGTAGGAAAACTTTGCTAAGGGTAAATATGCATCCCAGCTACCCCCGAAATCTAACACACACGCTCGAAGCATGTCCTCCAGCGTCTGAATCGTCCGCTCGCTCTGACCGTCTGTCTGGGGATGGTATGCGGTACTAAAATGCAATTTAGTACCCAGCTCCTCATGAAATTTCTTCCAGAACCTGGAAGTGAAACGCACATCACGGTCTGAAACAATCGAGATCGGTACCCCATGCCGAGATACCACCTCCCTCACATATATCTCCGCCAACTTCTCCGCTGAAGAACTCTCACTGATGGCAAGGAAGTGTGCACTCTTCGTCAGCCTATCCACAATCACCCAAATTGCATCAACTCCCCTGGCAGTCCTCGGCAATTTGGTGATGAAATCCATAGTGATTTGTTCCCACTTCCACTCGGGGATCTCCAATGGCTGTAACTTGCCATGCGGTCTCTGGTGCTCGGCCTTAACCCTACGGCAGGTCAAGCACCTCTCAACGAACCATGCGACGTCCCTCTTCATACAGGGCCACCAATACTCTTTCCTCAAGTCTAAATACATCTTCGTAGCACCGGGATGGATCGAAAATTTCGACCTATGAGCCTCTTCCATCAAAGTAATACGCGTACCGCCCACAAACGGTACCCAAATCCGACCCTGAAACGTCATAAGCCCTCGCCCATCCTTAACGAACTCTGAAATTAACCCCACAACCCGCTCTTTCTTCTGCATTTCTGGTCGCACAGCTTCTGCCTGTGCCCCACGAATAGCATCCAATACTGGAGTCATCACAGTCAGTCTCAAGCATACATCTCGCAATGGAGTGCTCTCCGCCTTGCGGCTCAACGCGTCGGCTACCACATTAGCCTTACCTGGGTAGTACAGGATCTCACAATCATAATCCTTGACCACATCCAACCACCTCCTCTGACGCATATTTAGGTTGGGCTGATCCATCAAATACTTCAAGCTCTTATGGTCCGTATATATCGTACATCGAACCCCATACAGGTAGTGACGCCAAATCTTGAGAGCGAATACTACTGCCCCCAATTCCAAATCATGCGTGGGATATCTTGCCTCATGAGGTTTCAGCTGCCTCGACGCATACGCTATCAGATGACCCCTCTGCATCAACACTGCACCCAGTCCCAAAATCGATGCGTCGCAATATACTACAAAATCTTCCATCCCTTCCGGGAGGGCTAATACCGGGGCTTCGCACAACCTCTGGCGAAGTGTCTCAAAGGAGGTCTGCTGCTCGGCCCCCCATGAGAACGCAACACCCTTCCGGGTCAATCTGGTGAGCGGCACTGCGATCTTGGAGAAATCCTTAATGAATCTCCAATAATACCCTGCCAACCCAAGGAAGCTCCTGATCTCAGAGGGTGACTTCGGCACCTCCCAACTCATCACCGCCTCAACCTTGGCCGGATCGACCAATATCCCTTTCTGATTAACAACATGTCCTAGAAATTGGACCTCCCGCAACCAGAAGTCACATTTGGAGAACTTTGCATAAAGCTTCTCCGACCTCAATACCTCAAGGACCTCCCTTAAGTGCTCCTCATGCTGCTCTCTAGATCTCGAATACACCAGAATGTCGTCGATAAATACAATCACTGACTGATCGAACATCGGCCTGCATACCCTGTTCATGAGATCCATGAACACAGCCGAGGCATTGGTGAGCCCGAAAGGCATCACTACAAACTCATAATGCCCATATCGCGTCCTAAACGCTGTCTTCTGGACATCCTCATCCCGCACTCTCACCTGATGGTACCCTGACCTCAGATCGATCTTGGAAAACCAAGATGCTCCCTGCAACTGGTCGAATAAATCATCGATCCTCAGCAACGGGTAACGGTTCTTGACCGTCAACTTGTTCAACTCCCGGTAATCAATGCACATCCGGTGTGAACCATCCTTCTTCTTGACAAACAGAATAGGTGCTCCCCATGGCGAGCTGCTCGGCCGAATGAATCCCTTTCCCAGCAGCTCCTGGAGCTGCGAGGACAACTCTTGCATCTCAGGAGGTGCAAGACGATAAGGCACCTTAGCAATAGGCGCGGCCCCCGGAACCAGATCAATACCAAACTCTACTTGCCTCACAGGAGGTACTCCCGGCAGCTCCTCGGGGAAAACATCTGGGAACTCACGCACCACAGGGACCTCCTCAACTGACTTCGGTTTCTCGGAAATCTCCCGCGTATCCATCACATACGCCACAAAACCCTTACAGCCCTGCTGTAGACACTGCCTCGCCCTAGCGGCCGAACAAAAAGCTGATCCCGAACGGGTACCCTCGCCGTACACCGAAAGGACTCCCCCACTATGGTCTCGTATAGTCACCAGCTGACGCTCGCAGTCGATGACAGCGCTGAATCGGCTCAACCAGTCCATGCCCACGATGACACAGACATCACCCATCGCAATAGGAATCAGGTCAATCGGGAATTCGACCCCGAAAATCTCTAACACGCATCCCCGGAGGACCTCCGTGGCACAAATCACTCTTTCGTCAGCTATAGAAACCCTTAGAGGTCGGCTCAACGACTCGCGACTAACGCTGATATGCTGACTAAAGGCTAAAGATACAAAGGACCTACTCGCACCCGAGTCAAATAACACTAAGGCAGGCACAGAGTTCACAAGGAAGGTACCTACGCATATAACAACATAAGCATAACATCTCGACATTAAAATAAATACATGAATTACAACATACCTGCCACGGCATCGGGCGCAGCGCGGACCTCCTCCGCAGTCAGCTGAAAGGCTCTCCCACGAGCCCTCGGGGCCTCGACCTTCACTGGTCGTGTCTTAGTAGTCCTGGCAGTAGGTGCAGGTCCCTGACGAAGCTGAGGGCACTCGGCCTTCCGATGGCCGGTCTGGTTGCAATGAAAGCAAACCATAAACCCCTTGGGGCACTCCCTAGCAATGTGCCCCTCCTTGCCGCACTTGTAGCAAGCACCAGCTCGACACGCCCCATCGTGACCCTTGCCGCACTTTCCGCAAGTGCGGCCCTTCGAACCTCCCGTCCTCGAATCGGCGGACTTGATCCGCTTGGCTGCCGGCTAAGACTGAGCCGGTCGTTGGTCTACCTGCTGAGACTCGGCCTCCTCCCTGGCCTGAGTCTCCAACTCGATCTCACGCTTCCTGGCATTCGTCTGAAGCTCAGTAAAAGTATGATAGGTGGAGTTCGACACAAACTCCCGGATATCCCTCCTCAAGACACCCAAGTACTGGCTCATCCGAGCCTGCTCTATGGACACCAGCTCGGGGCAAAACATCGCCCTCTCATGAAACTTCCGCGTGATCGCCGCCACCGAATCCGTACCCTGCTTGAGGGTTAAGAACTCCTGAACCAATCGTTCCCGCTCCACTGGGGGAACATACTCATCCCTGAACATGGCAGTAAACCCCTCCCATGTCACCGCTGTAGTCTCTGCCAAAGTGAAGTTCGCCGTCACGAACTTCCACCAGTCCTTCGCTCCCAGACGGAGCTGGTTCAAAGCGAACCGTACCCTCAGGTGCTCCGGGCATGAACAAGTGTAGAAGCACCCCTCTATATCTGCGACCCACCTCATCGCAGCAATCGATCCTGCATCCCATCGAACTCAGGTGGCTTCGTGTTGCTGAACTCTCGGAACAGCAACGAGTCACCCCCTTGTGGCCTAGCAGCGGCCACGGCTGCGGTAGCTGCAGCGGTTGCAGCCTCAGTCAATGCGGCGTACCGCTCATCAAACGTCTCCATCAGGGTGGTCTTAATAGACCCAAACATCTCCGGGATCTCAGCCCGGATCGCCGCCGCTACCTCCTCGTGAATCATCTGACGAATCTCCTCGTCACTCACACCGCTCGAACTCGCTCCTTGGCGTGGTCTAACCATGATGTCTCTGAAATACAACATAAAACTATCAGAGACTCCATCGAGTGTAATCGCACTCGATAACGCAACCCTACTCATTCTCCGATATCCAGGGATTCGTACTTGGGTCTCCCACTGACCCGGTGTCCTCGGTAGTACGGGCCCAATACTACCGACCACACCGCATCAGCATTCATCCCAAGTCTTCCTCCCCAAACCCCGGATAGTGAGTACTCTACTTTTGTTATGCACTATCTACCCGTACACTAGCAAAGCATCCCATATCGGCAAACTTCCCTAGACTAAGGCATCACAAATTAGGCCACTCTAGTCCTATCATGAATACCTAGTCTTCTAGCATGCATAACAATTCAAATCATATAATATTGTAAGGTATTTTGGGGATCTTTACCGTTCGGGCGCTGACTGATCGTACACACTGCTTCTTTCTTGCTTACCACAAAACCATTTACAAAAGTCTATGCCTTTATTTAAAAAGTTTTCCTCAAATCCTCGGTTTGAGTTCAGTTGCTCCCGAAGGTGCACCCGAATCCCTCAAACCAAGGCTTTGATACCAATTGTAACAACGCAAATTTTCAAACAAATTTTTCATTTTAAAAATAGAGTATTTTCATTCAAAACAAGGCATAAATAATCTAAGTGTCATGTCAATTACAAACTGTCTAAATCCCAAGATCATAAAAAACATTCTTCAGTGTGTATCGATCACGCCGGCGCCTTCCCACGGTCCTCGCTAGTACCTGGAACACATACATAACAACTGTAAGCATAAATGCTTAGTGAGTTCCCCAACATACACTTATGCACATACGCCTTTCCAGGCCCTGACCTTCCGGTCCTCAACACAACGCCTTCCGGCCCATAACATAATCGCCTTCCGGGCCATCACATATTGCCTTCCGGCCCACATAACATACATAGCACATATAACAAATAACTTACCACATATAGCATACATGTCATATATCATATCTGACCTTCCGGTCATACAGTCAAACCCTTCCGGGTACAGTGTAGTGAGAAGACTCACCTCGTAAATGCTGAAAGCTAGCAAATCCTGAAATCACTCGTGCACAATCCGACGAGCTACAACCTCCCTATAACATCACATATCTCTCATTAACACTTATATCTTATAAGTGTGACTATCCCTAAGAAGACAGACTTAGGTCAACTCTGGTCAACGGTCAACGGTCAACTCGACCGGACTCGGCGAGTGCCATGGCGACTCGGCGAGTCTAGACGTCCTCCAACTCTCTGAGATTCCCTATCTACTTGTCGAGTATCCTCCTTGACCCGACGAGTTACTCCTGGAAGAATCTCGGGGCCACCCCGACTCAACTCGCCGAGTCTGAAGAACAACTCGACGAGTCCCAGTATATCTTCAAGTTACTCGCCGAGTCTATTCATCGAACTCGGCGAGTCCATGCCATGCAACCGCTCCAACTGCATCCTGGGATAAGTATGGTTCCGCAATACACAATCATGGGACCTTCTGGACCTCTAAAGGTCCTAATACAGGGTTATATTCGTTTGGGTAACAAGGTAATAATCCATCTAATCACCAAATGGGTTCCATAAACCCTAGATCTATGCACACATCAATATAACAGAAATGATCCGAAATATTACCTGAATAAAGCACTCTCTGTGTCCCCAAACCTCAGAACTCGAATCCCTTGCAGTTCCTTTAGCCAAGACTCTTCTCCTCCTTGCACCACAATTTCTTCAAGTCACCAATGGCCTTCAATCTTGCTCTAGATGCCCACAGTCGCTTAGGGTTCTTCTCAGTCGACTAAAAGACGGACAATGACGGCATATAGTGCGTTATATACGACCCAAACCTGAACGGTTAGGGTTTTCGCTAAACAGCGTAGACTCGCCGAGTCCATATCCAGACTCGTCGAGTCCAGTCGCGAACCCGCGACCAAGTCTGCGATCCTACTCGGCGAGTCTAGGCTCCAACTCGCCGAGTCCCCTCTTAAAACACCCAAAAGACATAATTTAACAATACCTGAGATTTCGGGCTGTTACACCATAGACTCCTTTAATCAAGCTCTTGGACGATTTCCTTATGGGCTTCCCATAAGAATTCGTCCACCTCTTGATTTAAGACAATCCATGGCCCAAATTGCAATTATCTTATAATTACAATTCTAGTCCCTTAAGTTTAATTAATCTCTTTTAGTCACAAAACTAATTACCAATTAATTATTGACTAATATTAATTAAACAATATGATTTCTCCTTTAATATATTATTCCCATAATATATTAATAAATCATATTTAATCCTTTCTTTCCATAATTCATCCTATCAAGTTGCTTTGGTGAAGGCAACCCAAAAGGACCATGCACCATCGAGTCAAGTACATACCATAATAGTTATGGAGTTAGACACCAATCCAACAGTCTCCCACTTGGATAAGTCTAATAACTATTATGCGTATGACTTCAGATCCTGATCTGCAATTGTAGATTTCCAAAGCTGCTGTCAACTCTGATCCTATCAGATACGTGTGTCCTTAGATAAGGGATCATATATTCCTCCATTCTAGATATCATATGAGATATGATTTCAAATCATTCTCTTTGTACTATATCTCGATTCCCGATTTATGACGACTGACTAATTGAACAAATCAAATTAGCCCTAGCCCGGCCGAGCATTTACATTTGTCATCACAAAACCATCGAGGGGCCCAAAGATATTGCTTTTTTCCTACTTTGGATAAAAGGAACGGATAAACTTTGATACAATGCTTTCTTGCACTCACTCACCGAATCACACACAACAATATGTTTTATAACACCAAGTTACTGGTGCGTTTACATATTATCAATGTGCAACCGATTTGCAAGATACAACTCACACATCTCGGTTTCAAGAATATAAGATGTTATCGTCTCACCAATCACTTGTGATACAATTCATGGAGTGATATAAGTGAGCGTGGGTTTAATCCAATGTTCAAATTCTCATTCATAAGCACTCATGAACGTTGCAACAAACATTTGCTTATGTCTAATACCTTATAGACAATCCACACACCAATTCATGACAGTCTTCATTCATATCTACTTCCAACATATGAACGACTATGGCCCGTTTGAATAATTCGATTATTCTTAATAAACTCAATTATTCTGGAAGTCAAAGCATGCAAATGTGAAACACAAGAATAATACTAATCCCATATGGCCGCAACCCTTTGAGCGTAAATAAAACACTTCTTATTTATCACCATATTGATTACTCATTATTTGTCGTTTCGGGTAATCAACTTCTTACTTGAATTACAACACTTGTCCCATGCTCCTAGCATGCACATAATGTTTACCTATGGTTCTTACTTTGTGAAATAGACCAAATTGAGCACATTTCCAATCATTCTCATTTCACAATTCCAAATCCTTTTCCATAAGTGAAAGAATATCAAATTCTTGCTACTTATAGAATATGCTAGATTCTAACATTTTATGCAATTGTCCTTTCGTAATGTCACTGCACTAAAGTCACAAAGACTATTGCCAATGATATTAAAAAGTCCTCTATCAGAGATTGTTACAAGACAATTCCATAGATGTGATGTCTCTCACTCAAAGTACTTTCTTTGAACATCCTTTTGCATAGAAGTTTCTAATCTAGTCATAGATTTCTCAATATTCAATGCCCAATATGGACACACTTCCATATGTTCCATATGACAACTCATTCTTAATAGAATCTTTTCTATTCATGATGAAGTTGATATGGTCCATCCAATATGGAAACATTTCCATAATTTCCATATGACAACTCATTCTTAATATAATCTTTTCTATTCATAATAATGTCGATATGGTCCATACCATGCTTCCAACTACTCACAAGCGACCAATCCTCGTCAAACTTTGGATTGTCCTTTGATAGTTGTTTAATTGTTTTAGTCAAAACCAATTTTAGTCCCTTTTCCCTCTAAATGCGCTCGACATTTGGAAAATTTTAGAATGGTCAAACATTAAAGCATCTGCAATCGATCCTATGTCCGAAGCGTATGGGACACGACGCACGATGTTTTATTTGCTATGTTCACAAAATTCGAATTGTGAAGAGGAATGCCGTAATCATAATTGAAATTTTAAGAACACACTATGTACCTTTGACTAAATTTATTAACATTTCTCAACCTAATCCTTTAGATTTGAAATGAAGCATAATATTTTCTCCCTTAATTATAGCAAAACAACTTTATAACCCTTACTACTTTGCAAGGTATAACTCTTGTTTTCTATAATTAATATTGCCAACTTGCAATACGTGCCTTAATAATCATACAATCGTAACATTTATGCTCCCACTATCACGATGATTATTATAAAACATAACACTTATGCTCCCACTAGCTTCGACATGTATTCATAAACATCTTAACTTTCAGAAAAACAATGCTTATTGAATTTCTTAAGTTCATGTTTCTAATACTTAGTGCTTTGATAATCTTTTATCAAGGTTTCTTGAACTTATACAACTTTGCCTTCGATAGTTCATATGTGTGTCTAAACAATTAAGACTAATTGCCAAACCTCACAATTCAAATTATGGAAAGGGATACTGTAACCATAATCGAATTCGAGAATGCAATTTTACAATCACTATCTTCTTAAATCTTTCTTAGTGAAAGCATTTCCTCACAATCATTTTCATGAAGGAGGAAATCTTATGACACTTAGATTTGAGCGGTGTATGTGTTCCCATCCATGTGAATTTGTTGAAACTAAGGTTTACGACAAATTCAAACTCATATGGACCGATCTTTCTTAATCTTGATTTCTTGCCTTATGGTAGAACAGCTGCCCACCATGTCTTCCAAGCAGTTAAGCAGCTCACCCTTTCCTATCGATGTACCTTTCATTGATTAAGGTGCTTTGACTTTTATGCGTTCAAAATGAGAACTCATAGAACTCACATGCATAATTAACTCAATTGGAACAGCACAGAAACAAAATAATGTCAACACGATAGGTTGTAAACCTCAACTCGTGTGCTAGTGATGATCGATAAGGTTTATTTGATTTGTTCTTGAAACCTTTCAAGACCATTAAGACTCCCACTTACTCCTTGTCATATAAGATTCTCTTGTCAATAAACATTTCTTGACAAACAAATATTCAAGAGTTAGTGTAGTTTTTATCAAACTCTTCATAAATTGGTCCTAGTTGGTCTTTGTCTTATCCAAGACATCACAACTTTCCACATTTGATGAATGTTATAAACCTTTTAATACTTGTCACTCATTGTCACAATCTTAACTCTAAGACTTGTTTTGGAACGAAGTATGATTGACTTCTTGATTTAACCATTTCTTCAATTCTTGATTTCTCTTCTTAGACATACAATTGTACTAAGACTCATTTAGAGGATCAATTGAGATACGGTTCTTAATCATTAAGACATATCATAAAGCATAAAAGGTACTCTCCCTTCTTCTTAGAATGGAGAAACTTTTATCTTTCTGCCTACTTGATTCTTCTTATCCGTTCTGCTATTGATCTAAACCCTTTAATCAATTCAGAATTACACTTAATCTTGTAAGTATAATCATATTTACTAAACCTTTAGTAAATCATGAGGAATATCTTTGTTACTCTTATGGTGGACTTGATCAACACGCAACTTTGTGTATTCGATCTCCAAGTCCTTCACTTGACACTTTGTCAATGAATTAGTCTAATTTCCAAATATGAAATTTCTCATTCATCGTGCAACGAAGTTGCATGATTCCAAATTTCTGTCCAATTGAAACTTGGGCGATGAGAAACTCTCCCTATTTGGTAAATTCTCGACTTTTCCATAAACACCATAAATAAGAATCATATCCATTTGTTGTAGAAATATGCAAACACCAATTTTCATAACGATTTCATTGCATGGAAATAAACAAATAAATAAATAAGTCAAACGAAAATTTATTTTATTTATAAAAGCAGCGGAAAACATTTGTCCTTACAATGCAAAATCCATTGAAAACTATGTATTTCAAAAGAAAATTTTCTAACAACTCTATCATAACTATCTAAGCTCAAAATCTAATCTTCAAGTCCATGTGATCAAGATCCATTCCTTGTGATTAGATTCATCTTGCTCTTTCACCAAGCTTCCTTTCTTTTCACCGATCCTGTAAAACATTCAAATGCAATCTTATTACATTATGTATTAAGAATTAATGAATAGGAACTTAGTGGAATTTACCTGAAGCGCAGCCATACTCTTTGACTCTCCCATCTTCTGGACTCTTCAGGCTCTTTGGGCAGACTTGTATCCAACGCCCTTTCTTTTGGCAGCAAACGTAGGTCGGTTCTCTTAGAACGTCCTCGGAAGCGTGGTCGGTTGACTTTCCCAACAAATACGCTCCATTGCTTCGCCAAATCATTTCTGATTCAGCAGCAATGAGCATGTAAGTTAGGTCAATGAGGTTGTCGTCATGATCCATCATATAATACTTTCTTTTGAACTCATTATATGATTCAGGAAGTGACTGCAAAACCCAATTCACAGCCAACTCATATGGGAATGACACACCCAACATTATCAACCTATCAATGTGTGATTTCATTCCTAGAACGTGGGCACGCACGGGTTTACCATCTTCATGTTTCATTTCCAGTAGGACTTTAGTGATATTGAACCTTTCAATTCTTCGATCTTGTGGGTTGGGGAGAATAATAGGGGGAGGAGGAGGAAGTGAAGCATGATTTCTTGTTCCTCGATTGGATCGTGGAATACCATCTTCATGTGGAAACCTTGCTCCACGGGATTTCGGAAAACCATAGTTGTCGAACTTTGACATCTACAAAACGGGAGAAAAACAAATTCAACTTAGTTGATAGATTGAGTCCTTAGTAAATCACCCAAATGAGATACTAAGTCTAGGACCCAACACAATATTCTACAACTCGGGAGAGGGATGTCGTAACCCTAATTGCAGAATATTTGAAGGTAAGTGAATGACGATTCACTAATTTCCACCACGAAAAACGAAAAAGAAATTTAAGTTTTAAATCTATGAAAACTCCTAGATCCTTTGAGATTCATTGAACTTTCAATGGCATGTTTAAATCTCAATATGCCCCTCTTGTTTGTGACTGGGATGCCGAGGATCACAAAGCGGGTGTGAATAACCATGCAAACTTACATGGTGCCCTCACATGTTACAGTCACCTATTCAATGTGCCGGTAAACCACACACGCTCCACCGAACTATGAAAAACATTGAGTCACCCTTTGCTACATTTTCTTAGAACCATTTAGTGTGCTGGTAAACCACACACGCTCCACTAACGTCTTCGCAAGGGCACAAAGTGGAATTTCATGGAGTTGCATCAATTCACTTTTGCCTAAGTAACTAAGATTGGGAATTTTATGAAAACATTTAGTTACTTTTATACTTTATTATACTTATAATGGAAGGTTTCGTCCTATCCTACCCGTTCGGCTAACGACCCTCCACTAGTCAAGAGTGCGGTGGGTAAGAGTGGATACCCATTCAATCGCCATTTTATAGGCAATTTCATTAAACACCCCTCATAGACCAGCTTCATGAATGAGGCCTACTAACGGTAAGACTGACTTTTACTCATACATATATATAATGTTAGACTTTTAATGTTATATATAGTATAGGGTGTATTTTATACTTTTAAAATATTAGGTGGTCAAATTTAACAATTATACCTTTAATTCAATTAAATTGTAAACCTAAACTTTTATGGTTTATTAAACCTGTTTTAATTATACACCTTAATTAATTAATAAAACCATAAGGGTGTGATTTGAACTTTTTCAAGACAATACTAGGGTTTTAGAATTTAGCATTCCTAATTAAACTTTTAATCAACTTTTAAATTCCAAAACTTGAGGGCAAGTTTTGAAACATTTCAAACATTAGAGTTTAGAATTTAAATACACATCAAAATTAAACTATTAATCAAAATTTAAATTCCAAAACTTGAGGGAAAGTTTTGAAACCTTTATCAAAAACATAAGGGTTTCAACTGTTTAAATATCAAAACTTTTGGGTTCAAATTTAAATTATAAAACCTAAAGGGCAAAATATGAAACTTTTCATAACAACAAGGATCAAATAACAAATAATTTAAATTAACATTTAATCACATAATTATCCATATTTGATTTGTTAAATGATTTATTCCAAAACAATTTATCAATTTAGTCAAAATAATTAATCAATTATCTTATAAGGACACAATTATCTTATTAATTGATAAATATCTTCAATTAGATCTAAATTATAGTCAAATATAACATATAATCGGATTAATATTGATCTAACATGATAAGGTAACTATCCCAATGCAAAAAACAACTAGAAATCCCGAGATAACCTCCATCTGACGAGTTGACTCGTCGAGTCCAGCCTGGACTCGTCGAGTCACCTTGGACTCGGCGAGTTTAGCTATGGACTTGGCGAGTCCAGCCTCCAGAAACCCAAAAAACGAATTTTCCAGATATGCAATGCATCAATACAATTGAAACCAAGCTAGTCTCTGATACCACTGTTGGGTTTTGGTCATATGACATCTTATGTGCTCATACAAACCCTAATGCTTGGATCTAGGTTTCTCTATTGTACATGCTTTGAATCCAAGACTATAAACCCTAATTCTAGCATATGGAAATCAATATTAACATATAATTAGGTTTAAGATAGTACCTTGATTGTTATGTAGCAATAACAATCCCAATTCCTACTTGAATTGACTTTGGAAGGCTTAGAGTCACAAGTGTCACTCCTCTAGTGGCTCACAAACACCATAAGCAAGAGGATGAAGAGTAGATAGGTTAGAGGCTGCCCAAAACGTGTTCTAAACCTAGAAAAGAAATTCCCCACGTTTTTGAGCCTTAAGGGTTATATTTATAGTGAGGCTATTAGGGTTATCTAACAAGGAAACCCGAATTTGGTTTCTTAAGCCCTATGCAACCCATAGACTCCTTTAATAAAGCCCTTGGACGATTTCCTTATGGGCTTCCCATAAGAATTCGTCCACCTCTTGATTTAAGACAATCCATGGACCAAATTGCAATTATCTTATAATTACAATTCCAGTCCCTTAAGTTTAATTAATCTCTTTTAGTCACAAAACTAATTACCAATTAATTATTGACTAATATTAATTAAACAATAAGATTTCTTCTTTAATATATTATTCCCATAATATATTAATAAATCATATTTAAACCTTTCTCTCCATAATTCATCCTATCAAGTTGCTTTGGTGAAGGCAACCCAAAAGGACCATGCACCATCGGGTCAAGTACATACCAAGTAATTTCGGTTATAATTTTCCAAAGCAACTTTTAACTAACTACACTGGTCAAACAAGTAATTTCGGTTATAATTTCTCACCTTATGTTTAGGATGATATGTAACGAAATTCATTAGCCACCCTTTGATGCCTTGAAAAAGAAGCCCGTTGATACTTCTCTATAAGTATTCGATTGTACTTCACGGGAACATACACAATCTCTCTTGATAATTAGCAAAGCAACCTTTGCCCGAGGTTTAATTCACTTCGTGTCGAAATTTTAGACATCACAGAACTCAATTTTTTTTTTAATGTGCTTGTTTTCTTTTTCCTTGGCACACTGCACTCACGAAATCATTGAGATTCTAAAGAATACTGAAACGTCCCAAAAATACAACCCAAAAATTTTTGTTTGAAAAACATTACTAAACCCTAATGTCAAACATCAAAAGATAAAAACCATGAATCCTGTATCTCAAATGTCATAATAAATTATCAAATCAAAACTAGTGTCAAGATCATATCAAAATATCAAAGTTAGTCTCCCAGGCTAAACTATGGTGTGTGCCATGTCATCAACCCGAGCCCTTTCCCTAGCTAGGCGCAGTACCTAAAACAAAAACTGAAACTGTAAGCACAAAGCTTAGTGAGCTCCCCCAAGCTGCCACATACCATACAATAACATATAAACATGTATCGGGCCTTGCCCACTACATCAGACTGAAGTCCGTGAACTGCATCGGACTGAAGTCTGGAACTAACCAGGGCCTTGCCCTCTGCATCGGACCGAAGTCTGGAAACTGCATCGGACCGAAGTTCAAAACTAACTAGGGCCTCGCCCTCTATATTGGACCGAAGTCCGGAAACTGTATCGGACCGATGTCCAGAAAATGCATCTGACCGAAGTCCGGAACTAACTAGGGCCTCGCCATCTGCATCGGACTGTAGTCTGGAAACTTACTGAACATAGCATATCATAATCATATCTACTAGCTTAAACACATATACTTCATACTCCATCGAACCGAAGTCCGTAACTCATAACACAAAGACATGCTTGAATCACAAAGACATCAAGCACACTGAACTACTGCATCGGACCGAATTCCGGAACTACTGCTAACTAAACGAGCCACATTGTGGTCGTAGACCTGTTCGTACTAGAAGGAAACTCACCTCGTAACGCTGGCTGCTAAGATGCAAAATCTGAAACTGGCTGACTGCTGCTCTGGAACTCCCGACTACAAATCCCATAAACACTAAATCAGATACTGATAACAACTCTCAGGGTAAAATACTATTTTATCCCTAGTCAAAGTCATCATCCTGGTCAAAGTTAACTTTCAGTTGACCGGACTCACCGAGTTGGACAGCCAACTCGCTGAGTCCTTAACATCCTTTCTAATCCTCTTCCCGCTTCTAGTCGTCGAGTTTGGCAAAGAGTCGACAAGTTCTTCTTTGATACTAACATCGAGTCTAACTTCATCCGGCTCACCGAGTTGTATGAACAACTCGTCGAGTTCTCCTTCATCGCATGAACACGTCCAGACTGTGAATCGCCAAGTTGTATGAACAACTCGTCGACTCTATTCCTGAGGCAAGAAGATTTCCTTTGACTCTTCGAGTCACGACGTAGACTCACCGAGTCTCATGTAGGCCATTACTATACAGTCGATTCTAGTCAATTTCAGTGCATCCAATTCATAGATCTGGGCTTCTAGGGCTGGTTTTACATGTAAAGTTTCCAACTTTACGTGCATGCACAAGAGAATGGGGCTTAAACACCAAAATAATCCAACAATAAGCACTTAGGGTTTGGAGCAAGGCTATATTTGCATAAAGGTAGCTACATTGAGCACCCAAAGTTCAATAACATCCAGATCTATGGTTTCCATCCTAAGGAGAGTTCGATTCACGATTTTGAATCATCTAAATTTCCAGGAGAACCATAAACAAGCATAAAAGAGGGTTTAATGGAAGAACAAGCAAGGTGATAACATTATTACCAGAATATGTAGCAAATGGAAGCTAGATTTTGGATCTCCTTTCTCTTCTATTGGTCTTCTTTCCTTTCTCTTCTTCTACAACTCCCAAGCTAGCACAAAATACTCAAGCTCAACAATGGGGACTAGGGTTTACAGAGTAATGGTATCGAGATGTTGGAGGCTGGGATGGGAGGCAATAATGATGTTTAAATAGAGTACAAACCCTGGGATTTAGGGTTTCACCCAAACTAGCGGACTCGTCAAGTCACCTACTAAAAACGCATGCAAAACCCGCCTTTACTCGTCGCGTCGGGCTACTGACTCGTCGAGTTTCTCATAAGAAGGAAAAATACTATATTTAAATTACATACCAGAAATGGGGCATTACTATTTCCCCCCACTTATCTTCGACTTCGTCCTCGACGTCTGCTGCTACTGATCCTTAAAATAACTCTGAATAGTGCTCCCTCATCTCTTGCTCAGCCTCCCACGTCCACTCTGAACCATTCCGGTGCTGCCACTGCACCTTCACTAACTGAACCACCTTGTTCCTCAAGGTCTTAATCTTCTGATCTAAGATCACAATTGGCTTTTCGATATAATTCAGGGTGCTATCAACATGAATATACTCCAATGGTACCACTATTGTCTCATCTACCAAACACTTCCGCTACTTAGAAATGTGGAAAGTGTTGTGGATCTGGCTAAGCTCTTCTGGAAGGTCCAAACGGTAGGAAACCCGACCCACCCGGGCCAAAACTCTAAAGGGACCAATGAACCTGGGGCCCAGCTTCCCCCTCTTCTGGAACCTGATGACACCCTTCCAAGGCGACACTTTTAGGAGGACCATATCGCCCACCTGAAACTCCAAATCCGAATGTCTCCTGTCGGCGTAACTCTTCTGCCAAGTCTGGACAGCCCGTAGTCTGCTACGGACCTGCTGAATTAACTTTGTGGTCTTGAGCACTACCTCGGTTCTCCCGATGGCTCTTTGACCGACCTCGCCCCAACAAATCGGGTTCCTGCACTTCCTCCATTAGATCATCTCGAAGGGAGGGTGGTCAATGCTGGCATGGTAGCTGTTGTTATATGAAAATTCCGCTAACGAAAGATACGTATCCCAACTGCCACCGAATTCTAGGACGCATGCTCGAAGCATGCCTTCGAGAGTCTAAATCGTCCTCTCCCTCTGCCCGTCCGTTTGTGGGTGGAAAGCGGTGCTGAAGTGAAGATAACTCCCTATCTCGTCATGAAACCGCTTCCAAAACCTAGAAGTGAACCGGACGTCTCAATCTGATACGACTGATACAGGCACTCCATGTCGTGCCACTACCTCGTGTACATAAATATCGGCTAGCTTCACGGCCAATATACTCTCCTGAATCGGTATGAAATGTGCGCTCTTGGTCAGTCAATCCACTATGACCCAAATCGAATCAACTCCACGTGCGGTCTTGGGAAGCTTAGTGATGAAATCCATAGTGATATCCTCCCATTTGCACACAGGAATGTCTAACGGCTGCATCTTGCCGCGGGGTCTCTGATGTTCCGCCTTAACTTTCCTGTAGGTCAGGCATCTCTCCACGTACCAAGCTACGTCCCGCATCATGCAGGGCTACCAATAGTCGGGTCGAAGATCTTTGTACATCTTCGTCGCCCCCGGGTGGATGGAGAATCGAGACTTGTGAGCCTCATCCATCAACACCTGTCGTACTCCTCCCCAATACGACACCAATAGTCGGGTCAAAGATATTTACATTATATGTTCTAGATTGATCTTTATCTTTTTTAACTCTGATCCTATTTGATTTCTCATTACAGTTCTTCTTCAAAATTGCAAGATTTTGAAGTGTAAATGAGGAAATAAGGAAAGTGATTTCGGCCTAATATACATATTTTCGGGTAAAGGTGATGTGATTTTTGCATTGGTTTGTGGATTTTATCACACTGGGAAAAGCACCACCGTGTAAAAGTAGTGATTTCTGCGAATCTTCACCGAGATCACCTTGATTTCGATCCAAGTGAAACTGAGAACCAAGGTCTTCGGTCTAGATTGATCTCGACCTAAAAGGATTTTGGTATTGCATGTTCTCATTCCAAGTTGAGATTTCGGCCTAGCTTGATTTTGGTCAAGAGGATTTCGGTCATGGTGATTTCGGTCCTTCAAAACCGGAACCTCAAGGCTTTTGGGTCCCAAAACCGAGAAATCTAAAAACAAAGTGTAAAATGTGATTTGTCTTATTTATTTGACTTTTGTTGACTTAATTGATCTTTGTTGACCCGAAATGGCCGGTTGTTACAAATGATGAGAATGATCATGATTTAGAAGGGGCTAATGTGGAAGATGACACTGATAAAAAATGAAGAAGAATCTACAGCTGACATGGGAAAAAACTTCACTCAGAAAATGAAATCTCCTCCAAGGATGAACAAGCACATTCGTTTTTCAACTACTTCTTTATCCTCTCCCTCTGCATATGACATTGTATGTTGCAGATCAACCCATCCTATTGGAGATACTACTGATCCAATGATTCAAGATGAAATTTCTCAAAAATTGTCTCCTTCTCTTCAAGCTGAGACGGTTCCCCCTACACCAACACCCATTGCTATTGTTGCTCGTTATCAGGAAAATCAGGAAGCATCTAGGTCCAAATTTCAAAATAATCTACTTTTTTTAACTCTCTCTAATTGTGCAGATTACTTAGTCAATGGATAAAAGGTTAACAAATGTTCAAAGCGATGTGACCACAATGAAGCGATGTATGACTTTTGGTGATAATGATGATATAGTTGTTGATGATGCCTCGCCAAGCTCTCCAAGTGATCAACCTCCTCTACCTGCATCTCCATTAACAAATCTTCCCCCAATACCTCTTCCACCATCCTATCCCCCTCCAAGCATGCCTCCCCCTCCTCCTAAATTTCCTCCCACTTTGATGCTGCCAAAAAGGGGGAGAATAATGAAGAAGGTCCTCAGCCAATGAAAATGTAGGCGGTGATTGCATCTCAGCCTGAGATGACTGGAGGTATTAAAGTTGAAGCTGATCCTCAAAAGCAAATTCTTGCATTTGATATTTCAAATGTTGTTGTTGATGTTGATCTTGGCTTTATGCCACAAGCTGTTGTTCTTTCTGTTCACATAAATATTGTTTATCCTTGTTCTTGTTTTGAGGGGGAGATTTCTCAAGAGGTTCCTCAAGGAACTGATATTAATATTGACTCTTACAATGATCATCTCAATCCTCGAAAGAGGAATGCTTATTTCTTAGGGGGGGGGTCTCATAATGTTAAAGCAGGAAGCTCTTCTATTGCTACTACTGGTGAATTAGCAAAAACATGGAGTTTAACCATTGAGGAAGTTAGAGAAATAATGATAGAATACAATGCTGATATTCATCAAAAGAAAGAAGAAAGAAAAGCAGAATGTTTGTCTAAAAAAATTGCTCAAGCTCTTGAATCAGTTGATGAGAATGCAAATATTCAAGGTGCTGATAAGTAATTCAAGAAAATCTTCAATAATAATTTGGAGAAACAACACATTGCTTCAAACCTGAATGACCGAAATGATAGGAAGAATTTTGGAGGTGTTCTTACTCACATGCCAAAGCCTAATCCTATCATCAAAGTAAGATGCAACAAACCGAGGAATTAATCACTGAAGCTTCACTTGGTTAGAAAGAAAACAAAACATAAATAGGATGAAGTTGTTTATGCTCGTGAGATAGTCAAATTTGGCTACAATAAGTGTACACAAGTTCAAGGAATTATTGACAAACACAAGGGTGTTCATGCTCAAGAAGTGAAGTTGGCAATGCAGCAGCTACTCAACAAATTCATGAAGTTGAATCTTGTGCCAACCGGTGGTCCATCATCAGCTAGTCCATCAAGACTATCCTCCTCAGGAAGAACTGGTGCTCCCAGACAATCCAAAAATACTATGTTTCTTCTTCCTTATAGAACTCTATATATCAACAATCAATTACCAGTGGATGTTGAACTAATACAATATATGTTTATTCCAGAACTAGAGCATGGGATATTTTATCTTGACAATCAGAATGAGAAGTAACTCACACCCTGAAGTTGGTTGAACAGATCATCAATACGAGGTAGAGAATATCGGTTCTTAACGGTAAGTTTATTTAACTCGCGATAGTCTTTGCACATACGGAATGATCCATCCTTCCTTTTCACGAACAAGACCTGTGCTCCCCATGGTGAGAAACTTGGTCTTATGAATCCTTTGCTCAGGAGTTCGCTCAACTGGATGGAAAATTGTTGCATTTATGATGGTGCAAGATGATAGGGGGATTTGGCTACAGGGGTAGCCCCAGGGATTATGTCGATCCTGAATTCGACTTGACGTTCAGGTGGTACTCCTAGAAGATCATCGGGAAATATGTCAGGAAAGTTACAAACCACAGGAATGCTCGCGATGTCTTTCACTTCTTGCTTTTTGTTACCACATGGTATTTTGAACATTAACAATGGTCCCTCCAGAAGTCATGATCCTTAAAACTAGGATAAGATTCCACAATTCTTAAGAAAATGACAAAATCTTGAGTCAAGATCTTTACACAGTGGATGAACTTAAAGATATTTCTTAGAAAGGGATGGTAACATATCAACAAAGTATTGCTAAATCCTATAACAATAGCATCAGATTGAGAAGATTTTAGTTAAGAGGTCGTATCCTTATAAAAAAAATTCTAGAAAACGAAAAAAATTTGTTGATGTAAACTTGCTCAATAATGATAAGGTCTTTACCTTATCTATTTGGAAAATGGTAAGGGCGTATACCAACTTTCAATTTTAAATGAACAAGTATTCCTAAGATCTTGAAATATAATACATCTTAAAATTTACCATGCATAGGACCGAGATTTTGGCCTAACATACTCTGGTAGTTTCCTTCTCCAATCTCAATTATTTTTATATGTTTTCATTCTTGATACTTACTAAAAAATCATAGGGATGTTATCCAAGTTGACACACACCCTTTATCCAAGATCTCTATTTTTGCAGAAAATGAAAACTTAGACCAAAATTTAGGAACCGATCATCCCTCCTAAGGTCTAAGGTATCCAAAATACCTGTAACGTTTAATGATTAACACATTTCAATGATATATGGTTTAAACAGCTCCATTGGACGCATAAATTCTAGCAATCATCCAGGGATATGTGGATCAACTTACGTTTTAGTAACTAATAACCTCCATATTACTAACGATAGGTTAGAACTTAAGCACAACTCAATGGAATGACATGGTTATGTCATACACCAGGAAATTATACGCACACGTTTAACATTGCCATGTTAAACTAAGACATGTGGGAACACCCATAATATGTAAATAACCCAAGGATCTGACATTTTCATGTTGACTTGAGGTTTGAACATAAACATGTTCACAATGATAGGAATTATAAAACAACATAATATCTTAAAATTAAGATACAAATTTATTTATCAACGTTTGAACATAATCATGTTCACAAATGCAAAAGTATTCAATTTCATGGAAGTATATCCATCAAGTCTAAGATCTAAAGATTTTAGATGAATTTCTATGCACTACATAAGATCCATGAAGGTGTTCATACAAGTTCTCAAGATATTATATGACTCCCAGATTACACTTATGGTACACGACCTTTTCTTTGGTTTTGTGTACTATAACACTTGTATGGTGCCCAAACAACCCTAATAGCTTTGGATCTATGTTTTCTCTAGTTATACATGCAACAAATTTTTTTAAGGCATAAAGCCTACAACTAGCATAAAATTTTGACATATAAATCATAAAATCAAGTTACAAGAATACATCTTTGTTATCGCTTGAAGGAATTAGTCTTTCAAGAGCCTAGCACCTCAAGTGTGATGCCTCAAATGTCTTATAACAAACCAAGAACATCAGGAGAAATTTGAGAGAGAATTTTGGAGACACAAAATCGTCTCAAGCTTCAAGGAACACATAGTGTATAATTTTTGGCTTTAGAGGAATACATATATATAGTGTAGAATTCCAAGATTCATAAGCAAACCCTAATTCTCACACTAAGGCTTATGATCCATAATTCATATGGACTAAAATTTCATGGACTTTCACATAAGCTTAGTCCATCATGGATCAATAGCCCAAACCATATGTATCACTAATTTACATAATCAGTACTCGTTAATTTAATTAGTCTCTTTTGATCACTAAATTAATTCCAAATTAATTTTGATCATTACTAATTAAATAATATGATTTATCAATTAATATATTATACTTATAATATGTTAATAAATCACAAATAACCTCTCTCGCAAATATACATCCTATAAAATTGTTCTAGAGTGTTACAACCCAAATGGACCATGTTGTATCGGGTCAAGCACATACGAATTATAGTTATGTGATTAGACATATAATCCAAAAGTCTCTCACTTGGATAATTCTAATAACTATAATTGTAAGTACAACTTCAAACTCCGATTGGCAATCGTAGCTCTAAAAAAGACCGTTGACGAACTCTAATCTAATTAGTAACACATCCATAAGATAAGGTATCATCTATTCCTCCATTTTAGATATCGTATGAACTGAGACACGGATTATAATCATTTTCTCTGTTCATGTGTTGTTTCCCGATTTCCGATTTATGATGACCGACTAATTGAACAAATCAAATCAGTCCAGGGTTGATCAAGCTCTTAGGGTTGTCATCACTAAATCATCGAGGGGCTTACATATATTGCTTTTATCCCACATTGGGTAAATGGAATGGATAAAATTCGTCCCAAATGCTTGATCTAGTTACTCATCAAATGACACACACCAATATGTTTTATAACACCAAGTTACTGGTGCGTTTACATATGTCAATGTGCAAATGACTTGTAAACTACAACTCACCTTTCTTGGTTTCAAGAATATAAGATATTATCGTATCATGATCACTCATTATCAAATCCATGAAGTGATTCAAATGAGCGTGGGCTTAGTCTAATACTAAAATCTTATTACAAGAGTACTCATGAATACTGCAGCAAATTTGTGCTATGTCTAAACGCCTTTAGACAATCTACAGACCCATTCATGACAGTCTAGCGTCAATACATACTTCCTAAGTATGATCGACTATGGATAGTTTGAATAACCTAGTTATTCAGGAAGTCAAAACATGCAAAGGGAAACACAAAAATAATCAAATCCAATATGGTTTCAAAACTTTTGAATATAAATAAAACACCTTTTATTTAATCACCATATTGATTACATATTATTAATTGTATAATGTTTCGATTTATCAACTTTATACTTGAATTAAAACAATAGCTATCCCATGCTCCAAGCATGCACACTATGTTTACCTATAGTCCTTACTTTGTGAAATAGATCAATAGAAGACATTTCGAATGAAAGTCATTTCACAATTCCAAATCCTTATTGCAAGTGTAAGAATACCAAATTCATGTCATTTCTAGAATGTGTTAGATTCTAAACTATCATGCAGTATAACCTTTTGTAATGTCATGGTACTAAAATCACAGAGACTTTGCCAACGATATTACAAAGTATTCCTTTGGAGATTGTTACAAAACAATTCCATGGAAACGAAGTCTCAATTTCAAAGTACATTCGTTTGAACATTCTTCTTGCATAAAAGTTTCAAACTTTCACATAGACTCTAAATACCCAACTCCCATTATGGAAACATTTCCATATTCTCTATATGACAATTCATTATTAATAGAATCCTGTCTATTTATAATAATGTCAATATGGTCCATTCATTACTATACTTCCAACTGCCCATAAGCGACCAATCCTTAGCGAACCTTAGATTGTCCTTAACAGTTGTTTAACCACTTTAGTCATATCCGGTTCTAGTCCTTTTTTCCCTCTTAATTCCCTAGTCATTTGGAAAATTAAAAAACAAGAATATTATAGCATATGCGATCGATTCTATACCTGAAGGGTATGGGATACGATTCATAGTGTCTTACATAAAGACATGATACTTGACCACTCTTTTACAATAATATTTCCATATATATATATATATATATATATATATATATATATATATATATATATATATGTATATATAATTTCCTTATGTTGAACTATTCCAACATCAGATTCATATATATCCTTGACTAAATTTGATTAAAATGACACAATCTAAGATTTTATATTTGAAATGAAGTATGTGTTCCTCTCCCTTAATTATAGCAAACAACTTTTCAACCTCTGCAACTTTGTGAATTGAAACTTTTGGTTTCTATATTTAACATTGGTAACTTGCAACACTTACCATAATAATTATGCTCCCACTAGCATGATAATTATTTTGACTAGCATAACAATTATGCTCTCACTAGCTTTGACATGTGCCTAGAAATGAGCTAGAGTTCTAGAAATCAATACTTATTGACTTCCTTACCAAAATTCACATTTCTGATACGAAATGTTTCGATAAGCCTTTATCTAAGCTCATATATATTTTATAAAAAGATTACATGTGTGCCTAAACTAATTTCGGAAACTACAATAATAAGTCTCAAATGTTTAGACCTTTTGTCATTTCTCACAATTCGAACTATGAAGAGGGATGCCATAATCATAATCGAATTTCAGAATGCAATATCACAATTGCTATCTCCTTAAAATCTACTTTGTTAAAGCACTTCCTCACAATCATTTTCATGAATTGGAGAGAAACCATTGTCACTTAGATTAATGGTGTATGTATTCCTATACATGTAAATTTGTCATAACCATAATCACAAGACAAGGTTAGTGACAAATCCAAACTTATATGGATTGAACCTGTTCAATCTTAATTTCTTGCAATTTGGTAGCACAAGGGCCTACCATGTCTTCCAACTTGTTGAGTAGCTCACCCTTGTGGATTAATACCTTATGCAATCAATCGAGAACTATAGTCAACTTTAAATGGAATTGGCATAGAAACAAGAATATGTGAACACAATTGGTTACAAACATTAAGTCTTGTGCTAGCAATAAAAAATATTTTTATTCTTGATTAGCTCTTGAAACTTTTGAAGATCTTTAAGACTACCATCTTGACATATAAGATTCTTTTGTCAAGAACCATTCCTTGGCAAATAAATATTCATGAGTTAGGGTGGATTCTTATCAAGAATAACACTTCACACAATTGGTCTTAGTTGGTCTTGGTTTTATCCAAACCATCACAACTACCGATTTGAATGTGTAATAAACCTACTTAAGATATGTCACTCAGGTCATAATCTTGGAGTATAAATCTATGAAATGATTTTCGAACGAAGTGTGACTCACCTTCATTGATTTAACCATTTCATCAATTCCCGATTCCTCTTCTTAGTCATACAAATGTACTAAGGTGTCCTTAGAGGATTAACTGTGATATGGTTTTCATAATCATTAAAATGATCATAAAACATGATACTAACGTATTCTCCTTTCCTTTCAGATTAGCGAAACTTTTAATCTTTCAACCTGTTTGATTCCTTTTATTCGTTCTACTATACATTGAAACTTTTTCAATGATTCAGAATTACACTTAAGTTTGTAAGCATAACCATGTTTACTAAACTTTTAGTAAATCATAACGAATACTCTTATTGTTCTTTGTGTTGGACCTTACCAGTGCACAGTGATGTGTACTAGAGCCCTTAGTCCTTCACTTGACTCACATACACATGTGAACAAAGAATCAATCTTAATTTCCCAAAGATGAAGGTTCTCATTCATCATACAACACAAGTTGCATGATACCAAGTTTTTGTCCAATTGAAACTTGGTTGATGAGAATCTTTCCATATTTGGTAAATTTTGACTCTACCACAACCGAAAGAATAAAATTCATTTACCAATACTGCTAACAATAGAAACATACAAACATCAATTTTTCACAAATGTCATTGCAAGGAACTATAAAATAAGATAAAATCAAAACTTTTCTTTATATAGAAAAATTACAGAACACTTTTCCATACAATGCAAATACATATGAAAACTATGATACTAAATATTTTTAAGCAATCTATCATAACTCCTAAGTAGCAGCTCACAAATCTGATCATCGAATCATGCGATCGAAATCCATCTATTCGCGACCATACTCAACTTACTCTTCCTTTAAGCTTCCTTTGTTTTCTTCGATCCTACAAAACATCAAAATGTAATTACATTACAACATGTATTAAGAATCTCCAAATAGGAACTTAATAGAGTTAGATAGTGGACTTACCTGAAGCAAAGTCAAACTTTTGACTTTAGCATCCTTATGGTCCTTCAGGTAGATACGGCAGCTTTGCAACCAATGCTCCTTCTCTTGGCAGTAGAAGTAAACAGACTCTTTCAGAATGGTACATGGGACAATATCAGACTTAGACTTTCCCTTTCCCTTGGGAAGAGAAATCTTTTTTGGACTTCCAATGTTTCCGTTGGCATTGTCCATGGAAGTTTGGGAGGTAGATCTTCCAATCAGGTTTGCTTTACCAGTGCGCCAAATCATTGACGATTCAGCAGCAATAAGAAAATAGGTAAGATCGATAAGGGTCATGTCGTGGTCTACCATATAGCAGTCCTTAATAAACTCACTATATGACTTAGGAAGTGATTGAAGAACAAAGTCAACAACCATCTTCCTTGGCAACACGACACCCAACATTCCCAGCCTGTCAATATGCAGCTTCATGTCGAAGAAGTAAGCACATACATACTTTCCATCTTTATGTTTGCTAGCCAACAGGGCTTGATTGACCTTGAAATTTTCAAGACTTTGAACTTGTGGGTTAGGGAGAATTATTGGAGGAGGTCGAGGAAGTGAAGTATGATTCCTGGGAACATCATCTTCATGTGGAAGGCTTTTTCCAAAAGATTCGGGAAGACCATAGTTGTCTGAACTAGACATCTAAATGGAAGAAATTCAAGTTTAGTTGATTTAAGTGCTTAATATAACACCAAAATGAAATATTATGGCTAGGATCACACACAATAATTTACAATTTGGAAGAGTGATGTCATAATCCATTTGAAAATTATTTGAAGATAGGTAAATATCGATTTACCAATTTCCACCACGAAAAACAAAAATGAATTTTAGGTTTTAAATGAATTGAAATTGCTAGATTCTTTGAGATTCATTTAACTTTTCAATGGCATGTTTAATCACGATTATGCCCTTCAAGTTTGTGACTCGGATGCCGAGGATCACAAACAAGGTGTGAATAACCATGAAAATTAACTTGGTACTCTCGATGTTACATATCACATAATCAATGTGTCGGTTAACCACACATGCTCCATTGATCCATGATTAACACCAAGTTACCCTTTGCCACCCTTGTTAGTCCTAAATTAGTGTGCCAGTTAACCACACATGCTCCACTAATGACTTAGCAAGGTGTAAAGTGAAATTTCATGGGTTAGCACCAAAGTAACATTTTTCCTAACTAACAAAGATTGGGAATTTATAAATGTTTTAGTTACTTTATATTTCATTATACTTTTAATTAGGATTTAAATGTCCTGTGAAACCCGTTCGGCAAATGACCCTCCACTGGTCTAGAGTGCGGTGGGCAAGAGTGTATACCTAATGACGGTCATTTTATAGGCCGCTTCCTTAAACACTTCGTATAGACCAACATCGTGAATGAGGCCTACTAATAGTAAGACTGACTTTTAACTTATACATGTATAGTATATTAGACTTTTAATTTTATATTGTATAAAGGTGTATTTTTAAACTTTTAAAATACTTGATGGTTTAATCTAATAATAAATTATACTCTTAATTTAATTAAACTTAAACCATATGATTATAGATTTAATAATACTCTTTTAATCAAACATTTAATTAACTATTAATAAAGTCCATAAGAGTTAATTGAACTTATTCAAAAAAAAACATCAAGATGCTAAATCAAATTAAAACTATTTAATTAATCTTAAGTTATGAACCCATGAGTTACATTTTTGAAAACTTTTCAAATTACTAGGGTTTCTATGAATTTAATGTTTCGTAATTGAGACTTTTCAACTTTTTGAGGGCAAATTATGTAATTCTTGAAAACTTTTGAACTTCATAACTTAAGGAGTTAATTTGTTTTATGAAGATGATACTTTTCAAGTTCCATAACTTATGGAACTCTTCAAAAACATTAAGATCAATTTAAATAATATTTATTTGTAACTCCTTAAAATACCTTTTGAGTTCCAAATTTGATGAAAAAATTTGTAACTCCTTCAAAACATTTAGATCAAATTATAAACTTATAAAATAACCATTTTTATCTTTTACCAATTTTATCATAATACAATCTTTGTAGTATGATAATTTCAAATCAAATTATACTAATAACTAGTTTATCATATAATCTAGTAATTATTTTATAATTTAACAATTTATCTGTTAATTGGATGAGAATAATCACTACCATATCAGGAAAAATAGATTTTATGATACAAAACAGTTTGTGGTAATGATTCTAATCCAATTGAGGCCAAAAAAAAAATCCCAAAACACTGCCAACAGATGATCCAAATTGTCAAGTTGGATAATGGACTCAACGAGTTCATCACTTACGAGCATGGACTCGACGAGTTTGTGAATGGACTCGTCGAGTCCCCCTGTCAGATTGTAATTTTTCGACTTCTCGAACTTTGAACAAACAACTATGCATGAATATAATAGAAAACCACCCATGGCTCTGATACCACTGTTGGGTTTTGTGTACTATAAAACTCCTATGGTGCACATACAACCCTAATAGATTTGGATCTAAGTTTTCTAGTTATACATGCAACAAAATTTTCCAAAGCATGAAGCCTACAACTAGCATACAATTTGAGATATAAATCATAAAATCAAGTTAGAAGAATATCTCTTTGTTGTAGCTTGTAGGGATTGGTCTTTCAAGAATCTAGCATCTCAAGTGTGATTCCTCAAATTTCTTATAACAAACCAAGAACAAGAGGAGAATTTTGAGAGAGATGTTTGAAGACAAAAAAACGTCTAGAACTTCTAGGAACACATAGTGTACAATTTTTGGGTTTAGGATAATACATATATAGTGTAGAATTCCTAGAGTCATAAGCAAACCCTAATTCTCACACTTAGGCTTATGATCCATAATTCATATGGACTAACATTTCATGGACTTTCACATAAGCTTACTCCATCATGGATCAATAGCCCAAACAATATATATAACTGATTCACATAATTAGTCCTCGGTATTTAAATAGTCTCTTTTGATCACTAAATTAATGCCAAATTAATTCTTGACCAATACTAGTTAAATAATATGATTTCTCAATTAATATATTATACTTATAATATATTAATAAATCACAAATAACCTCTTTCTCAAATATTTATCCTATCAAATTGTTCCAGAGTGTTACAATCCAAATGGACCATGCTGTATCGGGTCAAATACATATCAATTATAATTATGTTCTTAGACACGTTATCCAACACCTTTAAATATCAAAAGTTTCTTAAAACTCTTAAGAGAGTTACTTTAAAATCATTTTCAAAGGAATTATTTTCTTCAATTTCTTAGATTTATTCTTAAATACTTTTTGAAATAATATTTTTTCATGTATGATAATATGATATACAAATCCTTTCTTAAAAGAATATAAAGTCATAAAATTATTTTATTTATATATAAAACTTTTTCAAAAATTGTTAAACACTGCCTAAAGGTTTATAAAAGACATTCCTTGAAAGTCTATTTTTGCATAACTATTTAGAATTCAATATCTAATATTTTTATCAAAATATTTCAAGGGCTTAACAACTAAGATATCAAACATCATTTTCTTGAAAGTTTACTCCAAAAATAGAATATCATCACTTATCTTTAAAAAATATTCCATATTTTTTATCTATTATAAGATATTTTGGGATATTATTTTCCTATTTGAATATTTGCAAAAATAAGGAAAATAAGTAATTGCTTCTACTTTTGTTTTGCCAAATTGTTTGAGCTATTCTAGAAATTCATTAATACAATAAGATTTTCTTTATTTATATTTCTAAAATTTGTTCATTAAAACAGTTTTATTTAAATACATCACATTTTAGCATTTGGAATTTTCCTGAAACCTTTCCAACAATCGTTCAACTTTTCCTACAATAAAAGCTTTCTATATAGAGGTCTTTTCAAAATTATTTTCCTAAGTGATGTATTCAATTTCTAAAACTACTGGTTGAATCTTACAAATATAATTTTCACCAAATATTATATTATGTGTTATGGGTAGAATTTTTATCTTTCTATTTTCATTATCTTGAACTTATAATAACATCTCAGGTAGTCTGTGACCTTGGATTTAGTCAATATCTTGGAAACACCATCTTTTTTTATCTATTATACATGACTTGAAGACTTGACTAAAAAGGAATAGACCAAGATCTATATCCTTTTTCTTCAATTCTTTCTCATTCTCTGACAAGTTGACCACTACTTGTTGCTTCGAGACTTCAAGATCCTGTTTGAACATCCCGATACCCTTCAACTTCAGGGTATTAGTTTGAAACAAGTATATTTCCATACTAAAGGGAAAGGAATCAGGATAGACATGGCTTACGGTTTCAAGAAGGATAGGAAAAAATCTTACCTTAAGGGTTGAAGAATCTCCGAAATTTCTAATAAAGCGATAAGCATAATCATGTTTGAATTTGTAGGAGGAATTGAACGGTAATTTTGGCCTTTGAGTATTTGAAATTTCCAAAAAAATTGAAAAAATATGATTTGGTCTTCACATGAGATCCATCTCCCATCATTACCTAACGCTACGATTTCGAGTTTAGATTTTCCATGATCTCATAATGGAAATTTCTAGGGGCAGTTGTTACGGGTGATATTTTTCGTAACCTTATTTTATCATGACTAACATTTTGAATCTATACTAACATCGTGAACCGCCCAAGATCTTGAACAAGCGAATACCTTGGGATTACGATTGTATTTCTTGTGTATGACTAAAGGCTTATCTCATAAGGCATGAACTATGTCAACTAAACACATGGTCAACAAGAAAAAACACAGTCTCCCGGAATTAGCCGGTCAAGCAAGAATAAGGGAAGATCCTGTATTTTTAGGGAACTTAATTAGTTAGATATCAAATGTATAAATATAGAAGTTGTGATCATTTCATACAAGTTCACAATTGAATACACACACTTGGTCACTCTCACTTCTACTCACTCTCTAGAAGCTCAAAAACACGAAAAAATTCACAGTTTATCATATTGCAATTGGAAAATAATTTTCATCAATATATTTTCTAAGGTAGGTGATATTATCACATCCCAAGAAGTGTTTCCCTCATACGTTGTTGTCTTTTTTCACTCATTTTTACTTATTATTTGTTGCTTCATCAATTTCTTTAATTACAAATCTTTTAATTATAATTGTTCAAATGCTATATTTTATTTGTTAAATTACAACTTCAAGAATCAATATATATTTTATATAAAATTTACAAAATTTGAAATGACCTATAAAATCATAAATGATGGTCGAGATAACAAAATATTTAAAAGTATTGTAAGTATATGTTGGGTATAGGTTTGCATTGTTAGTAACATTGTTTTTTCATGCATTAATATTCACTAGTAATTTGTTAAAAAAATTATTTTACTTGTATAACTATATTCTCGTGTAACGCATGAGATTCGTTTAGTTTGATATAAATATATAGTTATATGATTGTTTTTCCGTTGTATTTAAGTTACTCCATATAACTTATTAATACTAGAAAACATGTGTATGTATACAAAATTGTTTTATTTAATCAACCAAAAAAAAATGACTTCCCATGACTCTTAAAACGTTAGAATTTTAAATATAATACAAATAAGTTCAGTTGTTTAATTGGAACGTACACCGGTGTTTGTTTATTGCTCAGCATATCAAAACATAATAGATATAAATATCGAATTATAATATATTTATCAATCGGTATCAATACAATTACTTTGTGTAAAGGGAATTCCAAACAAATTTAGATATTCCTTGTATTTACTTCAAGATTTCTATGAAAAATTTATTTGTGACAAGATATATAGAAGCACATATACCCACTTGCTTTCTCTCCATCTAATCAAACTTTTTTACTTTTAAAGGCTTGTACTTCACATTAATGTGTGCTCATTTGTTACGTAAGAACAAGCTTTGCATATAAAATATTTTGATCTTAAACTGTAGAATTAAATATTATTATAATATTCTATAGTTTACGCTATTAAAGCTTTTTGATTGTTTTAATAAAATTCTTTCTTATATGTTATTTCATTAGATATTCTCATTTTCGGGTGAATTATCGTGGTTTTTAAAGAAAAACTGCATTATATTCATACTTGTATCTCAAGTTACAAGTTATAAGTTGGTTAAAACTTATGGCCAATTTGGTTCACGAATTCTAATAAGTTTTTTTGAACTGACAAACATATATATATAAATAAAGAAACCGCTTCTAGCAAGTAGCTACAGACGACTAGTACAAAGTTAAGAAGTATAAGAAAGGAAGCTTAAATACATAACAATGGAACTGAGCACCATTTAATCCATATCAAGTTCCTACCAAAAGTTCCCCGAAATTGATCCAAGTGAAGACAAGAGGTTTTATCATGTCTGCTACCTTTGCTTGTAATGTTCGCCGGTTGTTAAAGAGACGATCATTCCTCACCTTCCAAATGCTCCGCAAGGTTCCATAGCAAATAACCTAAAGAATGTGCCTTTTCTTAGGACAATTTCCCCATCTACCAGCGAAGTAAAGAACTTCCACAATTGTGTGAAATGGCTTGTTATTTATACCACACCATTTGAGGATCCATTACCACACCTCTCTTGCAAACATACATTATTTAATTAGTATGTGATCCCCACATTCCTCATCATGATTACAGTACGTGCAAGCTTTGGAGTCCAACAAAACTCCCATTTTTTGAAGCGCCACAACCAATGGAAATCTGCCTACTTTTTCCCTCCACACAAAACATGAAACTTTTGGTTAAACTTTATTTAACGAATCCATTTTCAAAATATTGGTGAGGGTATTTTGGTCAATCATGCTCCTCAAACAATAGACCGAGTAAATCCCGTCGGGCACAATTCTACACCTCCACTCCATGATCCCCCCAATGACAAATTTTGAGATTACATTGGAAACGGGAATCCCAAGTTTCACCAATTCCTTTTTTCCCCTGCTATGGTTTTCTATACACCTACAATTCTATTATCCGCATAATGATCATCAGGTTTGGATTGGAGGTTATGTATGCATGACACTACTCTACACCGAAGAAGTGATGGATATGATCTTAATCACCACCACCATTTGACCACCAATGCTATGTTTAGAGCCCTGATTGATCCAACACTTAAACTAACATCATGCTTTGCTGCTGCAATCTTTTCCCAAGATACCCAATAGATTTTTGAAGTGTCATTTGAACCACCCCAAAGGAAGGCCCTCCTAATTTTTTCCAGTTGTTCAAGTATTACAGTAGGCCCTCCCCGTAAACGACAGGTTTTTGGATTTCCAGGACGTAAGCTTAAACAAGAACTTATCAATAATTGGCTTCCAAATTTTTTTAGATTCATATTCGCTCCCACATGTACACCTAGATAAGTGAAACGTAGGCATGAAGTTTCACATCCTAAAGAAGAGGCCCCATGGGAAGCTTCTAATGATGTTGAACCGATTCCAAAAAAAATTGAATTTGTTCAAATTTACTTTCAAGCCGGATGAGACATGAAAGCACCTCAAAATTTGGGCAAGGTTTTGAATATTTCTCTCTGATCATTCGCCTAAAAAGAGTGCATCATCCACATATAGTAAATGAGATATCACCGACCCATTATTGTAAATTTGAACTCCCTTAAAGATACCTTTGATACAAGCTATCTTCAACTCCACATTGAGTCCTTCCATGGCAATGAAAAAGAGAAATGGTGAGAGTGGTCTCCTTTCCTTACCCCTCTTTCCATTGAGAACTCCTTGGTTGGAACACCGCTGACAATCACGGATGCTCTAGCCGACTTTATACACCCCCTTATCCATAGCCCCCTTATCTCCAAATCCTATTTGAATGAGTATCGAGGCTAAATATTCCTAATTTACTGAGTCAAAAGCTCTGTCAAAGTCACCCTTGAAGAGTAAAATCTTCTTCTTGACCTTTTTTGCCTAGGTACATACTTCATTGAGAATTAAGGGGCCATCAAGTATACACATGCCTTCCACATATGTCGATTGTACTTCGTCAATACAATGCCCAATAACCCTTTTGAGGCGAGATGCCAGTATAGTGGAGATGATTTTGTACAGACAACCAATCAAGCTATTTGGACAAAAATCACTGAAAAGCAGTGAATCTTTGGTCTTTGGAAATAGAGAGATAAAAGAAGAGCCACAAGATGAATGAAGCCTTCTAAATCTTTCAAAATATCTGACAAAAACGACGATGTCCCCAAACATAAGATCCTAATATGCCTTCATAAACTTAAAATTAAACCCATTAGGGCCCGAAGCCTTTTCACTACCACACGCCCATACTGCATCCTTGATTTCGCCCAAAGAAATTGGTTCTTCTAAGTAGTTCCTGTCAGCCTAAGAGATACGCGAAAATAGGGGATTTGAAAACTTGGATCTGTGTGGCCATTTTCTTTAAAATTATTTTGGAAAAATCAGTGTACTTCTGCTTTTATTTCAACTGGATTTGTGCTCCACCTTCCATTTATCAGGATCCCTATGATATTATTCTTTCTGATCCTATTCGCCAGTTTTATCCTCCTCTGAGAGCTTTAGCTTTCTGATCCTATTGAATTTGATGAAGTTTATACGTTGCTGGTAGCTTGTATAGTCGAAGGGTTGCGTGTTATAGAATGGTATATCTCATGTGTTCTAGGTAGGGGTTGAAATGGATGTTTTCTGGATTCCTACAAGTTGGTGGGAAGATGTTTGAGAACCTTTGGTCCCATGTGTTGTTAGTCATGAGTCTCCGGACTAGTGATGGAAAGATGGAAACACCAATGTGTTCTATAATCTTATCGTTCTAATGGTTAGATGGTATCACGATCTATCATGAACCATCGACTATATGAGTCATATGGGTAGGAACCGGTAGTCATATGGTTGAGACTCTTCGGTCTCACATCGATAGTGTTTGGCATGGCTAGGTGCTAGGAAATTTTAGGTATTGGGAGGCCAAGTGACTAGCTAGTTTGGATCATGTGGAGAGTAAAATTTTGTTTTGATGGAAGTCTTAGTTGTGAAGCAAAGGGCACTTGTGTATTCGAAGTCCTTTGGGCATGAATATTGTATTGAGATTTTTTGAAATCCATGATTGGGATTTTTTGTGAATTCATTATGGGTGTTTGGGTGGTGATCCTAGTCAGGTACTAAGGGTAGGTATAACAAGAGGATGATGATCAGTCTTAAGGTATGGTTTCAATAGTTTAGACTGATGGGTTCCTAGTTTGTGAAGTAGATCGTCATAGTTATGTTGACGGATAAGCTAGGTTAGCCTTTGTGTGTCAACAATCAGTCAAGAATTTCGTATTCTAGTTTATTAGTGTGTCAACAAGGAACCAGGGAGATCTCGGATAGGTTAAATATGAAAACTTTTGGCCCACATGATGTGACGTATATGTTGATATAACACCAATGTTTGGGACTTGTTTTGGGAGTTGCCTTCTTATTCAAGTTCAATGTGACCTACATTATTGGATGGTTATGGTTTCTGTTTCTAATAATCAGAGATAGGATATAGAGTTAGGGAGGTTTTGGTCGGCCCGGGTTGTCGATTGTGCTCATCATAGGTGCGGTTCGAGTGGTTATTTTCATATGGAAGTCAGGCATAGCATATATTTTTCATAATTTGGGTGATGTTGCTTGCCCTTCTCTTTTTTTTGCTAATTGTGGTGCGTTGTTGTTCATTTTTAGTTAGGTACCGTTTTTCCATGAAATCTGATATGGTAGCAGGGTCGAAAGGATATCGGCTATTTGAAGTGATTCTTGTTCTTTAGTGATGCATTGGATTCGAGTAGCTCAGGTGGCTTTTACTTGTGTTGTGAGAGTAAGTTATATGAAAAGATTCCGAGGAAGAAATCAAAATTAAGTGGTGGAGAAATGTAACATCCAATTTATGGATGTATTTTATTTTGAGATTCTAGACCATAATTTCACCATCTAAAGGCCTTGGGCTTCAAGGGAATAGACTTTAGTCCCTGTTGGATGTTGATGATGTTGGATAAGCAGTTTAAACCTTGAATTGTATTTTGGAGCTAAAGGGGTTAAATGGGTAATGTAATACTTCAGATTTTTTGTGTGAATTATGATTTTATTTGGGTGTGTTCTCAGTCATCAGTGATTAGATAGAATTGTGGGGCTCATAAATACATTCGTGTGGATATAAATATCACCAAAATCGGATTCGAAACGAAGAAGCTATGGTTGTTTAAAGTTGGAGTTGTGAAGTTATCTACTATGTTGAGCATAGGAGGAACTGTTGATCGGGGTTTTAATGAACTACGATGAGGGTATATTAGTCAATGTTGATCATAGCCGCGACATATCAAAATGCTAAATATAGATTTGTGAGCCTTATTTAAAGGTGTCACACCCTCCCCGACGGTTGGCAGAAAATGTCGAGTGGTGATGGTATAATGATTTCCCAATATATAAGTCTCCATGCTTAGAATCCTTCCTTGACTTGATCCCTACTCCATCCAAGAACATATGCAATTTTTTAAAATGTCAACTTGATGTTGCTGAGCATACAGGTATTTATAGTTATCGTCTCTTATTTGTTTGATAAATTTAAGAATCCTTTTCCTTTTAGAAAAACCATTCCTAATGTAATTTATCAACCCTAACATACCATTTTTTAAGATATCTAACGATCCTATCTTGTTATCATTTGAGGGTGTATTTATTAATCCTAATTTATTATCTTTACAGGATATCTAATAATCTTAACGTAATTTATCTACCATTTTAAGGTGTCCTTAATGGTAGTCTGAACTCTAAGGTGATCTAAGGTATTATCATGAGCCCCTATAATCGTCGATGTTTGACTAATCATTAGCCCCGCCACGACGCTTCATCGGACGTTGAATGATCAATAATAAGAAAGTTATCATGTTGGGATAGTAGCTAGCAATCGCAGGTGGGGTTGTCAGACCCCATGTAGATCTATACATATCTTTATAGCTCTCTCAAGATTAACGATTATAGGTATCGAGGAATGTTGAATTCAATCAAGGCCTTTGGATGAATATAACATCTCACTACCTCATTTTCCTTAGGTATTTATCTTTTATATTTTATCTTTCAATCCTTCCGAAGAATTTCCTATAACTATCACATATAAATCACTTATCTTATATTTGATAATTATAATTTTTGATCTCATAATTATTTTGAATATATAAGTATTCATATATATATATATATATATATATATATATATATATATATATATATATATATATATATATATAATACTTATATATTCAAAATAATTATGAGATGAAAAGTTATAATTATCAAATATAAGATAGGAGATATTTGGGCAGAGTAAAAACTAGGTACGATGCATATTCCTATATTTGACTAGCATGAATTGTAGGTACTACGTTATCGTAGGGATTTAGCGATTATAACAAGTAGGTATTATATCTTCCTTGATTATTGGGCATCATATCCCTTACCCTAATATAATAGGTTACAACTAGGCGTAGTATCTCTGGCTACAATATCCTAAGGTTTTAAGCTTTATATAATGATTTGATATTTATAGATATAGATATCTTTTGATAAAGCCATTTGATAACCATGTATTCCCTATGTAAAACATTTAAAATAGTAAAATTGGGGTCGTGATCTCACTCTAGTAGCGCATGATGAAGCATCCGAGCCATTGCATACGAAGCTTTGCGCCCTCAAGCGGGTCTCCAAAAAAGTTGTGAGGTATAGAGAGTGTTTGGGATGAGAAAATCAGAAAGTGGGAAACTCTACTTATAGTGATTGTGTGTGCGATGAATTTCATGCACGGCATGCACTCGCTTCGTGGCTCCATCCAGACATTGCCACATGTCACACTTTTGATAGTCCATGTCACCTAATCTTCGACGAATCTGGGCGTGATGCGCACGTGATGGACATGACGCACACTTGGCGAGCACTCCTAAGTCTTTTATAAAAATTCTTATCTTGCTTATATGAATCTTTTTTCTTACCCTCTTTATATATTTTTTTAGGTCTCTACTAGCACCACAACATTTCTTAAGGTCGCGTTGTCAAATTCTGGCTTTTGTTTTTAACCCATATTTTATACTTTTATAAAAATCATATCTCCTTCATATGAACTCCATTTTTTAGCTGTTTCCTTTCAAATTCCTTATCTTAGGGGGTACTACAATTTTCCTATTAGTGACGTTCGCCAAAAGTCAACCATTCTCTATATGCTATTTTGACATTAATAATGTTATTAATGCGGTTGGTTTTTATCCATTATAAAATCATAAATCATCTAATCAGAGCCAAATTTTTGTAACACTTATATCTTTCGGATCACTTTGTTTTTTACTTTCCAAATACACTAACCATCTTAAAAATGATATAACTTTTTGGTCACTCATTTTTTACTGTATTATTATCATTTAACTAATTCATGTGTTCTTGGAGCACGGTGCACAAATTCATGTGCGCAGTGTGCACTCACATACAACATGCATCTGGTGCGTCTGGTCCATTTCAACACCTAATGCAACTTTTGTCTTTTCTGACTTATTCTTATCTGCTTTTTGGCCTAATTTTCTACATGTATGGCTAGACAAGGTCGACAAGGTGTGGTTCAGTTACCTCTGAACTGGCCTTCCCATCCTTTCTTAGAGTACCCTGATGATCATGCTGATTTGAGCTCTTTTGTTTCTCGCCTTGTTGCTCTTCTATCCATGATGATCTGTATTCTTCGGTCCCTTTCCTCAAGAGTGGTGGAAGATTATGGGCTGAAAGCTTGACTATCGTCCTTCCTTACCCGTGTATTGTAGGATGACAATGGTCTTGAGCTTTTTGTCCACCACAGATAGCGGTGGGTCGTTGGGGTTAGTGTGGTGATCTAAAAGGAGATATGTTGGGAGTTTTTTTGATGGTACGCTTCGACAAGGAGTCGACGCAATGGGTTGATCGATCAGCTTTTACTATTCCCCTATTAGGTGTATCCCGCTCCTACAACATGATTGAGCTGGGCAGGTGTAACGACCCAATTTTCACGACTAAAAGTTTCTTTTAAAACATTACTAAAACAATATTTATCAAAAACCGTTTCATAAGTCGTAACATAATTTCATAGTATTAATGCAAATCATAAACTTATTATCAAAGTAAAACATCCTAGGCTAACTGACTATGGTGTGTGCACTGCAACCGCTCCGAGCTCCTCTTTTGAAAACTGAGTACCTGAATCCAAAGAAACTGAAACCGTAAGCACGAAGCTTAGTGTGCTCCCCCAAACTACCACATACCATACAAACATATAAAGCACATATTGGGCCTTGCCCACTGCATCGGACCGAGGTCCGGACTAACTGGGGCCTTGCCCCGTGCATCGGACCGAAGTCCAGAAACTGATTGGGACCTTGTTCCCTGCATCGGACCAAAGTCTGGACTAACTGGGGCCTTGCCCTCTGCATTGGACTGATGTCCGGAAACAAACTGGGACCTTGTCCCCTGCATCGGACCGAAGTCCGGACTAACTGGGTCCTTGCCCCCTGAATCGGACCGAAATCCGGAAACTGACTGAACATAGCATAGCATAAACATATCAACTAGCATGAAAACACATATTGCATACTGCATCGGGACGTAGCCCGAATCACATAACACATACATCCTATCTGAGCCACGAAGACATCAAACATACTAACTACTGCAGCAGACCGAAGTCCGGAAACTACTGCTAACTAAACAGGCTATCATTGTGGCCTTAGACCCATTCCTACAGGAAGGGAACTCACCTGCACCATTGGAGTTCTTGCTGATACCCTGCTGACTGCTATCTGACAACTCCCGCACTACTACACCAAAGACTCCCCGATCTACTAATACCAAATATAACACTTAGTCCCAAACTGCCCTTCAATAGTGAAACTAAGTCAACTCTGGTCAAAGTCAAAGTCCTGTCAAAGTCAACCTTCAAGGTTTACTCTACCCTCCGAGTCAGCCTACTAACTCAATGATTTCATAAGCTCAAAAACCCTCTCCTTCGCGACTCGACTCGCCGAGTCAGCCCACGACTCGCGGAGTCTACTGATTTCCGAGTTATGTCCTGTCCAACTCACTGAGTCTCCACTTAACTCAGTGCTTCGAGTCTTAACTAGAGGGGTTTGGGGTTTCTGTGACCAGACTCGCCGAGTCCAAGAACAGAATTTCCGAGTCCAAGGCAATCTTCATCAGACTCGCCGAGTTGTTCTTCCAACTCGTCGAGCTCCTGCCTATCTTCATCCAACTCGCTGAGTCCACCCATGTGACTCGCCGAGTTCCTACGCAACTCTAAGTCTGATATCTAGCCCTACTCGCCAAGTCGTCTCCCAGACTCGCCGAGTCCTTTCGTGTATTCTCATAATCCCGAGTCACAGAGTTACTCCTTTGCTCCAAACAATAGATCTCGGTTCCTAGAGTCCATTAGCAACATAAAGTTGCTACCTTTATGTGCTACTTGTCTCATAATACCAAAACCAAGCTAGAAAGGGACTTAACTCGTGGGGAAAGGATTTTGCATAACAATTAGAAAGGCTTTCCGCCTCAATAATTCATATAGAACTAAGATCTGGAGTTTCAACCCCAGATCTAACTCATGCTTCAAGATCTCATCAATATTTCTCTAACCAAACCCTAAAACTCCATTTAAGTTGAAATGAGAAGGCGAAGGATAAGGATTCCTTACCTCCAAAATGACCTCCCACAGAAGTATAATCCGTATTTCTTCTAGTCACCTTGATCTAGGCTTCTTGATCTTCAAGAATTCCTTGACCAAAACTAGATCTTGCTCCAAAAAGGATTATGGCGGATAGGGTTTGGTATTCTAGGTGAGAGAGACTGTAAAGGAACCCTAAGGAAGAGAATGAGACGTTTAAATAGTGCACAAAGTCCCGGATTTAGGGTTTATCTCTTTAGACCAGACTCGTCGAGTCCACTTGCTGACTTGCCGAGTCGGTCACTTACCTTACACCCGGATCCTGCTTTAACTTATGTTTTTCCTTTCCTTTCTTGACCTTTCTGATTTCGGGTATTACAGCAGGTGTCTAGGGAGTTACACTGCATAAGAGACTTTAAGTCCTCATTTTTATGCTTATCTTGACAGTTGTAGTACTACTCCACAATAGGAGTACAACTACATGCAGCTCTGGGCCCATACTTGAGGGACAAATGTTTCCAGGACGGATAAAGTGAGCACCTTCCGTTCTCGTATATATCAGTAGATTCAGTGATTGGTCGCTTCTATCATTTTCCACCGATAGGAATGTCACAATGTTCCTTCTGGAAACCTCTTCTATATAGGGTGCCTAACTCAAACGGAGGTTATCCTACATCTTCTTTTGGGCACTACTCTGTACTTATCTTACATGGCTCTTGGTTCTACACCCTCGATCAGGATCTGTAAGGGTCATTGGGTTACAATGTTGGCCATATCTTATGAGGTTGCCACTAGTGAGATGGTTCCAATGCCTATCAGAGAGATGGGTACTACCACTATCGGGAAGATGTGGGTGTTGGTTCAAGGAGTGCGGCAGCTGTGGATGATTCCAAAGGATAATATCGTGGAGCCGATTCAGCAGGTGGAGCTGAAAGACATCCTTGAGCCAGCCTTCGTGAGGAGTCAGAGGCGTAGGTACATCAAGCCTAATTAGCCAAATCTGACTCTACGTGACGTGATGCAGTTTTTGGTTGCTGCAAATGACAAGCATCGCTGGATTTGGCTTCTATTGTTGCGGTGATGTAGCATTCGGGGATGGACCATCCACCTTTGCCTAGGACGGTCATGTTATTCCACCCCCTTCTCAGCCATAGGGCACTGATCCTGGTGGTATGAACACTTCTTGCACTTATCCTGGAGATAGTAATGATGACAACGAGGATACGAAGGACAAGGAAGCTGAGTATGAGAGCAACGGTGAGTAGATTCAGGTTTTTAGGTTTGGTACTTTGTATTTTGATACATACGATGTATTTTGGTACAATTAATATATGGTGGTTATATTTGTACATATGATTTCTGTTTTATCGTTTATCTATCCCCAGTTCAGTCAATGTATTGGTTTAGTCAAGAGTAAACATAGTTAATCAGGCTACGTTTAGGAGTGACTCAACCTTTACATTCTGAACCATCCTAGATATCTATATTATTTTTAGATTTGTATACATTATTCGAGAATGGCGATTATTAGAGTTTTGTACTTCTATACTATGTAAGGTTTGGCTAGGTAGGAAAAGTCGGTGGGTAGGACTTTTTTGGCGTATAGCTTTTTTGAAATCCAGCAACCCAAGACGACAATTCTAGCCTTGTCACCTCTCCATTACATAATCTATCACTAGCATAATTAATAGTAATACTTTTATTTATAAGGTTGAGGAAAAACCTAATCGTAGTATATGTCCTATGATGTAGTCTTAATTCTAAAAGAAATACTAATTCGCTATAGCAACAAGCTCTGATACCAATCTATCACACCCACCCCGACCAATGGTAGAAAATGCTGAGTGGTGACGGTATAATAATTTCCCAAATCACAGCTCGCCAATCATAATTACCTATCTATATGAAATTCTACAAGTCTTCATGCTGATAATCCTTCCTTGACATGATCTCTACTCCATCCTAGGAACACATGCGGTTTTTGAAACACCAACTATCTTTTCGTAGTATATGTCCTACGATGTTAGTGAGTCCACATTTTTTTTATAATTATTGGATTTTATTTGGTTGAAAATATTTAAGATCCTTTTTCTTGTAGAACAACGTTTCCTAATGTAATTTATGAACCCTAGCCTACTATCTTTTCGGATATCTAGCAATCCTATCTTATTATCTTTTTAGGATATATTTATTAATCCTAATTTACTATCTTTACAGGGTTTCTACCGATGCTAATGTATTTTATCTACACCATTCTAAGGCGTCCCTACCGGTATTCTAAACTCTAACGTGATCTAATGTATTACCATGATCCCCCATAATCTGTGCTATTTGACTAGTAATTTTTTCAAGCCATGACGCTTCATCAGACGACAAATAATGAGTTATCCTACAGGGATTGTAGCTAGCAATCGTAGGTGGGGTTGTGAGACCATGTATATATATATATATATATATATATATATATATATACACACACACAAATCTTTCTAGCTCCCACAAGATTAACATTTATAGGTATCGTGGAATGCTGAATTTAATCAAGGCGTTTAGATGAATATAACAGCTCACTAAGGCATTGACCTTAGGTATTTATATTTTATCTTTTATGTTTTATCTTTCAATCCTTCCTACGGATTTCCTATAACTATCACAATAAAAATCTTTTATCTTATATTTTATAATTATAACTTTTGATCTCATTATTATTTTGTATATATAAGTATTCATATATATACCCTGATTATGGCTATTTGAAAACAAGATATTTTTGCAGAGTAACAACTAGGTATGGTGCATATCCTTATATTTGACTAGCATAACTTTTAGGTATTGCGATATTCTTGGGATTTCGCCATTATAACATCTAGGTATTATCTCTTCCTAAACTATTCGACGTCGTATCTCTTAGGCAAAATATAATAGCTTACAACTAGGCATAATATCGATAGCTACTTTATCCTAAGGCTTTAATCATTGTAAAATGATTTTATATTTTTATATATAAATATATTTTAACAAAACCATTTGATAAGCATGTCCCCCCCATGAAAAACATTTAAATTAGTAAAATAGGGGTCCTGAACTCACTTTAGGAGTTTGTTCTAAAGCATCCGAGCCATTGCATCTAAAGCTTCGCGTCATCAAAAGTGTCTCGGAAATAGTATAAGAGGTGTAAAGAGAGTTTTTGGAAGAGTGTTTGGGATGATAAAATCAGAAATTGAACACATCTATTTATAATGGTTGTGTATGTACTACACTTCATGTGCATCGTGCACTCGCTTTATGTCAAGTGTGAACAACCCTTCTTGGAGCATTTGTTTGTCCAAGAACACAATTTGGGAGAAAACCCACATGTAGACCCTAACGGATCGAAAATCCGTCTTTGGGCCCATTACAATTTCAAATTACCTTCAAGCCCAAATCCTTTCTTCTCCCCCCTCTCAAACCCGATTCGGATATTAAAAAAATAATAATAAAAAGATAAATTTGGGTTAATGGTGATGACACCTCACTAATGCATGGTGGATGTAACATCCCGGAATATCAAGAGTAAAGTTGAAGGGCTAAAAGAGTAAATTGGGAAGGGGAACTCGGCGAGTCCGTGGGGGGACTCGGCGAGTAGGGTCACGACTTTCATCGCGTGTTAAATGGCCGACTCGGCGAGTCAGCGGATGTACTCGGCGAGTAGGCGCTGAGTGGAGAAAACCCTAAATCCGGAGGATGAGCCCTATTTAAAGGACATTATACCCTCTCCCCAGCCTCTTTACCCCCTATAGAAGTCCAGAAAGCCCTGAGGCGTGATTGTGAGGAATTAGAGTGCAATTGGAGCTTGGAGAAGTGGTTGTTGAAGAAATCTTGAAGGAGAAGATACTTGAATCAAAGGGCTTTGCAAAGATTCGGATTAATCTTCTCTTGGAGCTTCCGTTGAGGTATTATTTCATTGTTTGAGTTGCTATTATCTAGATTCATCATTTTTGGATGTGTTAGAGATCATATCCTTTGCTGTATTGGAGTTTAGAGGTTAGATCTGAGGTTTCTACCTCAGATATGGAATGGAAAAAGGTTAGAATGCATCAAAGTCCCTGCTTTTGAGTGATTGGTGGAGCTATCTTGTCCCAAGCCCAAAGCCAAGAGTGAAAATGCCTAGATCTCCTTGGATTCACGTAAACTTTGCCACTTTACGTGATGGATGGACTTAGGAAGGGTAGATCTATGGTTTGGATCATCTGCATGGCTTGGAAAGCCTCGGTATGGATTCAGACCCGGTGGTACTCGGAGAGTCACATGGGTAGACTCGGCGAGTTGCTTGAAGATAGGCTAGAACTCGGCGAGTTGGAAGAACAACTCGGCGAGTTGGTTGAAGACGGCCTGGAACTTGACGAGTTGGAAGAACAACTCGGCGAGTAGGTTGAAGATAGCCTTAGACTCGGCGAGTCTGTTCTTGGACTCGATGAGTCTTGTCGAGGAGTCCCAATCTTTTCTGGTTGAGCCGAGAATCGGTGAGTCAAGGGATGACTCGGTGAGTTGTGTGCGAGTGGACTCAGAGTTGTTGGACTCGGCGAGTCTCGGGGTGACTCAGCGAGTTGGGTCGCGGATTGAAGGAAATTTTGAGCATGGGGACTCGGCGAGTCATCGAGTTGACTCGGCGAGTATAGTTAGTCAGGGGTTGACTTTGACTTTGACCAAGGGTTGACTAGTTGTCTTCCAGGGGTATTTTGGTAATTATTATGTTATTGATTTCAGTGCCTTGGTGTTGTTCAGTGGAGGAGTTCGTGTCGGATTTGGACCAGCGGGATCTTATCTTTTCAGCTGACAATTTCGAAGTGAGTTATCCTCACTATATCAATAGGGTCTAAGGCACCAAGGCCGGCCCTTTATCGGATTGAGATCTAGGTATTTGTTGTTATGTTATTGCTTTGATATGTTTACATCCTGGTAGCTAGGATGGTATATGTCCGAGACCAGGTTAAGGTCGGTTCCCTGATATGTAGGGTAATGCTATGCTAGTGACAGGTTAGGTCGGTATCCTGGTTAGGATGATGGTATGTTATGTGATCTGTTTGATCGGCTTGTTAACTGTGAATTGTTATATGATTGTATGTTTATGTGCACATGGTTGTTTGGACTGGAGTTGGGTTGAGGCGGGTCCTGCTTTATGCTGTAGGCCAAGATACCCAGGGCGGACCGATTGTCCCGAAGGCCCAGCGAGCGGTCCGGATAGGCTGTAGGCCCCAAGAGGGCGGACCAGACGTGCCGAGGCTCGGAGAGTGGACCAAGCCGACTGAAGGCCCGGCGCGGGGCAGACCAGTCATATTGTAGACTCAGAGAGTGGACCGGGTGGATTGAAGGCCCGGTGCGGGCGGACCAATCACACTGTAGACTCGATGTATATGGCTAGACTCGGAGGGTGGACCAGGTGGACTGTTGGCCGGTGCGGCGGACCATTCACACAATAGACCCGAAGTGCATGACTGTTCTATGATCAGATATGTTATGGCATGTTATGCGCGTATGGTATATGTGGTTGGTATTTTGGGGATATCTCACTAAGCTTTCGGGCTTACAGTTGTGGTTTAATGTTTTTTAGGTTCTTCAGGAGACCGTGGCAAGGCAAAGGCATGATCGTACCGCTCCTCGTGTTTTTGTCGTGATGTGATTCTCGGAATACTTTAAATAAATTGTGTTGAAAACCTTTTTGTAATAACTTTAATGGAGTTGGGTTGTTTTTGAAAAATTTAAATTGGTTGAAATTTTTTGGTCGTTACAGTGGAAACCAATGCACGTTGTCCACCATACTTTTATGTACCTTATGGTTAACATCCATGTAATTACCCATTTACCATCTATCTCTTCTCCCTCTTAAACCGACTGAGACTCCCGCCCCCCCCCCTCATCACCATCTTATTTTCAAACTTCAATCCCATTTTCCATATATGCTCAACACTCTAAAATCGTCTCACTCTTTCATTCTAAGAACCGTGATCTTGTGAGTGCTTTCAAGGATTCTTCAAAAAAGATCATAACTTGGTAAGTCACTTCACACTGAAGTTGTTTACATTCAATCTTATGCTAGAAATCTTTCCTCGAACCACTTGAATTCGTGTACATGATTCTTTAGAGCCCATCAACAACGAAAACCTCCTCAAGAAGCTAGCTAAGACCGAAACCACCTTCATTCTCATCTTCACAACCAAGAAAACCCAAGGTGAGCTTTATACTTGTTGTTTTTCATGTTTTACTATCTTTTGGGGGAGAATTCAAGCTAGTTTTGTGTAAGATCATGTTATGTATGCTTGCATGTATATGTTGGGCATAATATATGTGTTATTATGTTGTGATATTATGCTAAAAACTCCAGAATTTCAAGATTTACTCAAGCCTTGAAGTTGTTGGAATAACTTACATTATGTATCTTCTTATGTTTGGTTAAAGAGGCTAAGAAAGCTGAATATTCAAAATAAAACTAAAGAAATAATAATAAGGGGCTATATTTGCCAATTTTCATAAATGTGGGCTTTTATTGACATTCACGGTTCTAGTAGGCCAAAAATGTCATTTTTCGTAAATATGAGCTTTTATTGACATGCACGGTTTTATTGGACCTAAAGTGTCAGTTTGTTAAAAATGGGCTTTAAAAGTCACTCACAGTTTTATGGGGCCTAAAGTGTCATTTTTTATAAAATGGGCTTTTATTTGACATTCACAGTATTTATGGGCCAAAAGTGTCATTTTTAATAAAAATCAGCATTATTTATCATTTAGGGTTTTATTGGGCCAAAAGTGTCATATTTGGATAAAAATGGGCTTTTAGTGTCATTCACGGTTTAATGGGCCAAAAGTGTCATTTTATGATAAAAGTGGGCTCTTTATGTTATTTTCGATATTTTGGGCCAAAAAGGCTATTTTTGATAAAATGGGCCTTTTATTGTCAAATTTGGTATTTTGGGATAATATGGTAATTTTTAGTAAAAATGGGCTTATATGACACTTCTATACAAAATGGCCAAAGTTTGATTATTTAAGAAAATTGGTCACTTATAACAATTTGTACCAAATATTCGACTTTATATGGCTCTTTTATCCTAATTGGGCATTATAATGTCAATTTTTTGCTAAATGAGCCTTCGCATCAATTTTATAAAAAACAAATGGGCCTCTCGATAAAATTGATTGCATTTTTACTATTTATGAGTTATACTCAAGGATATTATAACATCCTAATATCCGAGGTATGACATTTTGATATATTGGCATAAGTTTGAGTGGGGGGACTCGACAAGCTGGCTCCTCAACTTGTTGAGTTGGGTCCCGGCTTGGAGACGTGTCAAATGGGTGGACTCGACGATTCGGGTATCTGACTCGCCGAGTCAGCACTGTGGACAAAAACCCTAAATCCTTGGGTCTGAGACCTATTTAAAGGCCCTTAAGGCCTCCAACTGCGGCTACTCTTCTGGAAGGAAACCCTAAACCGTGTGTGAGAGCTTGGATTGAAGAAGAAAGCTATTGTGAAGCTTTATGATCATTTTGGAAGGAAGAAGTAAAGGGCCAAGCTAGAGGATCAAGAAGAGGTGTTGGATTTGCTAAGGTTTCATCCTCAAAGCACCATGGGAGGTATAAATCTTGATTCCTAACCTCTCATTAGTGTGGATTTCTCATTTGTGGATAATTAGAGCTTTTCTTCTTCATATATTTTGGGGCTTTGTGGATTTGAGAGTTGTGAGGAAGTTTAACCTCAGATCTGGACCCTAGGAGGTCCCAAATGCCTTATGACCCACGCTTTTCTCAATTTTGTTGGAGCTTTTGGTGTGTACAACCCTTCTAGCTCGTGTTTGTGGCATGTATTGCTCTAGATGCCATGCATGGGCGTAAAGTTAATGACTTTACGTGATTTCTGAGCCCCATGGGAGTAGATCTAGAGTTTTGGAGGAGATCAGGCCCTGAAATCGTCTGTATGCATGAGATTATGAATACACTCACCGAGTCCAGCTTCTGACTCAGCGAGTAGCCTAGGGTTTGTCTCGTATAGCTGAGTCGCGTAATGAATCGATGAGTCGAAGGGTCGACCCATCGAGTTGGGTCGGCCAGAGGCTCCCTGAGAGTCGATGAGACTCGGCAAGTCACTATATGCACTCGATGAGTTAGGTCAAAAAGGATTGTTGACCAAGTTTGACTTTTGTTGACCTTAGCGTTTGGTCAACATCAGTAATGGAGATTTCGGAGGGATAAAATGGTATTTTATTCGCTCCAGGAGTTAACAAGAAATAGGGTGTGGTCCTTGGGGTATTTGAGTAGGATCATGGTAATGATCAGAGATGTGTAATCTATGTGTTAGCTAGGCGGAGACTAGTTCGAGATGTCCGAGTACAAGATTACACTGGTCGGCTTATGAGGTGAGTCTTCTAACTATACATTACCTAGAGTGGTAATTAGAGTTATATGGCAGAGTATGTTGTATGCTATTATATGATGTGATATCTATGTGATTCTGTGCAATGTGTGATTCAGAGTTACAGAGTAGAACTAGAGGGTCCACAGAGTTATGGGACTGGAGGGTCCCACTGAGACACTGTGACGAGAGGGTCATACAGAGTTATAGCCTCCAGTGGCTAATATGTGTTGTATGTGGTATTTTGGGGAACTCATTAAGCTTCGTGCTTACCATGTTATTTTTTATGTGTTCCAGGTGCTTCTCAGGTTCACAGGAAGGTGATGGATGGATTGTACACACGAGATAAAGAGTTATGTTCTGGAGGATCCTGGTCTATCAATGGAACAATTACGAATTTATGTTTTGTTAATTGGATAATTGGGATTTTGGGAAATGTATTATGAGCAATTTTTGTGATTTTAAAATAAAAAATTTGTTTGAAAAATTCACGGTGTTACAAGTTGGTATCAGAGCCTTGGTTTGAAGGATTCCGATACGCCTTTGGGTGTGTTTGGACTCAAACTGAGGATTTGAGAGAAATTTCAAAAGAAACATGTTTTCTTAAAGTGAGTAAGAGATTCTAAGAGAAAAACGAGAAGGAGCAGTGTGTATAATCAGCCAGAGCCCGAACGGTGATCTCCCAAAATAGCCTTACTTTGTACTATCAGATATGTTATGAGATATTATGCATGCTAGAGATAGGCTATGTATTTTATATTTTAGGACTAGAGTGGCCTGCTTTGTGATACCTTAGCCTAGGAGTTGCTGATAACTGTGATGCACTTCTGAGTGTGTGCTGAGTAAGAGTATCCAACAAAAATCCCTTTTAGAGAGGGATCTGAGTAGAGGGGTAATCTAGGAGAGATACCTAGATGAGCAGTTACGGATCCTATCAAGAGGGTAGTTAGATACCCGCGAGGGGTAAAGTTGCAGATTTTGGTAATATCTTTTTAGTATGAGTATAGCAAGTGGAGTTGTCACTTAGAGTGGGTGTTATGTTTTTATTGGATGCCCGGATGCTTCTTGCTTCATGCTTTGTGGAATTCCCGATGATGGGAGCCATCTACCAAGTGAATGTGACGATATTCAGGAGGTAGATGATTGGCATCATAAGGAGTCTCTCCGCAGCTGGTGGCGGATAAGTGTGAGAACCTAGGAAGAGCCTAGGATGTGACCTTAGTCAGATGAGTACGCTGACAGAGTAGAGCATCTCGCTGGGGGCGAGCACGCATGTTGGGATTAGCGATTGAAATGGTTGAGCATCTACTTAGGGAATCTGGGATGGTCCGTGTAGAGAGTATGGGTAGATGTGGCAGGTAGTGTGGGCCCGTAATACTGAAAATTGCAGGGAGTATTCCGGAGGATCTAAGTAGCAGATCGAGAGGTGATGTCATGGTTCGAGTACCACGATAAGTAGCAAATCGAGAGGTGATGTCATGGTTCAAGTACCATGATAAGTAGTAGATCGAGAGGTGATGTCGTAGTTCGAGTACCATGATAAGTAGCAGATCGAGAGGTGATGTCATGATTTGTAGTAGATTAAGAAGAGATAGCATGGCACGGGTACCATGATTCATAGTGGATCAAGAGGTGGCCACATGGTTTGAGTACCATGACGTGCGACGGTTAGTGCTTCTGGTTTTACCAGTTACTTCGTGGTGATTGTCTAGACTTAGATCAGATGTGAAAGAGTTTGGGGCCGGAAGGAAAGCATGAACAAGTTTTTGTGGAGCATCCCTGGAGAGGGAAATCGAGTTAGCTCCGAAGGATTGTTGGTGATATGCCAGTTGGAGTCGCAAGACTCAGGGATGAGTAGCGATGGTGTGTTATGGAAGAATACGGTTTGGGCTAGGTGACAGACCGATAGTGGAGATGTCACTTTCTGTGACCTGAGTAGTTCTAATCCCGTTTCCTGTGGGAGACGTAAGAGGTGTTGAGATTTCGGTTCCTGAGTTTGGGGGTGAGCCCTGTGGGATTGCAACTGAGGGTAATCTTCAATAACATTATATGGCAGTGGGCCTGCCATGCGGTAAAGATATGGACTTATCAGGTCATCAGTTGGGACCGAGATGGTCAAGGACCAGGATACACCCTATTGAGTATAGTAGGGCATGTGTTAGCTGCAGTGTCGGACGATCAAGAGGGGTATATCAGGACGGTGGCTCTCATTGTCTTGGATGAGTATCGAGAGTGGTAATGTGGGTTCTACTCCTATCATGAGAGACGTAATGGGTGTAGGTTGAGGAGTCGAGGATGAGGAGGATAATAGTTCACTATTTCCAGATCAGGGTTGACACTGGACAGTTGGGAAGTCCGGTGATGGAATGTGTGAGATTCTGACTGACTAGAGGCAGGCAAGATGGGAAGTTCTGAGGATTTCATCTAAGATTCGGGGTATTGGAAGTTGCCGAATCTTTTTCAGGGAGATCATAGAGCGTTGAGTAGCACCTTCCAAGAGTAGGTGTGATGTTGCTAGTGGAAACAGCATGTGGGATAGATTGTTGGTGCGCCAATTGGTGATGGTTCGAACCCTAAGTGGGGGAAAACCGGGTATTTTATTGAGGGGATCAGAGATTTGTTTGAGAGAGGTTAAAGAGCTAGATATAAAGACCTGTGGTGTTGATTCATGAGCCCAGGGTTAATGTTGATCGAGGCTAGGTGCAGAGCGAGGTAATGCATGTGGTATTCGTTGAGAAAGGATGAGTGAATTGGAAGACTCTTCGTGTCATGTGCTTCTCAGGGTTAGCATATGTTGAGTTCGAGTGTGATTGGGTCGCTGGATTGTAGATGCAGTAGCTAAGATTTGCAAGTGAAGGTGTAGATTGTAATCTATACCCTTGAAAGGGAAGCAGTTGATTCGTCAACCAATTTCAGGGTTGAGATGAGTAGTTCCGTATGAGTAGTGACCAGTAGAGGGGGAGCTTCAGGTTCTCGACAACATGTTCAGAGCCATGGATGATGCGTCGATGTTTCAAGCTGGGAGATGGAATATTCTGAAGGTGCAAATGGTGAGAGAGGAAGATCGGTTGAGAGGTTCTAAAAGAGCAATGTGGTATCGAAGCACGGGTTGTGAGTATGAGATCAGTGGATTGGGCAAAACATCGTGAGATTCTGTGTTGGTGTACCAAAGTATCCGGTGGAGGTACATTGACTAGTTGATGTGAAACGAGATTGTTAATGAATGAGGATTGCAGCGAGAAAAGGAGTTGTCGTGTTGATTGTCGTCAGTAGTAGTGACACTTACTTTTTGGATGGGTATGTGTGCACCTATCTATGTTGGGTTGTGGAACATGGGTTAATGGAAGCAGCGTGTGGAGCTGACTTGAGGTTGAGACCGTAGGTGGTAAGAGAAAGTGCGGTAAGGCTGCAGGGAACTGCAACATGCACGAGTCAGCGAGAGGGAGTTATGATACTACAGGGAGTCGTAGTACTCACTAGTCAGCGAGAGGGTGTTGTGATACTGCGAGGAGCCGTAGTACTCACTAGTCAGCGAGAGGGTGTTGTGATACTGCGGGGAGTCGTAGTACTCACTAGTCGGCGAGAGGGTGTTGTGATACTGCGGGGAGCCGTAGTACTCACCAGTCGGCGAGAGGGTGTTTTGATACTACGAGGTGCCATAGTACTCACTAATCAGCGAGAGGGTGTTGTGATACTGTGAGGAGCCATAGTACTCACTAGTCAGTAAGAGGGTATCATGGTGCGGTAGGGAGTTGCTTTATTAGTTGATCAGAACATGACGCTGGAGAGTTCTTAGGCTTGAGTACCCTTAATGGATTGAGTATTCGGGAGCCCGGGGGCCAGATCAGGAAAGAGACGGAGGTCTCTATATTTATCGGGAATCGTTATACTCTAATTTGATTCGTGGTAGTCGCAACCCAAGTGTGACAACCCGAAATTTCCTTTCTGTACAAACTATATCACTTCAATAGAAGTTATAGCAGTCACAGTTAATTTTCAGACTTTTTTTCGTAAGTTTGAGTAATTCAGGGTTTACACTTCAGGAGATATCAGGAGAGTGGATGCACTAGGGTTTAGTGCAACACTGTTATTCCAACACTCTGTTATATGAGAAATCATTTCAGGAATAAAAATATTTTCTGCCAAAAATATCTCAGGACTATAAATAGAATTCTGAACCAAATTCATTCATTATTCGCATTTCCAACTAGGGAAAAGCCATTTTCTCTCTCACGGATCTTCGGGTTTTTTTACCAAAATGTGAGTAACTCTTTCTAGTAGTATTAGAAAGCTTATTATGTGTTTATAACACGATTTAGATGGCTAAATCACTAGATTTAGGAGTTTACTCCCCAAGGTGTTCTTGGGCGGTAAACTCCCGAAACAATGCCTATACCTTTCCTTATGATATGATACTACCTTGGACTTGTATAGAAGTGTATTAGGGACAAGAAAACATCAAAGAATCACCCAAGTTTAGGTGTTCACGACCCAAGATGATTTTGGACCGTGAACTCCAAAATCATGGACAAAAGGGTGCTTTTAAGGCACCTAAAGCCTTGGACATTTACTAGGAATTGTTCCCACTTAAATGAAGGACCAAAACACATCAAAAAAACCCCCTCAAAGTGAGTTCACAGCCCTAATATGGTTCTTGGGCCGTGAACATCAAACAAAGGCACCAAAGTGTGACTAAGGCCTTCAAATGCTTGGGATAAAAGTCTAAGACCTATAGCACATGTGTAAGTGACTTGAAAGCAACAAAAACACCATTCCAAGGGAGTTTACAGCTTTTAACTCCAAAGGAAATGGCCTTGGGGCCATAAACTCCTCTAAGGAGTGTTTCTAGGCCTTAAACCCTTCCAAGAATTTAACCACCAAGTTGCAATAATTCTAGGAATCATTTAGAACTTCAAAACATAAAATACCACTAAGGTTGGGAGTTTACGGCCGTAAACTCAAGAGTTTACAACCGTAAACTCCATGTGTGAGGATATATGGAGAGTAAACTCATATATGGGGTCCTTTGGAACCCTAAACCCAAGTACCTTGTCCCACAATAGTTTAGATGCAATCCTTAGGGCTTAAAACACTTATATAAAGTGTTTATTATGTTCTAGGATGTCTTAACTTTATCAATTAGTAATTTAAGACTAATTGAGTGCATATATGTGTGATTATATGTTCATTAGGATCGTAGTGTGTGTACAAGTCCTCACTTGACACCTAACAATCCTACACCGTCCAGTTCATCCAAACCACCATCTACAAGTGAGTTCACACCCCTAATCAATGTTTTAAATGATTTTAAAATGCTTTAATGGGGGGGGGGGAATACAAGTAGAAAACAACATGTTATTAAATCATCTATATGTATTTTATAACTGTGTTTTCATTCAACAGATTTCACATACTACAAAATGTGATGTATGAAATGGTTTTCTATCTTTAAAATACTTTGTTATCAAATGTATTACTTTTGAAATGTTTATCAAAATGACATCAAGTCACTTTTATATTTGTTCAAAACCCTTAGATGTCTTACAAAACTATTTTTCATTCTTGAACTAAACTATGCATATACGCTTATAGTCTTATATATGTATTGATGTTATAGTTTACATCTTTCATTTAGTTTCCCACACCCTTGAGTAGTAAGAGTGTATAAACCTACTTAAACAACCAATTACCTTTCAGTAAATTATCATAGGGATAATTTGAAGATATCAAACATTATTCCTATTACAAGGAATCACACAAGAGTCAGTTCATTCATGAGTCCACACCAGTACATTACCTGATACATGAGTTCATATACATATGCTTACCTGATACATGAACATGTTTACCTATACTTACCTGATACATGAACACACTTACATGAATACCATACATGAACACTGTTACATAGGTGCATTATCCTGTATTCACTTACCTGGATACTTGTACTTAGAACTATGAGGATGATTTATTAGTACCTTCTATGTAAATCTTCCTGCCTATCCCTAGTACCTCGGGATATCTAGGCGGGACCCTATCCCTAGTACCTCGGGATAAATGGATGGGACTAACCATTCCGGAACTCAGCTGTTAGCACCAGTAAGTGATGAACATCTACGGATGCCTACGATTACTATTTATATTAGGTAGATCGATATCGGGGCTAACCCCTCCACCCACCTATTGCTGCTACAGAGGACAAGTGGACAATCTTCGGATGTTTATTAGGTTATACCTTTCGCTTATTGCGATGTTGTGTTACTCCTAGTACCCAGTGATAACACTTACATTAATACTTTTTCTGGACAATCTTCGGATGTTTATTAGGTTATCTATTTCGCTTATTGCAATGTTGTGTTAGTCCTAGTACCTAGTGACAACACTTACACGAGTATATTTTTCCTGTTTACTTTATTTTGTGATATTTTCTCATAAACGATGAGTTAGACTAAGTACATTAGTACTAGTCAATAGAAGGAAAAACTATCATTTTACTTACAAAACATTCGAGTCTTGTTTGAAGACTACATTTCATAATAATAGAAAATAAGGGATTTTCTAGGGCTTTTCATACTTACATCAACATTTTCATTTAAAAGTTTACATGACTTAAAACAGCTTTTAGTAAGCAAGACAATGACACTTAAATACTTATGAATTCACCAGCTTTAAAGCTGATACTCTCTTTCAAAATAATTTATATTCTCAGGTCATCAGTAGACAGGTACGGTGGCCAGGTTTTGAGAAGACGGAGCAGAAAAGTCTCGTCTTTTATTTTGATTATATATTTTTGGTGTCTTATTACAATGAAATAACACACATATATTAAAACTTTACTTATAATGCAATGGATGATGTTGTTGCTTGTTTACTATTTTACACTGTTGTGATACTGTACATGACGTCCTCCACCCCTGAACGTTTCCGCCTTTCGTGGTTTTGGGGTGTGACACCAAGTGAATTAGAGAAGAGGTATATGCACGGGTTGCGGGCCATGAGTCATGAATTGAGTTCTTCTTTGGGTCGAGCGGTTCCAACTGTGGGTCAGACCAAACTCTCGAGTCTGAGTTTGGCTTTGGTGGTCCGTTCGGTAGGCGAAATGAGATTCTAGATTCTGAGGTGGATTTCATGTTGAGGGGAATTCTTTTTCATCTGATGTCCTAGACCTGCGTAGATCAGTACTCGGGTACGGGAGGTACCACGAGATGCATGGAACTTTGAGCAGTAAATGATAGAGGTCGGGGTTTAGTTGATTTTCAGTTGGGGCGTAGCATTCGCCCAGGGTAAGGCGAACTTTGTGACTTGTGTGTTACAATGGATCGATGTAGTTATTGTGAGAAGGAAACCATTAAGATGGTTGGTATAATGCAATGGATAACCTTGGAGGTTCACCTGTTGGGTCGAGATTAGACCTCGTGCACAGTGTTAAAAAGGGATATGATAAATGGAGTTGAGACTTATGATATTTAGATGTCTGAGGACACTTCTGAGCGAGAATGATTATTATCTTGTGTCTGAGGGAAGAGTGTTGAGAATTCATTGTCCGGATGGGTTCTGATAGCAGTTCGGTGGATGAGCCCTGGTAGGATGTGAACCCTTCCGTTTCTTAGGGCATGATTCAGATCGTTGCTTTGTTTGGTATGAGTGATCGGTAGCCGATACTTGGCTTATATCTGGAGAAAATCAGAGGGGTGGTGAGTTATCAGGGTTTATTATTCGAGGAGCGAATAACATAATGATATCTTGAGTGGGCAGTCTAGCGGTGGGCCAGGCCACTAAAGCTTCCAGATTTTTTAGAATGTTAGAAAACAGTATCATAGCGGCAGAAGGGTTGGTCTTTTACCGGACTTGGGATTTCCGTGAGGATTTAGGAGCCCATACGAAAGATATCGATGTAGTATGAGATCCTTTCGCTGGTACCTTCGGGTTGCTAGATTCAACCTATATGTGATTAAGGAGTGATTTCGAGGACGGAATCTAATTCAAGTGGGGGAGAATTGTAACATCCTGATATTTGAGGTATGACATTTTGATATATAGGAATGAGATTGAGTGGGGGGACTCGACGAGTTGTGTAGCGGCTTGGAGACGTGTCAAATGGATGGACTCGACGAGTCGGGTATCTGACTCGCCGAGTCGGCGTTGTGGACAGAAACCCTAAATCCTTGGGCCCGAGACATATTTAAAGGCCCTTAAGGCCTCCTATTGCGGCTACTCTTCTGGAAGAAAAACCTAAACCGTGTGTGAGAGCTTGGAGTGAAGAAGAAAGCTATTGTGATGCTTTGTGGTCATTTTTTGAAGGAAGAAGTAAACGGCCAAGCTAGAGGATCAAGAAGAGGTGTTGGATCTGCTAAGGTTTCATCCTCAAAGCATCAGGGGAGGTATAAATCTCGATTCCTAACCTCTCATTAGTGTTGATTTCTCATTTGTGGATAATTAGAGCTTTTCTGCTTCATATCTTTTGGGGCTTTGTGGATTTGATAGTTGTGAGGAAGTTTAACCTCAGATCTGGACCCTAGGAGGTCCCAAACGCCATATGACCCATGCTTTTCTCAATTTTCTTGGAGCTTTTGGTGAGTACAACTCTTCTAGGTCGTGTTTATGGCATGTATTGCTCTAGATGCCATGCACGGGCGTAAAGTTAATGATTTTACGTGATTTCTGAGCCCCACGGGTGTAGATCTGGAGATTGGGTGGAGATCATGCCCTGAAATCATCTGTATGCATGAGAGTCTAAATAGACTCGCCGAGTCCAGCTTCTGACTCGGCGAGTAACCTATTGTTTGTCCTGAATAGCTGAGTCGCGTAATGACTCGATGAGTCTTAGGGTCGACCCATTGAGTTGGGTCAGCCAAAGGGCCCCTAAGAGTCGATGAGACTCGGCGAGTGACTATATGCACTCGACAAGTTAGGTAAAAAAGGATTGTTGACCAAGTTTGACTTTTGTTTACCTTAGGGTTTGGTCAACATCAGTAATGGAGATTTCGGAGGATAAAATGGTCTTTTATTTGCGCCAGGATTTAAGAAGAAAGAAGTTGTGGTCCTTGGGGTATTTGAGTAGGATTTTTAAGAGAAAAACTTGGAGACACACTTAAACAAACGTTAGAACAAGTATATTGTGGAATAGTTAATCTCAAAGGATCTAAAAGCTCAACAATAATATAGTTAGATAGTTAGATAGTTAGTTGTGGAAAGTAAAGAAATATAAATGACAACAATTGTTATATCAAGAATACACTTAAGCTGATTCGTAACAAGGAATGCATTCACTCCGAGTTAATAAGGAAGATCAAACTTAGTGATTAAGTCGTAGAGACTTGCTCCGAAGAGAGGTTATAGTTAGATATGTTTCAGTAATAATTTATAGTAAGAAGAGTAGAAAGATAGAGAAATGAAGAAGATAAGTTAGAAATATATTCAAAATAATTCATAAGTCATCAGTGATGAGTAAGTAGTGTAGAGTAGTAGTGAGAATTGCAAGAGTAAGAAGTGTATAATACAATAGGATGAGTCTCTATTTATAGAGTCTCAGAACTAAACTACAACTCTAAAAGCAGCCGTTCAAGGCATGCTGGATAATTAAGTGTATTACATAAAGATAAGAAAAGTAATCTAGTTAAGTAGACTGTAGTGGAGAAAGATGGACTGCGGATGCTGAAGAAGAACTGACTCCGGGTGCTGAATTGATTGCAGATGCTGAACCGTTATGGTAGGGAGATGGTTTTGGTAGCTGAGTTTAAGAGGGTCACTTTTATGTTTCAGCAATTTCCCCCTAAGTGACATCTTTAACTCCGGTTCAGGTATCAAGTTTGAGGAACTTGATCAAAATCCACCAGAACTTCCTGGCATTTTCAAGCCATATGATTCTTCTAGAAATTTCAAATTGGACTTCTGCAGTAGTATGCTTCGATCTTTCAACTGCGGTCTTGCAGATGTCAAGTTTTTTCTTGCGCAGGCGGTGCATGGAAATCATCGGAATGTAGTATTTGACATTGTCAGTCTTCCGTTTGAATATGATTCGAAGTTCAGGAAAGTTTGTTCTGCCTAGTGATCTTTCTTCGAAGCCTTCGGTAGGCATTGGCACAGGTTCAAGTGGAGGGAGATCAAACTTCTTGATGATCGTGGGGTAGATATTCGCATCTATCTTGGCAAAGTCACAGACTGTATCCTTTAGAAAAGATTTGGCTTTATCAAGCGCCATTTTCATCTTCGGGTGCTTTTCTGCCTTGTTCTAGATACTCTGGCAATGAGGAAGATTTCTTCCGGATTCATGCTTGGGAAGTCTTCCTGGGTGCGTATGTAGTCATGCTCTCTTCTGGTGAGGGTATACTGAATGAAATCAGCCTCCATGAATTTTCACATCTTGTAATTCTTGACTGTGGATGGTCTATCGTTAGACCATATGCTCTCAACGGAGGAGCTATGCTTAGCATAAAAGTAGTTAAGTCTTTCAAACTCCATTGGCAGTCATTTGTGATCAGGGAGGCTGCAGTCAAATGACTCAAATACTGCAAAATATTTGGCATTGGGAGAGATTGGAATATCCCAATATCCATAAGTAGGGGGTTCAGCATATGTGAGATGTGGAGTGTAGTCTTCATTCAGTAGCCTGTGGAGCGGATTGACCCATGAGTTAATCAACGACTCATCTATCATAGTATTGAATCTGCATTCTCTCCAGATGAGTTCAGCAAGCATGGCCGCCTTCCAATCATGTTTTCTTTAAGCTGTGGCAGGGGAGTCTGTGGAGCTTGCTGATGACATATTATCCTCAAGATTTTTAAGGTGAGGAGGAGTCTCCGGCTTTTTGAGTGTGTTTTTTTATAGGTGAAGAGTGAGGAGATGGAGTATTGTGAGATGGTGGAGGTGAGGGCTGCAGTGTGGGGATTTTCTTTGTGATGATGGGGGGATCTGATTGATGGAAGTATCAGAGTGGTGGACTTCTTCATCACATCCCCCTCTGGAGGGATGCAATGGAGGTGCTTCTTCAAGCCATTGCTTAAGTCCATCCACCTTGGCACAGACTTCTTGAAATTAATCTTTTATGGTCTTGGCCAATTGGGAATTGTTTGGAGTAGAGGATCTCAGGGCCATGGAAATTGGTGGTAAGGGGTTTTTGCATTCGGTTGATAGTTGCATGAAGAACAGAGATAGTGGACTCATAAGTAGTATGAGTCTCATCTATCACTTTCTGAGATTGTGCACCTTGATCCGCAATGGCTGTTTGAAGATCCTTTTTGATTGCGGTTACCTCAGTAATGAGGCATTCCGTGGCAGCCACGAAGTCCTTACGGTCAGCCTTGCAGTTGTTTTCAAAGGACCGGATCCCCATCTCTACTTTGAGAGAGATGCGCTCAGCAGCCATACGCTCCCTCGTCTCGAGTCGTTCAATGCGTTCAATCAATGACTGCGGTCCTAGAGTGTCTTCAGGTGGAGGTTGGGTAGGTTTAACTGCAGCTAGAATTTGATCTACTTTGGCTTGGAGACTTAGGAATTCCTTCCTGGTGACAACATCCTTTTCTTCTTCTTTTTCTTTTCTTTAGGCTTTGAAGTGGAATGTTGAGAACCACTAGACTCCTCTCCTTCTTCAAACATCATTAGGTCGTTGTCTGAAGGGTTCAGCTTGTTGACCTCTTGGATGTCTTCATCATCAAAACCGAAGGTAGGGGCTGAGCTGAGTTCGATTGTTGGCCCTTCGTCTTGTGATGGATTTACAGTAGGAGAGGGAACAGGAGTTGGAGTAGGAGGAACTCTGGAGGTACCTGCGGCTGTGCCAGCAGCTTGAGCTTTTAACATGGTTTCTGCCATCTGATCCATCCAGTTTTGAACCTTTAGAATTGTGGCAACGGTATGGGCATTGCTGATGGCATTTGCCCAATACTTGGCCACTGACTGGATCTCCTGTTCTTTTTGTTGTTGTTGCTTGATCTGTTGCTCCTTGCGAGCTTCGAAGGCCCTTCAAAAGGCAACTTATTTCTTGTTTTCGGCATCAGTAGTTGGTTGATACCGACTCCAAGAATCACTTGAGTCATCTCCGTCAATTCTTTGAGAGCGCACCAAGGTGTCCCTTGGGTTCACGGATCCTTGCACATGTGTGCTCACCGTGCCTACACCACCTGTAAAGGATGGAAACAAAGTAGGATTTCCTGGGCTTCCTCGGTCTCCTTGACTCGTGGTCAAGGCTGGCCTCGGCCTAGTTCTGGAATATGTTCAAGAGGATAGAGTCTAACTCCTCGGATTGGTGTTTGAAGTGTTTGGGATATGTTCAAGAGGATGGAGTCTAACTCCTCAGAAGAAAAAACATGCAGTCAGGAAGCTCTGGAGACCTTAGGGCGATCTCCAGATTTATCTGCTTGAGATATAACTGGGGGGCTGTCTCCACGTTCAGATGATGATGATGATGAAACAAACTCACATGATGAGCTTGAGTGGTATTCGATTGTGGTATTGAATGGGTGTGTGGCCACCCCAAGGACTACCGAAGCCTTTTGAGAGGCTTCAAATTTTGTCCGGTCTCGCATATGTCTAGAGGTTTCTATTGTTTTTCTTTTTCTTGAGGATAGATATTAGTTGTCTATCTTCCTCAGAATCACTGCTCGATACAGTGGTGGGTTTGGTTTTGCGTTTCTTTAAGGGTGCTGTTTGTTTTGGAGCATCCTTCTTTGGTGTGCTTTGTTTCTTTTTGGATGCCACTGTCTTTCTCCTTTGAGAAAGATTAGACAGTGTGGTAGCAGAGGGGACTGCGGTGCCCTCAGGGATAATGGTTGCGGATGGAAGAGGTGGGGTAGAAGGGTATGGGATAATACCCTCCGTTGCCTCTATGTGGTCTGAGACATCAGCAGTCTCATGACCAAGAAAAGTAAGAATGTGGGTGGGAAGCCTGTGGATAGGTCCAAATAAAGTTTCATCAGAAGAGGGGTTGTACCTTTTTAGATCCTTAGTGATAAAGAAGTTGATGTCACTGCTCATGTTAATGCCAACATCCACGTGTAAGCCAGAGATGCATAAGGACCAGAAGAGAGGAAATGTGAGCTCGGTTGGGTTCTCCTTAGGGTGCTCTTTGGGGATATATTGGAGGAAATCGTCCCAAAGAATATGCCCATAGTTGACATCGTGGCCTGTGTAGATGCTCCACACCAATTCAAGTAGCTTCAAACCCATGTTGTCGATGCCTCCGGTTCTGTCGGATAAGCAATGAATGACGAAGTGACACACAAACTGCCAAACCGTAGGCAGTTGGTTCTTCTTCAACTCACCAATCCCTCAGATTGGTTTCTGATACCCCATCTGGTATAGTGCGGTGGTGATGTCAGATAGTGATGGTGTGAAAATCTTGATGGAGGGTTGAATCAGAAGATTAATGTCGGACAAGAACTTCTCTTTGGTCAACATGACCAAAGAATCATTAATGAGGTTGAGGTTCACTTCTTGAGGGTTTTCTAAAGGGCGATATGCAGAAAAAGCACATTTGAAGAGTGTAGAAAAAAGAACGACGTCTGTAAAAGCATCAAATGTACCAGATAGAATATGGTTCTTGAGAAACTTGATTATTAGCTTGGTTGGGGCATTATATGAGGGGTGATCTTCAAAAACTGCTCTGAAATTGCTTGAAGCCATCGTTGGAGAGGAACCAGTTGGATTCATAGAGCCTGGAGCCTTGGATTGTGTTCTTGGGTGCACCTTATTTCGCCATTGCGAGAGAAGAAGATGGAGTTCGTGAGAGTTATGGGGGTTTTGAGAGTTGAGAGAGAATAAACAATAATCGAAGAGCGTAAATGACTATTAGGGAAGAAGACGGGTTTATAAAGGGGGTGAAAAGGTTTTAACGCTAGGTAAAAGATAGAAGAGGGTAAGAAGTCGAATGGGGTTTTTTGGGGGGAATCAATGATTTTGTGGATTAAATCTCAGCCACACGAAAGTAAAAACGGGTTTAAAAATATTTTGAGAGATTTCCAAAAGGGGTTTGCATTTAATGTAGGATTAGACGCATGTCAATACGTCAGGTAATCGTGGGGGTGATTAAAGAGAAAGTTGTAACTGATGGGACGTCGTAGGGAGAGGAAAGGACAAATCAAGGATGAGTTTATTGGAAAATCGTTATTTTTGTCATCATCCCTAAAGTAGGTCTGATACGGGGTTTATTCAGAAAGAGAATGTGATAGTTCCTAAGAGGAATGTTTTATTTTATTTAATGAAAGATCATTAAATAGCACACAAAGATTCTAGAGTTAATGAAACAAATGAGAAATTATTATGATGTTCACGGATGGAGACATCATTGTGGTTGAGAATCTTTATTGCGGATGAACAAAGGAAAGACTGCTGTGAGGAACTGTGGGAAAAACACTTGTACAAAAGTTAGAAATAAGAGACCATTAGAACCAATGAGAGATACATATGACATATGGTTGCGGTACCTAGACTGCGGTACCAAAACCATCTATCATATGTAATTCTCACTTAGAACCGCAACGGAGACCAATGATGGTCAGCGGTAGCTAACTCTTCAGAAAGAACTGCGGGTCCGGATTCATCATTCCCAACATTTGTAATAATGTATTGAGTTTTGTAGAGTCAATTGCTTTTGTAAAAACATCAACAATCTCTTCATGAGTAGGAACAAATATGAGTTCAATATTACCTTTTTGAATATGATCTTTGATGAAATGATACCGTAACTCAATATGTTTTTTCTTGGAGTGATGAATAGGATTATGAGAGATCGCTATAGCACTTTCAGTGTCATAGTAAATTAGTATCCGCGGAATTTTGTAGCCGTAGTGTAGCAATTGTGTTTTCATCCAAAGAAGTTGGGAACAACAACTGGTTGCAGCCACATACTCGACTTCTGCAGTAGATAAAGATACACACATTCGTTTTCTTGAAGACCAGCTGAGAAGTCTTCCTCCTAAGAATTGGCATCCACCAGATGTACTTTTTCGATCGAGCTTGCATCAGGCATGATCCGCATCTGTGAAAGCTTGAAGACTGAAGTTGTTGGATATTATTCCTTTTATATATCAGCTCAGATACCGATTGTTGGAAATATAAAAATCTGATCACTGCGACAAAAGGCTCGGTTACCGGTCACTGTGTGATAGATATATAAGTTTAAGATATAAGATGTAAATATATATAAAGAATAATAATTGCGGAATAAGTATAAATATGAAAGCTATAAATGACTGAAAGCTATAATAATATAAATGACTATATTTAAATGACGTAAAGCTATAAATAATATAAATGACTGTATTTAAATGACATAAAGCTATAATAAAAAATATATATATATATATATATATATATATATATATATATATATATATATATATATATATATATATAAGTATATAAATATATATCAAGTAGGTTCGTCAATAAATTGACTGAACTGGACTCGTGGAACGACTGGTCGATATTTGTTCTCTTGGAAGGACCGGTCGATATTGGGACTCTTGGAACGACTGGTCGATATTTGTTCAAAGATCAATCCGGTATTTGATAAGTAGTAAAAAGTTCATTTTCATGTAAAATGGATTGTTTACAAAACAGTGCAAAGTACACGAGTCATGTATTTGTATACGGGTATCGGGTGTTTTGAGGAGATTTGATGAGGTTGGAGTGGGTATTTGGAGGGTGTTAGGAGGTGGAATAAGGTTGTAATTTTGGTGGTGTAAGGCAGCAAAGATGGTGAAGTTGAAGGAGCTTTGGGTGGTGATGGATGTAGATTTTCGGAGTAAATCTCTCTGGATAGCCAATTCTCTCTCGCGTCTCTTTGGGGTTTCCCGTGGTCAAAATCGTCCACGAAAATTTCTAGATGTAGGTAATGTCCTGAAGAATTGATGGTGAAAATCTCCCTAGTAGTATTTTGGCTGTGTTGTTCTCGCTTTTTTGTTTTCTAACATGAAGATTCTGAACTCAAAAACAGAAATCTCTCTGGATAGCCAATTCTCTCTCGCGTCTCTTTGGGGTTTCCCGTGGTCAAAATCGTCCACGAAAATTTCTAGATGTAGGTAAGGTCCTGAAGAATTGATGGTGAAAATCTCCCTAGTCTTTTTGTGCTTGTACCGAGCCCAGTTGTCTTCGTTTCTGACTTGAAGATTCTGCTGTCGAAAAACAGCAAGTGGTGATGGTTGTGGTTATTTGAAAGGGGTTTTTTTTTGGAGGAGGTTTAAGGATGGTATTTGGAGGGTGTTAGGAGAGTATTTTGAGGTTGTTTGGAGGTTGGAATGAGGTTGATATAAGGTGGTGAAAGTTTATGAAGATGATGATGTTTGATGGGTTGAAGATGAACACCTTGAGTTTGAATGAAGAAGATGAAGATAGTTGATGATGTTCTTCATTTTTGGTTGTTGTTGATCTTGATGTTCTTGGTTATCTCCAGGGATGAAGATTGAGAGGGTGTGGTTTTACAAAGGAAAATTCACTATAACATATGAATCTCTCTTAGTCTCTTATATTCTCACTTACTCTAAACATACACTACATACACATGTATATATATGAGAAACAAATATCTAGTAGTAGTACACTTGAGTGTAAGTTGAAAGATGCAAGTTGATGTAGAGCTAGGAGCAAAGAACGTGGGAAGGTTTTAGGCTTCTTCATCCTTGACTTTTCTTGACTTCCTCCTTTGTTTGACTTATTCAACACATATACATATCTATATATATAATACATATATATATAACACATACATATATATAATACATATATATACATACGTATATATATATATATATATATATATATATATATATATATATATATATATATATATATATTGGTGAAACTTTTTAGTCACACAGCTAATTTTCTCGTCTATGCGCGTGCTTTCGTATTTTCCGTTTTATCACGCATTCATGAAACCTGAAATAACTGATAATATTTGTTAGATTGTATAAAAACAGTTCATCTTATTTCAGTTATGGTCACATACAAGGTTACATAAGAACATTTTTCAACAATTTCCCCCTATGTGATCATTGCTGAAATAAGGACAGGTATGATATAATCATATTGACAGTTTAACTTTTGAAGATTCGAGATAAAAGATTTGTCAATAGATAAGATATATATAAAACCATAGCAATTGATTTGAAAGTTTGTGACTTGGTTTAACATATCTTATGTAAAAGATTTTCAGAAATTTGTTTCCGAATCAAAGTCTCAGGTTCGGTTATCAAAGGGTAGCCATATATGTATCTAAAGAAATTTCTTAAGATTTTATAGCATTATTAATGACGACAAGTGGTTTAACAGGTCGATTCAGATGAACACTCATAGGTATAGCTCACACTTCACTTGGGTGTTTAGTTGTTCTGGCAGCAGAACAAGTTAATGATCACTAAAAATGAGTGATATCTCTCTCTGACGACTCACACTCATATTGGAGGTGTTCAACTATGCTTTTCTTGAAAGGTCACTTAGTCTCATTATTAGATAATCAATCACATAAGACTGGTTTCGGCATTACTCAGCGGGTTTCTTCATTCATGCCATTAACTTTCTCTCTCTCTCCGTCGGGAAATACATGTAGAGGGGTTTAGCAATTTTCATAGTGCAGTTTGCAACTAAGAACTTTCATTGATGAAGGCTACAGTATCCCGGGAAATCCTTTGTTGTTGCAGCTTTTTCTTTGATGGTATCCTTTTTGTTGATCAATATCCTTTTTGTTGTAAAAGGATATTTTGTTTTAGCATCGAGAATTTGCTACATTTGAGAAAATTGGGATTTTTGAGAGTATCTATCTTGCGGGATTAAGATATCCCTTTTTGTGAAAAATGGTTAAAAACAGATCACGAGATCTTTTGATGTTTGCTTTGAAATAACCATTTGATTGAACTTTGTTTGAAAATACCAAATGTAGAGTTTTTTTTGTTTTGTTTGGTATTTCTTCGGTGAATGATTTGGCTTTCTTGTTGATTCCTTTTTATCTTGTTTCGTCTTTTCTTGTTGATGGATCACGGGATCTCAACACATCATTTTTGGTTGGCTTATATCTAGGTAGGGATTAGTGGCATAAAAGACAGTTTGTCTAGTATGTATGAAATGAATGTATCGTCCCTGGTCATTTTGATATCTAAGCAAAAATGAGACCGTGACAAGGTATAATCGGATATACCTTATAAGCAATAGTGACACACCTAAGCTCACAAGAAATGAATTCCACAATGATTCAGATTGATGAGGCACAAATTCTCACATGGGTTTTTGTTTTCATCTGAACCTCCTAACCTTATGTCCCTTTTTGAAATCATCAATAATGAAATAAAATTGAAGGAAATAAAGTTATGTACATTATGAAAAGTAGGAGATTTGAACCTTCACTCCAATTGAGAATCAATATGACTTAATATCTTCATCGAGCATAAGCATCTGAAAATTAAGTCAAAAGACGATTAATCACAAGGTTCTATAAAAGCTTATTATGGCAAGTCTTTTATAATATTTTTGAAGATTTGTTTTTCTGAATGTTTTTGGAAATATTGGTTATTTCAATGTTTTTGGTTGTTTTGAAAAGAAAGCAGTTTTCAAATGTTTTTGAATTTTCTTTTTGAATGAAAGTAAACACACTTTTGTACAAACAAAAAGTAAAAGTTTAAGGATGGATGTTATCTGGATTTAACATTCCTAGACGGCCTAGGAAGTATTGAAACTTCGTTTCATCGAGAGCCTTAGTGAAGACATCGGCAATTTGATCTTCAGAGTTGATGAAGTGTAGTTCGATATGACCCTTTTGAATGTTGTCTTTGATAAAGTGATATCGAATGTCGATGTGCTTTGTCATGGAATGGTGAACGGGATTGTGAGAAATGGCAATTGCACTAGTTGAGTCACAAAATATGGGAATTTGTGAGATTTTGAAGCCATAGTCACGCAGTTGAGTTTGCATCCATATGACTTGTGAACAACAGCTGGCGGCAGCGACATATTCAGCTTCTGCTGTTGATGTGGATACACACGTCTGTTTCTTTGAAGTCCAACTCACTAGTCTACCTCCTAGGAATTGACAGCTACCAGATGTACTCTTCCTATCCAGCTTGCATCCTCCGTAGTCTGAGTCGGTGAAAGCGTTCAGCTGAAAATCGGATTTAGCTGGATACCAAAGGCCAAGTTTGGGAGTGCCTTTAAGGTATTTGAAGATGCGTTTCACAGCAACTACATGGGATTCCATAGGATTTGCTTGGTATCTAGCACAAACACATGTAGAAAACATGATGTCAGGTCTGCTGGCAATGAGGTACAAGAGTGATCCGATCATTCCACGATATCTTTTCTGGTCAACGGGTTTGCCATTTAAGTCTGCATCAATTTTGTATCCAAAAGCCATTGGGGTTTTTGCGGTATTGGATTTTTCCATTGAAAAACGAGTGAGTAGGTTTTTGACATAATTCTCTTGGTTGATGAAAATGCCATCAGTTGACTGTTTGATTTGAAGTCCGAGAAAAGTAGTCATCTCCCCAATCATGCTCATTTCAAATTTGCTCTTCATTAGATCTGCAAACTTAACACTTAAAGATTCATCAGTAGAACCGAAAATAATGTCATCAACATATATTTGTACGATTAACAGATGTTTATTAAAGATTTTACGAAAGAGTGTTTGATCAATTGAACCTCTTTTAAAACCTGATTCTTCGAGAAAGGTTGACAACGTGGCATACCAAGCTCGAGGTGCTTGTTTCAAGCCGTAGACAGCTTTCTGCAATTTAAAGCTGTGATCTGGAAATTTGGGATCTTCGAAACCTGGTGGTTGTTGGATGTATACTTCGCGATCTATCTCTCCATGTAGGAATGCACATTTAACATCCATTTGGAATACTTTGAAATTCTTATGTGCAGCATATGCAAGAAAGATGCGAATTGCTTCAATTCGGGCAACTGGAGCATATGTTTCATCGTAGTCGATTCCCTCTTGTTGTGAATATCCTTTGACTACAAGACGTGCCTTGTTTCGACAAATGATTCCTTGATCGTCAGTCTTGTTTCTGTATACCCATCTTGAACCTATAACAGTAACATCGGGTGGAGTAGGAACAAGATTCCATACGTCGTTTCTTTCAAATTCTGCTAGCTCTTCTTGCATAGCTTTTACCCAATCTGGATCTTTTATAGCAGAATGTATGGTTTTGGGTTCGGTCGTGGATAAGAAGGCTCCAAATAAACATTCATTTGTGGATGCGCCTCTAGTCTGAATGCCTATGTTGGGATCTCCGATGATTTGGTCTGTTGGATGATTTCTGGTCCACTTTATTAAGCGATTCTCTTCCGCTATAATAATTGGAGTTTCAGTATCCCATTGTTCTTCTCCGGGCATTTCATCTTGGAATAGGTTTGAAGGTTCCCCCATAAATGATGCATCGGGATTGTTTTGGCTATTTGGGGTTCGGGTGTTTAAAGGAGGATTTGGTGTTTGTTCCAAAGAGGAAGTATGTGTTGGTGGTTCCCCCTCGAATTGATTTGCATCATTTTGGTTTGTTTGTGGAATTACTTCACTGGGTGTTCCTGTAGGGTCAATTAAAGTAGTTAGAAGTTCAGAATTGTAAGCGGTTTTTGGTTGTTCAAAAAGCAAATCAAGATCGATTTCAATGTCTATGTCAGGAGAAGGTGTTTGTTGAATTGGATTTTGAAAAATATTTTCAATCATTTTTGAACCAAAATGTTCACGATCCAATTTCCTAACATAAAATTCATCGAAATGAACATCGGTACTTTCTTCAATTACTCTAGTACGTTTATTCAGTACTCGATAAGCAGCTGAAGAAAAAGAGTAACCAAGGAAAATTCCTTCGTCCGACCTTGATTCAAATTTTGAAAGGTGATCTTTATTATTCTTTACGAAGCATCGACAACCGAAAATATGGAAAAATTTGATGTTTGGTTTTCGGTTGTTAATGACTTCATATGGTGTTTTATGAAGATGTTTATGGATTAAGGAACGATTTTGAGTATAGCAAGCTGTGGCTATTGCTTCTGCCCAGAAGTATTGTGGCAGATCAGCGAAGATAAGCATTGATCTTGCAGCTTCACATAGAGTTCGGTTCCTTCTTTCGACAACACCGTTCTGTTGTGGAGTGTATGGGGCTGAGAAGTTGTGTTCAATTCCTTTGTCTTTGAGAAATGAATCTAGAGTATTGTTTTTGAACTCTAAACCATTATCACTTCGGATTCTTCGAACAGGTCGTTTCAACTTCAGCTCGATTTGTTTGATGAAGTTGATCATCTCTTCAGGTGCTTCTGATTTTAGTCTTAAGAAAAAGACCCAAGTAAAGCGCGAGAAACCATCAACGACAACAAGAATGTACTTCTTCCCTTGAATGGTTTGGGTTTTGGCAGGGCCACAAAGGTCTATGTGCAACAACTCTAGTGGTTCGGACACACTAGATTCTGAGATGCTTTTGTGAGTGGATTTGGAAAGTTTTCCTTTTTCACATGCGGCACAAAGAGTTTCGTTATCAAGCTTCAGAAGTGGTAGCCCTCGAACAAGATCATCGCCGATTAATTTGTTGATGTACCCAAAGTTTAGATGGGAAAGGCGGCGGTGCCATAACCAACTAATATCTGCTGGGGCTTTAGATAGCAGACATATATCGGGTTTACCATAGATAAGATCCATGTCAAGTGGATACATATTTCCGGCACGGTCAGAATCAACTATAACATCTTTGGTTTTGGCGTCCATGATCAAGCTTCGTTGTTTGGTGAAAAGAACTTCAAGATTGTTATCACACAGTTGAGAAACACTGATGAGGTTGTGTTTCAGGTCATCGACGAAGGCAACTTTCTTTATGGTAAAATTACCATTTGTTATGTTTCCATAACCTTTGATTTTTGCTTTCATGTTGTTGCCGAAGGTAACATCTTGATTGGTTTGTATAGGTTTGAAGTCACGTAAGTAGTTCCGGTTTCCTGTCATATGCTTGGAGCAGCCACTATCAATATACCATGTATCATCATTGGGTTCTCCAGCATTAAGTACCTACAATCAGACAGAAACTTTAGGTACCCAAATCTGAATGGGTCCTGGTTTGTCAGTTGTTATTTTGGGTGCTTTTCTTAATGAATTTCTTTTATCATTTGACTTCACATTATTGTAATGGTTTGGTTTATAACGATGGAATGGTTGAGGTTTGATTTGATCTATCAATTTTACCCAAAATGCGATTTGTTTTTGAAAACCTGTGGGTTGATAAGATCTGTGATTTGGTGAAAGATATCCTAGATGTGAAGGTTTGTTTGAAAAGTTTTCTTCATATCTGGGATGTGATGGGCGGTTTTGAAAAGCTTTTTGAGGATGATGGTTTGAAACTTTCGGATGTGATGGTTTTTGAAAGTTCCTTGAATGATTAAAAGTAATATCTTGAAAGCGGTTTTCAAAAGGTTTTTGAAAAGATTTTGGTTTTTGTTTGGAAACCTGTTTATGAGGTATGACGTTTGGTTTCTTTGGTTGTTTTTCAAAAAGGTTTGGTTTGATTAGTGGGGTTTTGGTGACTTGAATGGATTTTTTGCTTGTTTGTTGTTTCTTGGAGTATTTTTGTCCCAGACTAGTTTTTCCAACAATTGATGAAGTCATTGTAGGAAAAGCAGTTGGTATAGAAGTACTACCATCCTTATAAGAGGAATTTTCTCCATTCAAAAAGTTTTTGAGTTTAGTGGTTCCATCAGTATTTTTGATTTGGTGAGTTAAAGGACTTGCAGAGTCTGTTTCAGAATTTACAACTCTTTTGAAAGACTTTTTGGAAACACTGAAAGCAGTATCATCTGGACTACAGTTGATAACTGTTTCGTCATCTGAATCTTCCTCATTAACAGATGTGAAAAGATTATGTAGAGTAGATTCAGAGTTTTCACAATTCGTCATGTTTTTCTGTTTTGCTTGTTCAATTTCAAAGGATTCTCTTCCAATTCCTGGTCTATAATTCGTATCAATTTTGCCAGTTCCCAAGGTGTTTGCCTTGGTGAAAATATCATCACTTAGTTTTCTGGCAACTTTGATAGAATCCATATTCCATATCAGTCTTTTATTCTCGGTTTCAAGAGAATTGATTTGTTTTAAAGAATCAGTCAGCTTTTCATTTAAAACATTGTATTTGTCAGTTGATTCTTGAAAGTCTTGTTTCAACTGAAGGATTTCCATTTCTAAAACATCTTTTATTTCAGAAGAAATGACTGACTGATTTTTTAGTTCCAAATCCCTTTTCTGAATTAGGGACTGATTTAATTGTTCCAAGACGTGATTATAATCTTCTGATTTTCTTTCAACGTCTCTTTCCAATTTGCTTTTCGTTCTTGTTAATTCTCCAAATTTGAGTTGCAAGGTTTGTAACTCAGATTTGCAAATATCATAATTGACCATTGTGTCATGATATGTTTTGAGATCAACTTCCAGACTAGTCTCAATTTTGGTTATGTGGGACTCAAAAATTGTTTTGGAAAAACCAAGTTCAGAGATCATAGACCATACCTGTTCTATGACGTTTGGAGCTCTTGAAGGTATTTCAACACCAGCTACGAAGCAGAAGTTTGATTGTGTTGGTTCGTGTTCAGCTTCGTCATCAGAAGTTGGCCAGTATTCCACACTTGGTTCATGGATTGCCATCAATGCTCTTTGCTTTTCTTGGTTTTCCAGTTTCTTCAATTCATCGGCTCTTTGAGCATAGTATGCTGAGTCTTTGATTTTGGTTTTGTTTTTGGCTCGACATTCTCTGGCATAGTGATTTGTTCCTTTGCAGTTGTGACAAATGATCACTTCTTCATCACTATCATCCTTTTGACTTTTAATCGGAAGTCTTTCAGGTGTTTGAGTTTGGGCTTGTTGGGAAGGTTGAGAATGGTTTTGTTGGAATCTAAAATTTTGGTTGTTTTGAAAACCATTGTTTTGATTGTTGTAACCTTGATTTTGGAAACCTCTATTTTGATTTTGAAAACTATTGTTTGGATTGTGATTATGACCTGAGTTGGGATCGTTTTGAAATCCCTGGTTTTGAAAACCTTGGTTTGAGTTATTTTGGAAAGAAGGTCTTTGAGAATTTTGTCCAAAGTAAGGTCTAGGTTGAAAACCTGAGTTGTTTTGACCAAAAGATGGTCTTGGTTGAAAACTTGAGTTATTTTGTCCAAAAGATGGTCTTGGTTGAAAATTTGGTCTAAAATTTGATTGACCATGATTTGGGATAAATCTCTGGAGATTTGTGTTTGCAACCAACGCACACAGTTGTTGATAATCTGCTTCATCATTTGAATCAGACTGGAAGGCTTGGTTTTGAAAAGATGTAGTCTGATTAAAATGATTAAAGTTTTGATCATTGAAAGGTGTTTGGTTTTGAGAAGTTGTGGACACAAGTGCAAGTGGTCCTCCAAAAGCTGCAATGGTTGGTGGGTCAATCGAGGATTCATACGATTGAAGTTCTCCATACAAATTGTACAAAGATTCGGTATGAATAGCTGGATTTCCCTGAATAATGAGTTTAACCATTTTCCAGCTTTCGAACAGATTGTTTAAAAACTTGAGATTTATCTCGTGTTGTGTCTTTTTGATACCCAAATTGTTCATTTTAACCATAATCAAATTGAACCTATCATGAGCATCATGGATGGTTTCTGATGAAAGCATTTTGAAATTATCAAATTCATTCAAAACAGATGTTCTTTTGTTTCCGATGATTCTTTTATTTCCACAAAAACGATTTTTCAAATTCTCCCAAATTTGATTTGCGGTTAACAGTATAATGTCATCCATTTGACTTAGAATACTGTGAGGTATTCCAGAAACAAGTTCCTTTTTGGCTTGGAGTTCCAACTTTTTTGTAATTTCAACTTGAGTGGCTTGATTTGTAGCAAGAGTAGCCATATTTTCTGGAGTAACATATGTTCCTTCTACACACTTCCAGACATCTTCATTTATAGCATTAAGATGAAGATTCATACGGCCAACCCACGAATTATACTCTTCAGGAATAAGTATGGGTGCCCGTGAACCAGATCCTAAGCTATTTGCAATGGAGACAGAGTTCATGTTGGAGTAATTTGCCAAAGACATTTTTTGAAAGGATTTTGAACAAGTGATATTAAAATGAAATTTTTAAAGAAAAGCTTATGGAAGGTTTATAAACGCTATAACCAAAAGTTTTTCGACAAAAATTTCAAGGTAAATCACACAAGCTCTGATACCAATTGTTGGATATTATTCCTTTTATATATCAGCTCAGATACCGATTGTTGGAAATATAAAAATCTGATCACTGCGACAAAAGGCTCGGTTACCGGTCACTGTGTGATAGATATATAAGTTTAAGATATAAGATGTAAATATATATAAAGAATAATAATTGCGGAATAAGTATAAATATGAAAGCTATAAATGACTGAAAGCTATAATAATATAAATGACTATATTTAAATGACGTAAAGCTATAAATAATATAAATGACTGTATTTAAATGACATAAAGCTATAATAAAAAAAAATATATATATATATATATATATATATATATATATATATATATATATATATATATATATATATAAGTATATAAATATATATCAAGTAGGTTCGTCAATAAATTGACTGAACTGGACTCGTGGAACGACTGGTCGATATTTGTTCTCTTGGAAGGACCGGTCGATATTGGGACTCTTGGAACGACTGGTCGATATTTGTTCAAAGATCAATCCGGTATTTGATAAGTAGTAAAAAGTTCATTTTCATGTAAAATGGATTGTTTACAAAACAGTGCAAAGTACACGAGTCATGTATTTGTATACGGGTATCGGGTGTTTTGAGGAGATTTGATGAGGTTGGAGTGGGTATTTGGAGGGTGTTAGGAGGTGGAATAAGGTTGTAATTTTGGTGGTGTAAGGCAGCAAAGATGGTGAAGTTGAAGGAGCTTTGGGTGGTGATGGATGTAGATTTTCGGAGTAAATCTCTCTGGATAGCCAATTCTCTCTCGCGTCTCTTTGGGGTTTCCCGTGGTCAAAATCGTCCACGAAAATTTCTAGATGTAGGTAATGTCCTGAAGAATTGATGGTGAAAATCTCCCTAGTAGTATTTTGGCTGTGTTGTTCTCGCTTTTTTGTTTTCTAACATGAAGATTCTGAACTCAAAAACAGAAATCTCTCTGGATAGCCAATTCTCTCTCGCGTCTCTTTGGGGTTTCCCGTGGTCAAAATCGTCCACGAAAATTTCTAGATGTAGGTAAGGTCCTGAAGAATTGATGGTGAAAATCTCCCTAGTCTTTTTGTGCTTGTACCGAGCCCAGTTGTCTTCGTTTCTGACTTGAAGATTCTGCTGTCGAAAAACAGCAAGTGGTGATGGTTGTGGTTATTTGAAAGGGGTTTTTTTTTGGAGGAGGTTTAAGGATGGTATTTGGAGGGTGTTAGGAGAGTATTTTGAGGTTGTTTGGAGGTTGGAATGAGGTTGATATAAGGTGGTGAAAGTTTATGAAGATGATGATGTTTGATGGGTTGAAGATGAACACCTTGAGTTTGAATGAAGAAGATGAAGATAGTTGATGATGTTCTTCATTTTTGGTTGTTGTTGATCTTGATGTTCTTGGTTATCTCCAGGGATGAAGATTGAGAGGGTGTGGTTTTACAAAGGAAAATTCACTATAACATATGAATCTCTCTTAGTCTCTTATATTCTCACTTACTCTAAACATACACTACATACACATGTATATATATGAGAAACAAATATCTAGTAGTAGTACACTTGAGTGTAAGTTGAAAGATGCAAGTTGATGTAGAGCTAGGAGCAAAGAACGTGGGAAGGTTTTAGGCTTCTTCATCCTTGACTTTTCTTGACTTCCTCCTTTGTTTGACTTATTCAACACATATACATATCTATATATATAATACATATATATATATAACACATACATATATATAATACATATATATACATACGTATATATATATATATATATATATATATATATATATATATATTGGTGAAACTTTTTAGTCACACAGCTAATTTTCTCGTCTATGCGCGTGCTTTCGTATTTTCCGTTTTATCACGCATTCATGAAACCTGAAATAACTGATAATATTTGTTAGATTGTATAAAAACAGTTCATCTTATTTCAGTTATGGTCACATACAAGGTTACATAAGAACATTTTTCAACAGAAGTCATTTCCTACGGGATACCATAAACCCATAGATTTGCTTCCTTTAAGATACCGAAGAATTTTTTTGGCTACGGTCATGTGTGACACTTTTGGATCAGCTTGGTATCTTGCACACACACCAGTTGCGAAGGCAACGTTAGGTCTGATTGTTGTGAGGTACATTAGTGAACCAATGATACCTCTATAAGTCTTGTGATCCATAGATTCACCGGAGGGATGAGCAGAGATCTTATAATCGAAGGCCGTAGGGACCTTAGCAGAAGAACAGTTATCCATTGAATATTTCTTTAGAAGTTCAGTAGTGTATTTCTCTTGATAAATGAATATTACTTGCTGAATTTGTTTGATTTGGAGACCTAGAAAGAAATTAATCTCTCTATTCATGCTCATTTTGAACTTGTTGGTCATGAGCTTAGCAAATTCATCTACCATCCCTTGATTAGATGACCCGAAGATGATATCATCCACATATATTTGAACCATCATGAGGTGGTCACCATTTGCTTTTCTGAATAATGTGGGATCAATCACTCCTCTCTTGTACCCGGATGAGACAAGGAATTCAGAGAGTGTTTCATACCAATCTCTTGGGGCTTGTTTCAAACCATAGACTGCTTTTTCAAGCTTGTAGCAGTGGTCTGGAAATTCAACATTATAAAATCTTGGAGGTTGTTGAAGATAAACCTCTTCCTTTAGTTCCCCATTGAGAAAAGCACTCTTAACGTCCATCTGGTGTACCTTGACGTTTTTGCGGGCTGCGTATGCTAGAAAGATCCAGATGGCTTCCATGCGGGCTACCGGAGCATACGTTTCATTGTAGTCAATGCCTTCCAGTTGACTATAGCCCTTGGCAACTAGCCTTGCCTTATTCCTGATGACATCCAAGATTCATCTAGCTTGTTCTTGAAAACCTATCTTGTACCAATAATAGTATGACATTGTGGGAGGGGAACAAGTTGCCATACTTGGTTTCTTTCAAATTCTTCCAGTTCTTCTTGCATTGCGGCTATCTAGTCTGGTTCAAGCAGTGTTTCTTTGATCGTTTTGGGTTCTACGGAGGACATAAATGCTGCATAGTGGCAGTGATCAGATAAGTCCTTGGAAGATCGAGTTTGGATACCTGTAGATGGGTTGCCAATAATTTGACCTGGTAGGTGGTCTTTCGTCCATACATGAAGACGTGGCAGCAGATGATCAGCAGCAGCGGTAGAAGGGATATCTTGGATGTCAGAGGAATCTGCGGTTGGAGATGGCAGTTCCACCTTGATTTGAGAACATCCTGCTGAATCATCTTGATCTATTGGAGCATAATTTTCTTGAGTAGACGGGAGAGGTTGAGGTTCCCCCTGGGTTGCGGACGGGAGTTCCTCTGGATCCTGAGAAAGTTCCCCCTGGATTGCAGATGGGTAAGTGACAATCCTTGGATCAGTTCTAGTGTCAATATCCTCTATGAATTCATCATCCGAATCCGAAGGTGCGTTTGATGATAATACTTCTCTGTGGGCAGGAATACGAGCAACATCAAGTACTGGAACCTCAACGGTTGTGACTAGATCCGGAGTAGAGGTTTCCCCCTCAACCGGAGAGGTGGAAGTATTTAGAGATACTACTTCAGATAGAGATGGTCCGGATATATCAGCATGTTGTTGTTGAGCTGCGGGTATTACCAGAACTTCGGATAGTTTCGCCGTTTCAATAGGATCAAAAAGATCATCATAATTGACTTCAACTAGATTTAAAGGTCCTGAAGAGGCAATAATGTCTCATTTCATGATTGCAGTGGTTTTGGTGGACGAAAGGGCGTTGCGCATGTGAGAATCATCAAATTTCACATCAAAACATTCAATGATCAACCTTGTTCGTCTGATGAGCACTCGATATGCAACCTTGTTAGTGGAATAACCAAGGAAGATGCCTTCGTCAGATTTTTGTGCAAACTTGTTGAGTTGGACTCTGTCGTTGATCACGAAGCATCTACATCCAAAAATATGAAAGAAACGAACATTTGGTTTGCGGTTGTTGAGACCCTCATATGGTGTTTTATTGAGGCATTTGCACACGATACTTCAGTTTTGAACAAAGGATGCGGTTGCTACTGCTTCAGCTATGGTTCCTTCTTTCTACTACACCATTTTGTTGTGGTGTATAGGGTGCGGAGAAGTTGTGAGATATACCTTTGGAAACCAAGAAACTGTTGAGAAGATGATTAGTGAACGCGGTTCCATTATCACTGCGGATGTGTCTAATTGGAAACTTGATTTGAAGTTAGATTTCTTTAATTAGGTTGATGATGATCTGCGGTGTATTTGATTTGAGTCTAAGAAAGAAGACCCATGTGAAGCGTGTATAGTCATCAAAAATAACCAGTATATACTTTTTGTGGTGGAGAGTGGCTACGGTTGAGGGACCGTAGAGATCAATGTGTAATAGCTCTAGTGGTTCAGAAATAGAGGAGTCCATTATCAGAGGATGACTTGCTTTTGATTGTTTGCCGCATTCACAAGCTGGACAGAGAGTATCGTTGCTGAATTTGAGAATGGGGAGACCACATACTAGTTATCCAGTGACCCGATTGTTGACGTACCAAAAGTTGAGATGAGCTAGCTTGTGGTGCCATAGCCAACTGACTTTGGATATGACTTTGGACAGAAAACACAACTGTGGTCTGCCAATGATTAGAGAGACATCCAAGGGATACATGGTACCTTCGGATCGAGATTTGATCATAAATGAGCTTCTATCACTTGTCATTATGTAACAAAATTGGTCATCGAATTCAACACGATGTCCTGCTTTACATAGTTGGCCAAAACTGATGAGATTGTGTTTAAGGCTTTCTACATAAGCAACCTTCTGAATGGAAAAGTTCCCCGTAGTGAGAACACTGTAACCTCGGATGACATCGTTGGCATTGTTGCCAAACGTGACATTTCCACCATTGCATATAGGCCTGAAATCCCGAAGGTTGTCGAACCTTCTGGTCATGTGCAAGGAGCAGGCACTATCAATTAACCATTCTTCTTCTTGTTCCTCCTTGCATAAAGCCTGAGAATTACATGGTTAGTTTAGGCATCCAAACAAGTTTGGAGCCAGGGACAATTTGTGTATTTCTGAATGATGCATAGTTCGAGGTTGCATGTACAGGTCTCTTGTCAACTTTCAGACCTAGTCATGGGTGTTTCTTCAGATTTGGATATTTGTGAGTTTTTTGAAAAATATGAGGTTTCTGACTTTGATATGATTTGACATGAGATAAAACCTGTTGACAACTACACTGACATTTACAAAGAGTCATTTTGTCATTGAATCTGAAATTTTGCTTGGTCAACGCTTTATAGAATGAATTGGACTTGGTATTGGTCCGAGGTGGGTAACTTCTGAAATATCTAACATGCATGTTGTTTGGTTTCTGAAAAGTTTGTTTTGAACGAGGTTTAGCACATGTAAAACTTTGAGTCCCTTTAGGTGGATTTGGTAAGATAACCTTCCATTTGTTGAAAGTTTGATGTGATTTTAAAAGTGTTGGAGTGGGTAAATTTCCTTTCAAATTAGCGTCATTTGAGGAATAGACCTGAAAAACGTAGTTTCTGACAAGTTTGACGCCTTTTTGGGTTGTGCCAGAAGTAGTAGGAATGACTTTTGAAACGAGACTTTCCTTTTTGCTTGTTTTCATGAAAGAAGAGTTTTTTGAAATGTAGTTTGTGAAAACAAACTTTTCTAGACTTTTAGATTTTGGAATTCTCACATGTTTCTTATTTTTTGAAAAACTTTGTCTGTTTGTTCCTCGAGATCTAATTTCTTCTTTGAAAGCTCTTTTTGCCAAAGACTTTGGTGAACCGCAGTCATTGTTATTCAACTGCGGTTTCCTGGAATTTTTTGAGTGATTTTGAAAACGTGCGCTTGAATCATCAGAACTTGAGGATTCTGAAATTTGAGAGCATTGACCTACTTCAAAATTTTCTATGGGTAATTCATGAAATATTGGCTGAAGAGTTGTGGTTCCTTGAACTGATGACTTCGGTAGAGATGAGTTAACTACCACAGAGCAGGTCTTAGATGAAACTTCGGTGGGACATTTGACTATAATGTGATACACCGTGATATGAGGACAAAGATGGAATGTCTTTTGAGACTTCGGGGCCTTCAACGACAATTTCTTCATCAACTATGGATGAGGATTGACAATTTGAGTGAATGGTGCAATAGATAGGAATTTGATCACATGTGTGACTAGAAGCCTCAGACACAATTTCCTCAATGACACAATTATTGCTTAAATTCTGTAGTTTACCGAAGTGAGTTTTAATATCTTCGGGAAAAGTCTTGTCATTTATAGGGAAATGAAATTCTCTATCAGGAGGGACATACAATCTATCTTTGTTGAACCGAGTTGTGGAATCCATTGTAGTAGGATATCCATTTGACCAACCCCAATTGTATGTATTGTCCACGGTTCCATTGTTTACCCAATTTTCAATAGCCTCACTTTCATTAAACAAATTTTCAATTAAGAGATTTGAACGTACAATTTCTCTCTGAGCTAAATCTCTTTGGTTCAAAGCTATCTCTAATTGGGTTGCACTTAACATTCTAGCATCTTTTTCTAACTCTAGATCCTTCTCTAATATAGCCATCTTAAGTCTCTTGTTATCCAGTTGCCCTCTCACATGGAACATCTCTTGGGACGCAATGTTCTTCTCATCTAAGGCTTTGTTATAGTCTATAAGGACGGCAACACAAGTGTCATTAAGATCATCAATGTAGGGTTGACAGTCATGCATACTATAATTTAAAGTTTGGATCATGAGTTTTACCTGTTCGACGATGCTTAGAGTCCCATCCTTTGCCATGTAGCAATAGTTTTTGTTCAACAATGTTGACCCATCATCATCCGCAGTGGCCAGCATGCAAATTTTCCCTTTTCCTTTAACACTGTTGATGGTCTCTTCTTCATCTCTGGATGACCAAACTTGATGGTCTCTTTTAACATGGGCTACATATGCCCTTGCCTTTTATTTTTGTTCCAACTCTTGAGCCATTCTAAGATAGAATGCTCTGTCCTTGACTACATTGGCGTTACAATCTTTTGCGAAGTTATTTTCTTTATTGCATTTTTGACAAATCACAACATCAGTCTTATCTTTTGATTGAGTACCGGAGTCAGTGGTCTGAGGAGACTGTTGTACCTCTTTTGGTTTGTTGTTCTGAGGGCCTTTAGAAAATCGAGAATGGTTGTTCTGAGAACCGAAGTTACGGTTGAATGGAGGTTTGTTGAACTGTTGATTATTGCAGAAGGAAGAAGGTGGTATGCGGTTGAATTGTTGGCTAACCAGAGCAATAGCCTTCTGAAATTCTTTTTCATTATCATACTCAGAATCCGCTTTGTACGACTGCGGTGGAGTGTCATACGACGAAGAGTAGGGTGACTGCGGTGGGGCTTGTGCTATGAGAGCAAGCGGTCCCCCGAAGTCAGCACAGTCTTTGAGTACAATGGATTCTTGTGCTTGAAGCTCTCCATAGAGTTTGCAGAGTGAGAGAGAGTGAATCTTTATGTCTCCTTGAACTATCATCTTAGTCGTAGTCCAATGTCTTCCCAATCCATTATGAAATTGAAGATTTGTTTCATGGTTACTGCGGATGGTGCCCGCATTGGATAACTTAGTGACTATCAGGTTGAACCTCTTGAAAGAATCTTCCAAACTTTCACGAGTATGAGCTTTGAAGTTGTTGAAGTCTTTGAGTGCGGTGGTGAGCTTCTTGTATTGTGCTTGTTCTGAGCCTTCGTATAGATTCTTGAGTACATCGCATATCTCTTTTGCTGACTTGCAGTTTTTGATAATATAAAAGTTGTCAGGAGCAATGCCATAGGAAATTTCATAAAAAGCAACATCATCATTTTCCATTTTATCGAGATCATCCTTGGTGGGACAGCTTATGGCTGATTGACCTTCTCCTAGCCTGGTTGCAGCGCCGTCAGTTTGGATTGGTGTAAGGACTGGAACATGTGGTCGTTCTTCCATGGATTGCCATACATCTCTTCCCAGTCTTCTTAAGTACCTCTCCATTCTTTGTGACCAGTGATGATATTCATTTGCTACCAGTATTGGAGCTCGGTTAGAACCACCAACACTATTGGAGACATTCAGAGATAACGATTGTGCCATTTGAGATTTTTTTTGTTTTTTTTTTTAAGAAATGAGCTTTAGTGGTATAGAAGTCTTTATGAAAAATCAGATTTCCAACATTCAAAAAGCAACCACTTTGGATCTGATACCAATTGTTGAGAGAAAAACTTGGAGACAAACTTGAACAAACATTAGAACAAGTATATTGCAAAATAGTTAATCTCAATGGATCTAAAAGCTCAACAATGATATAGTTAGATAGTAAGATAATTAGTTGCGGAAAGTAAAGAAATATAAATGATAGCAATTGTTATATCAAGAATACGCTTAAGCTGATTCGTAACAAGGAATGCATTCACTCCGAGGTAATAAGGAAGATCAAATTTAGTGATTAAGTCTTAGAGACTTGCTCCGAAAAGAGGTTATAGTTAGATATGTTTCAGTAATAATTTAGAGTAAGAAGAGTAGAAAGATAGAGAAATGAAGAAGATAACTTAGAAATATATTTAGAATAATTCATAAGTCATCAGTGATGAGTAAGTAGTGTAGAGGTAGTAGTGAAAATTGCAAGAGTAAGAATTGTTTAATACAGCAGAATAAGTCTCCATTTATAGAGTCTCAGAACTAAACTACAACTATATAAGCAGTCGTTCAAGGCATGCTGGATAGTACAGTGTATTACATAAAGATAAGTAATGTAATCTAGTTAAGTAGACTGTAGTGGAGAAAGATGGACTGCGGATGCTGAAGAAGAACTGAGTTCGGGTGCTGATTTGACTGCGGATGCTGAACTGTTGCGGTAGGAAGATGGTTGCGGTAGCTGAGTTCAAGAGGGTCACTTTTATGTTTCAAAAAGGATCAAGGTAATAATCAGAGATGTGTAATCTATGTGTTTGGCGGAGAATAGTTCGAGATGACCGAGTACAAGAATACACTAATCGACTTATGAGGTATCACACCCCGAAAACCGAAGGCGGAAACATTTCTGGGGTTGACTCCACGTTGAGTATCAAATCCAATGCACATAGTAAGCAAAGTAAACAACCATTACATTACATATATAAAAGTTTACATTTGTTTCAAAAGTAAATTGTACAAGTGATACATAGTATATATGAACAAAATAAGACGTGTCTTGAACATACTCCATCTTTGCCGAAAGGAATCATCGGGTACCTGTCTAATGCGGACCTGTGAGAATACAAGCAGTTTGAAAATCAGCATAATGCTGGTGAGTTCATAAGCGGTTTTGTTTTCTGAAAATGTACGGTTTCCTTTCTGTTTCTGAAAATGATACACACCAAGAAAATCCCATATTTTCTTAAAAGTTGGTTATCGAATCCCAAAATGTAAAGTAAAAGATGTACACTGAAAACATGTTTACCCTTGTGAATTGTAAAGTTTATTTATCTGGTTTGTTACACGTTTCTTGCTATCTTCAAATGTTACCCTAGGAAAATCCCATATTTTCCTGAATGTTGGTTACCAAATGTGAAAGATGTATACAGAAAACCTGGTTACCCTTGTGAAATGTATTAGTTTTAACACATATATAAAACTAATATATACAAAGTAAATTAATTACTTTATTCATTATTACTATTAAGTAAATCTCTCTTACCCTAATTGCGAGATCCATAACCATACAATAGACTAGATATGGCAATAAGTAGTCCACATCACCTTATGACTTTCGTCACCCATGAACCATTTTGGTTCGGCTGTAGCTAGCAGCCAGGTGCGGGGTAGTCAGCCCCGTATAGATCTATACACTCATGTCACGCTCCCTATCCAAGAGATTCTGGTCACAGATGTGGTCCTCCACTCGCGTATCTCTGTGGAGTGTTCACCGAGGACGTGTCTCCAATTATATAGGATTAACAAATTTACTAGTAATAATACAACAATCCTCCACTCGCGTATCTCTGTGGAGTGTTGCCGAGGACAAAATAGTGTACTAAACTTTATGCTAAAGGTTCAAATGTCATGCTTTTAACTGATATGATGTGAAAAACCATTTGTGAAAATATAAAATACAACATTTTATAACGTATTTCACAAATAATATGTTTACGTGTTCTGCATGTTCAAACGGTTACCTGTTACGATTATCAGTGTTAAAAGCATATGAATTATGAAACACACCCATGTAAAACAAGTTTTTAAGTACAAGTATCCCTTGTACTTTGCTTGTATTCTCCCCCTGAAAAACAGTGAAAAAATTGAAAAAGGGTAGGGGTATGAACTCACCAGACGAGAATACGCGACGATTTGAATGCTAAGCGTTGGTTTGGGGCTTGATAACACGTGAGGTTCCTATGTAATATGAAATGGTATAAAATATATCTAATTAGACTTTAACCCACTAATTAGTTATGATAATACACTCCAATGAGCGAAAACACTTCAAAACAAGTGTTTGGAGTGAACCGGGTGACATCTACGGACGTGTGGGACTTGGGAAATGAGTTCACTCTTCAAGAGTAAACTCCTTATGGAGTTTTCGGCCATAAGACGATAACCACATGAGTTCACGGCCGTGAACTCATGGTTGGTAGGTTTTATGGTGCTAAATGTTCAATTAACACTTGGGAAATGTTAGGATGAATTTATCTAAGGCTTGGGAATAAATTAAATCACCATAAACGCCTTCAAAGGAAGTTTACGGCCCTAAACATGGAGTTTACAGCCGTAAGCTCCTATACCCTTCTTAAATGGATGATTTAATTGCCGTAGACTAATCACATGTGATTTAAATAATTTATACAAGCCCTAGAATGAGATTTAAGCATCATATGACTTGTGTAAGTGAGTTCACGGCCCAGGAACTCGTTCTTGGAGAGTTTACGGTTGTGAATACTCAAATGAGTGGATTTCATCATGTTTAAGGCCTCCAAATTGATTGTGGTTAGTTCTAGGATTTATTCCAAGGCTAATGGTGTGTTTACATGGCTTTTAAACACTTGAAAATGAGTTTACTCTCCATGAGGATGAGTTTATGGCCCAAGCATCTTCTTGGGCAGTAAACTCATGTTTACTCCTTAACAATCATGGTTAAGGTGTTCTAAGTCTGAATTTGTAAGCCATAAAGTCATATCTAGGTCCTAATATTGATTTGGAGGGGTTTTAAGGCTTGAAAACCCACTCTTTATGTGTTTACCTTCCATGCATGCTCCAGGGCCGTAAACTCATGTTTGAGGTCCTAAATCATTGATTAAACTCGGATTTGAAGGCTAATGAGGTTGAACAACAAGTTAGGGAAATTACCTTGAAGATTTGAAGCCTTAAATTGAAGTTTTGGAGCTAGTTCTTTGGTTTGAGGAGAGAGGTTAGAGAGAAAGTAGTGAGAGAGAGAAAAAGCTTCAAATGGAATCTTAAACTTCTTTAAATAGTGTCTAAGATTTGGACACGGTGGAATTCTACCCGATACCGATGTTAGACGGGGCTTTTGCTCGCACCCGATGAAGTTGTCGTAACCCGATATGGTTGATTCTAAAAATTTTCCGATTACTAGAACGGGGTGTTAAAATGAGTTCTAAATGTGTTGGGACATCCATTAAGTCATACTAATAATCTCAAATTAATGACTTAATTTAATTGCGTAACTGAAACGAAATTGGAAATGACGAATGGATTATCGAAAAGGATTACAAATATGGTACGAACTTCGGGTTGTTACATGAGGTGAGTCTTCTCACTATACTTTACCTAGAGTGGTAATTAGAGTTATGTGGCAGAGTATGTTGTATGCTATTATATGATGTGATATCTGTTTGATTCTGTGCTATGTGTGATTCAGAGTTACAGAGTAGGACCGAACGGTCCACAGAGTTAGGACCAGAGGGTCCACAGAGTTATGGGACTGGAGGGTCCCACTGAGACACTATGACAAGAAGGTGATATAGAGTTATAGCCTCGAGTGGCTATTATGTGTTGTATGTGGTATTTTGGGGAACTCACTAAGCTTCGTGCTTACCGTGTTATGAGTTATGTGTTTCGGGTGCTTCTCAGGTTCACAGGAAGGCGATGGATTGATTGTACACACGAGATAAAGGGTTATGTTTTGGAGGATCCTGGTTCATCAATTGAACAATTACGAATTTATGTTTTGTTAATTTGATAATTGGGATTTTGGGAAACGTATTATAAGCAATTTTTGTGATTTTAAAATAAAAAATTTGTTTGAAAAATTCACGGCGTTACAGATATACACTCGTAACATTATTTTTAATGTTAAAATAATGTAACACACTATTCACATAGAAATGTTATTAAGGCTCTTGTGAGACGTACCTTCATTGTACCTACCTTAGTGTACACCGTAAGTCCTGTAGTTATAACCAGAGTCTCCTGGAGGGTGAACGGGAATTTATGTATAAATCTATACGAGGTTGCCACCCTACACCTGAGCTGCTCGCTACAGTTGGACATGCCAGTCTAGGGTGAGAAATGTCTTCTACGAAACCAAGGCCTGAAGAACATCAAGACAGGCACTCTGTCATATTAGTATGGTTATAACGACTCACATAGAGACTAACAAAACTATTATAAGTTCTACACTGAATATACATACCACTCAGTTTTTGCAAAGTATAAACACTGTGTTGATTATTTGCATTGTCCACCTCACTCCGATCTATGGGTTTAAAACCACCATTTTTCATGACATAGAAAATACAGGATTTTTTGGGAATCACTCTCGATACATTTTTCAAACAAGATAAAACAAGGATACACATGCTATAATACAAGATTTGAAACAAAACTCACAAACTATTATTTTACAAGAAAATATCGGATTTTCTGGAGTTTGTAGCTAATACAAAGTTTTTCTTACAAATATATTTTTGAACTCACGAACATTTTATATGTTGGCGCTTTCAAAATAACTTGTATTCTCAGCAACATATTAAACAACTTGGCAACTTTACACTTTTGGATGTTGTTATACTTTCTTTCTATCATACACTTGATATTTTTGGGATGTCATTTTATCAACAAACACAATGATGTAAACTATGTATGTTGTTTTATTTTATGCATGGTTATGATGATGTCTATGTTTCATTTATACACACTTGTTATGATATTACAAGATGAAGTCATTCTCTCCCGGACGTTTCCTCCGTTTCGGTTCGGGGGTGTGACAGTTTGGTATCATGGCATTGTTTATAGTGAACTAGCATATCTAACCATACAAGATATACAACAATAAATACAATGGGACAAAACACTATGAACAAACAGAAGAAACTAATAAAAGTTTGCGGAGGAGTTAAACATCGCGGTTTAACCCGGGCAGTTATGTAGTCGTATTGGGGATAAATATAGCATGATCAACTATAATTATTCAAAATATGACCAACATGTGTTTGGAAGTGATCGGGGTGGACAACGAATCCGAAAAATGTCAACCTAATACCCAAAGGAATGATAATCCGAACATAAACAAATAAAATACTATATGAGTATTTTAACAGTAAATGAAACCTTTGTTGCATTTTCTTATATTTCCTCTTCGTGCTTATATTCTCGTGCAAACGCTATGGCCATATTCCATCTTCAAGGAGATCCTACCTTACCCAATCAGGGAACGAAGGATGGCTCGAGCCCGATCCAGAAGAGAAGCTAGAGGAACAACCAATGGAAGACCCCGAAGCACCAGAAAAGGAAACCCTAGAGGACCCCGTAGAAAAGGAAGGGGGACCCACATAACCAGTGGTAGACTTCGAGGAGGATGAGTTCGATGAGAGTGATGAGGACGACTCGGACGCGGAGTCCGAAGTCGTCAACCCCCCATATGTAACGCGGGTTCCAAGACACAGGATGGGCCCCCATGGCCTGATGCTCCCATGGGCCCATGACATTTGGGGATGGAGCACACAGCAAGAGGTACGACCACCCTTTGGCATGGACCAAGGAATGTATGACCTCCGACATGGAGGGTCGGCCGACCACGCCTGCCCTGTTATTGTTAAGAGGATACGAGACATTGGGGAGCAGGCCCAGACGACTGTCGCTCAGATGGAGGCAACGAGAGATGAAGTGGAGCACGCCTCGAGATAGACTCAGGAGGTAGTGAGGGACTACCAGGAGAGGCAGGCAGGGTTGGAGGCCCGACTACATGCCGTTGAGCACCATTTGGCCAGGCTTCAGGGTGCATCCACTTCATCATCAGAACCACCAGATGTCACACCCCAAAACCAAGAACGGCGGAAATGTTCTGGGGCGGAGGACGTCATGTAAAGTATCACAACACAGTATAATAGTAAATAATCAAACAACATCATCCATTGCATTAAATATATAATTTTAATACAAGTGTGTTCCGTACAGTTATAGAAACCAAAAATGTAAATCAAAATAATAACATGAGTCTTGGATGCGCTCCAACTTCTCGAACATTGGCCTCGGTACCTGTCTACTGTCGACCTGAGAAGACAAGTTATTTTGAAAGAGTTTATCAGCATTAAGCTGGTGAGTTCATAAGTATTTTAGTGTCGGTGTTTGTTATCAAAACGTTTGAACATGGTTTTAAGTATGAGTTTGTAAAAGGTATGTAAATGTTTGTAAGTGTTTGTAAAAGTTTGAATCTCCTAGAAAAACCTATATTTTCTATTAAAGTAGCCTTCTACCAAGGCATAGCAGTTCTGTATGTCTATTTGTTGTAAAAGTTTGTAATTTCCCAAGTGTAACTATCATTAACAAAATATAGTTTGTACATTAATGTTTAAGTGAAAAGATCTCTAAATGTATAAAAAGGTTAAATTACTGTAGTATTGTAGTGTTGTATTATAGGAACTACTATTGTACTAACTACCTTAAACCAGCTTTATATTAAGGTATCATGTGATTAATTATACCATACTATCGATTGGAAACAACGACAAAGGTATGGTCGTAAAAAGAAATGACGTTTGGCACCCGCAGACCTGCAGGTCTGGCTGTAGCTAGCAGCAAGGTGTAGGATAGTCAATCCAGTATAGATCTATACGCAAATTCACGCTTTCCCTCCAAGAGACTCTGGCTACAACTCGGGCCATGACATTTAAGGCATGCTCTGATACAGTGGATCACAATTCTGTCAATGTACATATGTATATGTAATGTATTGTTACTCGTTCTAGTATTGTTGTATATGTTCTCTTTCTGGTATAGTTGTATATGTTCTCTTTCTAGTATAGTTGTATATGTTCTTCTCCTAGTATAGTTGTATATGTTCTCTTTCTAGTATAGTTGTATATGTTTCTTTCTAGTATAGTTGTATATGTTCTTCTCCTAGTATAGTTGTATATGTACTCATAGTAATGAAATGTATATGTTCTCATAGTAAGAAGTATTGACTCATGAATGAACTGACTCATTGATCTAGCAATAGTATAAGTATGATCCTATGCTACCCCGATGGTAGCTTACTAATGATGTAACTAGTACGCATGAATATGGAAGCACTTTTATGTCTATATACATACACATGATATATAATCAATATTGAAATGACCTTCGGACGACTACCCGATATCCCACCAGACCACATCCAAATCGAGGAAAAGGAAACAGGGCAGATGCCCTTCCTAAGCCTTTTAAACATTGCTTATATAACTATACATATACGGGCATGCAATTTATTATAAGTATAAAAAAGTTTAAGTAAAAGTATTTGATAAGTAAAAGAGTTTTTAAAACAGTTTGATAAACAGTTTGAATAGTAATAAAATCATTTGTTTTGTAGTTATTAATCACATGTGATTGATGTAATAACTATAACTATTCAACTTGTATTCCCCCCCCCCCATAAAAGCATTTAAAACGTTTAAAATTATTTCAAAGGTTAATTAAAGGGGTATGAACTCACTTGTGGTGAGTGGATTGGATTGAAGTGTCGGATACTGAGCTAGGTGGCAAACGGAGACTTGTACACACGCACGAGCCAAGTTATCATATAATGAACATATATATAACTAATTAGCCAAATAATAAGTAATAAATTAAGTTGGGACACTCTAGAACATGAAAACACTTTGTATAAGTGTTATAAGTCCTAAGGGTTGCATCTAAGTTGTTGTGGGACAAGGCGAAAAGGGTTTGGGGTTCCAAAAGACCTTATATTTGTATTTACTCTTCATCAAACCCCACACAAGGAGTTTATAGTCGTAAACCCTTGAGTTTACGGCCGTAAGCTCCCACACTTAAAGATTTTTTGTGTTTTGAAGTGTTACTTGATTTCTAGAAGAAGTTCTACTTGGTGGTTTAATCCTTGGAGTAGTTTAGGGCATTAAGACACTCCTTTTAGGAGTTTTCGGCCCAAAGGCCATTTCCTTTTGAGTTTACTGTCGTAAACTCATATGGAAATGGGTATTTTTGTGTTTTCAAGTCCCAAACTCATTTAGGAAAGGTTCTAGACAATTATCTAAGGCCAGTGAAGGTATTAGGCTCACTTTGGTACCCCTTTTGATGTTCACGGCCAAAGAACCTTTTCCCTTAGAGATTACGGTCGTAATCTCTCATGGGGATGGGTTTTTGATGCTTTAAGGTCCTCAAATTAACTAGGATTAAATAGAGGCTAATGTCCAAGGCTTTAGTAGTGATTTAGGCACTCTTTGGCCTTTGTTTTTGGAGTTCACGGTCCAAGAACTTCTTGGGCCGTGAACACCTAAATCTTGGTGTTCTTGAATGATTTCTAGGCTCAAATACACCTACATATAAGCCTAAGACAGTTACATAACACCGGGAAAGGACTAGGCATCATTTAAGCCTTATATAGGAGTTTACTCTCCAAGAACGTTCTTGGGCGGTAAACTCCCGAATCTAGTTGTTTTGCTAGTAAATCTATGTTATTAAGCACATTATAAGCATTATAAAACAACTAGTGAAGTGTACTCACAATTTGGGATGAAAACCTGAATATCCGTGAGAGAGAAAATGGCTTTTCTCTAGTTGGAAATGTAACTAATGAAATAATCTGGTTAAGAATTATATTTATAGTCCTGGGATTTTTGGCCGAAAATATTATTATTCCGGAAATGAACTCTAACATCATGAAGTTTTGAAATACTCGAGTTTCACAAACCCATGTGCATCCACTCTCCTGATATCTCCTTAAATGTAAACCCTGAAATACTCAAACTTATTCGGAAAATCTCAAATTCACTGTAACTAGTCTAGCTTCTATTGACTTGATAATATTCATACGTAATGCAAATTTCGGGTTGTCACATCATCCCCTCCTTAGATGGAATTCCATCCCGAAATTAGAATTTAAGCAAATAAGTAGTTACAAATAACTAAGTAAAAAGACGAGGACATTTCAGTTTCATCTGATCCTCACGCTCCCAAGTGAATTCCGGTCCTCGCTTGGCGTTCCAGCGAACCTTAACAATCGGGATACAACTTTGCTTCGTTTGCTTGACCTCACGGTCCATGATCTCTACCGGTTCTTCTGTGAAGTTGAGGCTCTCGTTGATCTCGATCTCGTCGAGTGGGATTACAAGAGTCTCGTCGAATAGACACTTTTTCAAGTTAGATACGTGGAATGTAGAACGTACGTTACGAAGTTCGTCAGGTAGCTTGAGTTTGTAAGATACGGGGCCGATTCTTGCGAGAATCTCGAAGGGTCCTATATACCTTGGATTAAGCTTCCCATGCTTACCGAAGCGTATCAAGCCCTTCTAGGGTGAGACTTTAAGAAGGATTCGGTCTCCCACCTGGAATTCCAAAGGTTTCCTTCGCTTATCAGCGTAGCTCTTTTGTCGGTCTCTAGAGGCTTTCAATCGTTCACGGATCTGAACGATTTTCTCTGTCGTTTCCCGAATGATCTCTGGACCGGTGAGAGTACTGTCAGAAACTTGCCCCCTAGCTAATTGGGTATCACCCACTTCAGCCCAACACAGAGGAGATCTACACTTTCGGACATAGTGGGCTTCAAATGGAGCAGCCTTGATGCTTGTGTGATAATTGTTATTATAGGAAAACTCGACAAGGGGTAAGTGAGTATCCCATGCCTTTCCAAATTCGATTACACAGGCTCTCAAAATATCTTCCAGTGTTTGGATGGTCCTCTCACTTTGTCCGTCGGTCTGTGGATGGTAGGCTATGCTCATGTTCAGCCTTGTTCCCAGGGAGTGTTGTAGCGATTGCCAGAGTCTTGAGGTGAACCTACTATCTCTATCGGAGATAATGGATATAGGTACACCATGTAGTCGTAAGATCTCCCTAATGTATGTTCTCGTAAGCTTCTCCATTTTGTCAGTTTCTTTGATAGGCAGGAAGTGTGCAGACTTGGTCAATCTATCGACGATGACCCATATGGTATCAAGTCCACTCGTTGTCTTGGGTAAATTGGTTATGAAATCCATATTGATCCGCTCCCACTTCCATTCTAGAATCTCTGTTTGTTGTAGTAAACCGGAGGGCTTCTGGTATTCGACCTTAACCTTTGCACAAGTAAGGCATTTACCTACGAAGGTAGCAATCTCTGCTTTCATATTAGGCCACCAGTATAGCTTTTTAAGATCCAGATACATCTTATCAGAACCCGGGTGGACGGAATACCGAGTGTTGTGCGCCTCGGTCATGACCAAGTCTCAGAAACCACCGTGCGTCGGGGTCCAGATCCGGTTCATGAAGTATAAGGCTCCGCCACCCTTGGCTTCTAAATTTTTATCCATTCCTCGAAGGGATTCAATCGTCACATTTGCAGGTTTCATGGCTTCAAGTTGGGCCACCGGAATTTGCTTAGAAAAGTGTGAATGGATGGTCATTGTCAATGACTTGACCCTACGACCAGAATATTCCTTCCGACTTAGGGCGTCTGCTACTACGTTGGCTTTACTAGGATGATAACGAATATCACATTCATGGTCACTGAGTAGCTCGACCCACCGTCGTTGTCTCATGTTGAGCTCCTTCTGATCGAATATGTGTTGTAAACTCTTGTGGTCGGTAAAGATAGTGCTTTTCGTTCCATACAAGTAATGTCTCCAGATCTTCAGAGTAAACACCACTGCTCCTAGCTCAAGTTCGTGGGTCGTGTAGTTAACTTCGTGTGTCTTCAACTGTCTCGAGGCATAGGCGATGACCTTACCTCGCTGCATCAGAACACACCCGAGCCCCTGATTCGATGCATCGCAATAGACTATGAAGTCTTCTATTCCTTCGGGGAGGGATACTATTGGTGCGGTGCATAAGGCTCGCTTGAGAGTTTGGAACGCTCTTTCCTGTTTCTCTTCCCAGTCGAAGGCCACGCCTTTCTGGGTCAGTGTTGTAAGAGGCTTCGCAATTCGGGAGAAGTTCTGTATCAACCTGTGGTAGTAGCCAGCGAGACCTAGAAACTGCCGAATTTCTGTAGGCGTCTTCGGTGCTGACCAATTCTCAATGGCCTTAATTTTGTGGATTCCATATTCACTTACCACGTGTTCTAAGAATTCGACTCTTCGGATCCAAAATTCGCATTTAGAGAACTTCGCATAGAGCTTCTACGCTCGTAAAGTTCCTAGAACTTATCGCAGATGATCGCCATGCTCTTCCTTACTTCGGGAGTAGATCAGGATGCCATCAATGAATACAATGACGAACTGATCCAAGTAAGGTCGGCATACTCTATTCATCAGATCCATGAAGACTGCGGGCGCATTGGTCAATCCGAATGGCATCACCACGAACTCGTAGTGTCCGTAACGAGTTCGGAAGGCTGTCTTCGGAGCATCCTCCTCTAGCACTCGTAACTGTTGATATCCGGATCTTAGATCAATTTTGGAAAAGTAGTTCGCACCTTGCAGTTGGTCAAATAAATAGTCTATGCGAGGCAGATGGTAACGATTCTTGACCGTTAGCTTGTTGAGTTCTCTGTAGTCGATACACATACGGAGTGATCCGTCTTTCTTCTTAACGAATAAGACCGGTGCTCCCGAAGGTGAGAAACTTGGTCTTATAAAGCCCTTGCTGAGCAGTTCGTTAAGTTGACCGGATAGTTCTTGCATCTCTGCTAGTGCTAATCGGTAGGGCGACTTGGCTACTGGGGTAGCTCCTGGAACTAAGTCAATTCTGAACTTGACCTGTCGTTGCGGAGGTAATCCTGGTAGCTCTTCTGGGAAGATGTCGGGAAAGTCGCTCACTACTGGAATGTTCTTTAGTTCCTTTGTTTCGAGGCTCGTATCGACGATGTGAGCAAGGAATGCATGGTATTCTTTACGTAGATACTTATGCGCTTGAATTCTTGATATAATACGAAGACTCGCACCTCGTTTGTCGCCGTAGATGATATGAGTTTCGTTAGACGGGAGGTTTAGACGGACTGCTTTCTCGTAGCACATGATGTTGGCGTGATGAAGACTTAACCAATCCATGCCGATGATAACGTCAAAGCTTTTAATCGAGACCGGCATAAGGTCGATTGGGAATGAATGGTTATAAAGAGTTAGGGTACAACCTAAGTATATGTTATTCGTGCTTTCAGTTTTTCCATTAGCCATTTCTACTGTGAATTGTTCTTTAAGTGTGTGTGGTTGTTTTTTAAGCATGCAAGCAAATTTATGGTTCACGAAGCTTCGCTCCGCTCCACTATCGAACAAAATGCATGCATAGGAGTTATCGAGGAGGAATGTACCAGTCACCACCGTCGGGTCAACAACTGCTTCCCCATGGCCTATTGCTAGTACCCTCCCTGCTCCGCCATCATTCTTCGCTTTAGGGCAGTCCCTCTTAAAGTGACCTGCTTCACCACATCCATAGCAGGTCGGGCTCGCGCCAGAGCTGGGGACTTGGGCGATCGGCCTCGCCGGAGATTTACAGAAACGGACTGTGTGTCCTTTCCTGTTGCAGTTAGTGCACTGCATTTCACCGCAGGGGCCATTGTGGTGGTAGTTGCATTTGTTTCACTTGGGCAAATTTCCAACATACTGCCCCACCGGACCAATAGCAGCAGTAGGGGTTATTGCGGCATGTACTACCACAATTTGCTGCTTTTTGGCAGCTCGCTGCTTTTTCTTCTTTTCGTCCCAGAGCTTCTGCTTAGTATCAGCGGGTTTGGAGGGTTCCGGGATGGCTAGGGTTGTTGTTGTTGTAGGGGTTTTGACTCCATGGTCAATGAGTCGCTGTGCCAGTCGCTTGGCACTGTCGAAGATAGCGGGGTTTGATGATAGGAGATTCCCCTGATACGGAGGCACTAGCCCCCATATGTAGCTTTCGATCTTTTTCCCCTCAGTGGGAACCATATTGGGGCAGAGGGCCACCAGTTCGTTGAATCTGGCGGGATATGCGACTATGTTGGTGCCCTTCATGGTTAGGCTCCAAATCTCTTGCTCCAATTTCTGGATTTCGCCCCTCGGGCAGTATTCCTCTATCATTAGGTCCTTCATGGTTTCCCAACCCATGTAATTCGCCACCACTAGAGTTAGCGCTTTAACTTGGCCGTTCCACCACGTCAGGGCTTTTCCTTCAAAGGTGTATGCGGCATATTTGACTTTTCTCGCAGCAGGGCATGAACAAATTTCAAAGACCGATTCAGTCTTCTCGAACTAGTGCGAGAGGGCAATGACTCTGCCGGTTCCATGAAAGGACTTCGGCTTGCAGTTGGTGAAATCCTTGTAGAGCACTCTCTCGAGCGCACAGGGATTTCAATAGGAATTGAGTTAACAGGGGTTCCACCTCTGCTGGCATCAGAAGAGTGATACTGAGCCATGGCGGTTGTCAGTGACACATGGAGTAAGTACCCATAGTCCAACAGTTTAATGAGCGTACGAATTGAGATCACAATAGGAAAGAATAGTAGGAAAACACAAGTGTAGAGATTTTCCCACGGATTAGATAGCTATCAATATTACTGGTATTACTGATGTAATAAGTTCAGGGAAAATCGACCTAACAGGAGGTCTTACATCATACCATACGGAAAGTTTGACAGTTCCTAGATTCCTAATTAGAGTACTGAAAGTTAGGAATATTTTACAGACAAGTGCTACTTAGAGCACAAATATTAAAGGCTATTCCTTAACCAAAAGACAAAGATGTACTAGGCATCTTCTAACGACGATGGGAATTCCTCGGGCAAACCCTGCGGTCTGCCACTTGACGAACCACCTCTTGAAGGTATCGCTCATGAGCCCTCTGACGGGCTAAAAGTTCCATGACTTCAGCTCGGGAGGCAGCCAGCTGTTGCTGCAGGGTTTCATTGGTTCTCCTGGTCCATTCCATATCTTCTTCAAAATGGCGGACGCGAACTGTGTTGACACCAGAGTTGGCATCAATCTCCATGACCCGGTCGATGGCTGCATGACCTTGCTCAACATTACGAGCTATTTTGCGGATAATGACGGGCAGAGCTCAGTCAGCAGAACCACCTTCGATGACGTTGTAAAAACTTCGGTCCCCGAAGTATGGTAAGGGTTGACCCTCTTCGTCACTCCAGCGATTCAAGTTGGTTTCCCACAAGGGAGTGGGACCTGGGAAAGCTTGTCGAGGGTTGTTGTTCAGGGCTTGACCTACTGGCGGTAGGTTATTGACTTCAGGCTCAGAGTTAGATCCATCAGAAAAGTTCTCTGCGAGGTGATCACCCAAAGGGATTGGATGCTCATCTTCGGGCTCTTCTTCGATCCACCCTGCGTTGCCTTCATTTGGGAAGTACGGGTCGGCATGATGGAATCCAACCATTTAAATCTACGCGACAAGGGAGGTATACGAATATAGTATATATGTAGCTAGTAGTATCACAAAATACACCTATAGTATTTTAAGTTTTGGTTCTACTGATCTCCTTGTGGTATTGTTGGTAAGTTTTTAGACTTGTTAACAGGCTATGCCATTCCCAGGACTGACCATACATCCACGAGCTCACTTGTGATATTTAACAATCATAATACTTTTGTTCTTGTCATTGTGACACTGATTTAAATATGAATGCAGACTAGTATACTTAATTAAATATTTTAATATTTAAAGTATAGACTCTTGGTCAGAGTGATTTAATCCCAAATGGGTTTATAGTTAGTATATCTTTTATGGGTTGATATACTCAATTCACTATAAACAAAGCTCTGATACCAATCTGTCACACCCCAAAACAAAGAACGGCGAAAACATTATGGAGCGGAGGACGTCATGTAAAGTATCACAACACAGTATAACAGTAAATAAGCAAACAACATCATCCATTGCATTAAATATATAATTTTAATACAAGTGTGTTCCGTACAGTTATAGACACCAAAAATGTAAATCAAAATAATAACATGAGTCTTGGATGCGCTCCATCTTCTCAATAGCTGGCCTCGGTATTTGTCTACTGTCAACCTGAGAATACAAGTTATTTTGAAAGAATTTATCAGCATTAAGCTGGTGAGTTCATAAGTATTTTAGTGTCGGTGTTTGTTATCAAAACGTTTGAACATGGTTTTAAGTATGAGTTTGTAAAAGGTATGTAAATGTTTGTAAGTGTTTGTAAAAGTTTGAATCTCCTAGAAAAACCTATATTTTCTATTAAAGTAGCCTTCTACAAAGGCATAACTGTTCCGTATGTCTGTTTGTTGTAAAAGTGTGTAATTTCGCAAGTGTAACTTTCATTAAAAAAATATAGTTTGTACATTAATGTTTAAGTGAAAAGATCACTAAATGTATAAAAAGGGTAAATTACTAGAGTACTATACTGTTGTATTATAGGAACTACTGCTGTACTAACTACCTTAAACCGGATTTATATTAAGGTATCATGTGATTAATTGTACCATACTATCGACTGGAAACAACGCCAAAGGTATGGTCGTAAAAAGAAATGACGTTTAGCACCCGCATACCTGCAGGTCCGGCTGTAGCTAGCAGCAAGGTGTAGGATAGTCAATCCAGTATAGATCTATACGCAAACTCACGCTCTCCCTCCAAGAGACTCTGGCTACAACTCGGGCCATGAAATTTAAGGCATGCTCCGATACAGTGGATCACAATTCTGTAAATGTATATATGTATATGTAATGTATAGTCACTCGTTCTAGTATCGTTGTATATGTTCTCTTTCTAGTATAGTTGTATATGTTCTCTTTCTAGTATAATTGTATATGTTCTTCTCCTAGTATAGTTGTATATGTTCTCTTTCTAGTATAGTTGTATATGTTCTTCTCATAGTATAGTTGTATATGTACTCATAGTAATGTAATGTATATGTTCTCATAGTAATTAGTATTGACTCATGAATGAACTGACTCATTGATCTAGCAATAGTATAAGTATGATCCTGTGCTACCCCGATGGTAGCTTACTAATGATGTAACTAGTACGCATGAATATGGAAGCACTTTTATGTCTATATACATACACATGATATATAATCAATATTGAAATGACCTTCGGACGACTACCCGATATCCCACCAGACCACATCCAAATCGAGGAAAAGGAAACAGGGCAGATGCCCTTCCTAAGCCTTTTAAACATTGCTTATATAACTATACATATACGGGCATGCAATTTATTATAAGTATAAAAAAGTTTAAGTAAAAGTATTTGATAAGTAAAAGAGTTTTTAAAACAGTTTGATAAACAGTTTGAATAGTAATAAAATCATTTGTTTTGTAGTTATTAATCACATGTGATTGATGTAATAACTATAAGTATTCAACTTGTATTCTCTCCCCCCATAAAAGCATTTGAAACATTTAAAAGTATTTCAAAGGTTAATTAAAGGGGTATGAACTCACTTGTGGTGAGTGGATTGGATTGAAGTGTCGGATACTGAGCTAGGTGGCAAACAGAGACTTGTACACACGCACGAGCCAAGTTTTCATATAATGAACATATATATAACTAATTAGCCAAATAATAAGTAATAAATTAAGTTGGGACACTCTAGAACATGAAAACACTTTGTATAAGTGTTATAAGTCCTAAGGGTTGCATCTAAGTTGTTGTGGGACAAGGCAAAAACGGTTTGGGGTTCCAAAAGACCTTATATTTGTATTTACTCTTCATCAAACCCCACACAAGGAGTTTACGGTCGTAAAACCTTTAGTTTACGGCCGTAAGCTCCCATACTTAAATATTTTATGTGTTTTGAAGTGTTACTTGATTTCTAGAAGAAGTTCTACTTGGTGGATTAATCCTTGGAGTAGTTTAGGGCATTAAGACACTCCATTTACGAGTTTTCGGCCCAAAGGCCATTTCCTTTTGATTTTACTGCCGTAAACTCATATAGAAATGGGTATTTTTGTGTTTTCAAGTCCCAAACTCATTTAGGAAAGGTTCTAGACAATTATCTAAGGCTAGCGAAGGTATTAGGCACACTTTGGTACCCCCTTTTGATGTTCACGGCCAAAGAACCTTTTCCCTTAGAGATTTCGGCCGTAATCTCTCATGGGGATGGGCTTTTGATGCTTTAAGGTCCTCAAGTTAACTAGGATTAAATAGATGCTAATGTCCAAGGCTTTAGTAGTGATTTAGGCACTCTTTGGCCTTTGTTTTTGGAGTTCACGGTCCAAGAACTTCTTGGGCCGTGAACACCTAAATCTTGGTCTTCTTGAATGATTTCTAGGCTCAAATACACCAACATATAAGCCTAAGAGAGTTCCATAACATCGGGAATGGACTAGACATCATTTAAGCCTTATATAGGAGTTTACTCTCCAAGAACGTTCTTGGGCGGTAAACTCCCGATTCTAGTTGTTTTGCTAGTAAATCTATGTTATTAAGCACATTATAAGCATTATAAAGTAACTAGAGTAGTGTACTCACGATTTGGGATGAAAACCCGAAGATCCGTGAGAGAGAAAATGGCTTTTCTCTAGTTGGAAATGTAACTAATGAAATAATTTGGTTAAGAATTATATTTATAGTCCTGGGATTTTTGGCCGGAAATATTATTATTCCGGAAATGAACTCTAACATCATGAAGTTTTGAAATACTCGAGTTTCACAAACCCATGTGCATCCACTCTCCTGATATCTCCTTAAATGTAAACCCTGAAATACTCAAACTTATTCGGAAAAGTCTGAAATTCATTGGAACTTGTCTAGCTTCTATTGACTTGATAATGTCCGTACATAATGGAAATTTCGGGTTGTCACAACCAGAAACCTCCCACCGCGAGTAGGACCCATCCTACCCACCACATGCTCTTAATGTTATCTCTTTTCTTTTTCTTTTTTGTATGTAGGGTTAACCCCTCGATTAAGTGATTACATTACTCGAGGGGGGGGGGGGGAGGTTGTTATGTCGTTTGACTATTATCCCATGTGTTGTAGGGCTTATAAAGACCAAATTTTCACGTAACATGTACCAAAATCATTATCGGTAATGAAACAAGTGTTTGTTTTATTTATGATGTTGTTATCTGCTATGAGTTCTATTTTCATTATTTCTTGATACTATATCATTTCACTTATAAGCACAACCGAATTTTTGAAACGTCAAGACAATAACATATATTCGAAATCATTATATACTCATCGTCCTTCTAATCCATGACAGAAAATGCCTCGAAGATACGCGTGCAAAACAACAACACGCGACCACCACCACCGTCACCTCCGCCGGAGGTAAACTCTGCTGCACTCCAAGCAGTAGTATCAGCCGCAGTCACTGCGGCATTGGCACATATCCACAATGGAAACAATGGAGGTACAAATGGCCAGGGAACAAGAAGCTCCAACCATGGAATCAATCAAGGGGCCATGAAATCATGAAATTATAAAGATTTATCTAGTGCAAAACCTCGAACTTTCAACGGAACTGGTGGGGTGATAACTTTGAAGTACTAGATCAGCAAGATTGAGTCAGTCTTCGAGATATGTGAATGGCCCAAGGAGAGTGAAGTAAAGTTTATGGCATGTACGTTTCTTGATCGAGCACTATCATGTTGGAATGACCATGTTTAACAAACTAGCAGGAGTTATGGAATCTAACTGTGCAAAACTCAAATATTGAAGCCTATATCACTAGGTTTAACAAACTAACACTTCTATGTCCACGAATGATAACCTCTGAGCGAAAGAAAATCGAATGTTTCGTCTGGGGGTTAACTCCTCCAATTTAGGGGAACGTTATTGCAGACAACCCTAAAACATTTGACAGTGCAGAGCGTCTAGCTCAAAAGATGTATGATCATGGAAACAGGAAAGGCACCAAGACTACCATGATAGAAGACACGAAGCAAGGAGAACACAAGAAGAATTCGAGAAATAAAAGGAAAGGGGAAAATCATCAGGATCTTCTAAGAAACAACAAATGGTAGCGGTTCACGTTGTTACCGCTCAAACGTCATCAACTCGAACTGTAACCCCTAGAACCAACCCAACACTTGCGAAACCTTATGTAGATTCAAACCTGAAGTGCAACAAATGTAGATATCATCATATCGATGCATGCAAGGACTTTCAATGCACCAACTTCAATAGAAAAGGGTGCACTGCCCGATATCACATAGCGCCTCTGCCACAAAACAATCCTCAAACTGTCATTGACGGTGCCAGCCACACGTGTTACGGGTGTGGGGAGGCTGGCCATTTCAAGAAGAATTGTCCAAAAGCTAACAACCAGGAAGTCCGGGGATCCGATAGGGTACTAACATTGGGGCAAGGTTGAAGCAGTTAGGGATTCAACTGTTGTCACTCGTACGTTTATCCTGAACAACACTAATGCATGCATTTTGTTCGATAGTGGGGCTGAACGGAGTTTTGTGAGTCACCAATTTAGACACCTACTAAATCAACAACCCCAAAAGCTAAGAGAAGCTTTCACAGTGGAGATGGCTAATGGGAAGGCTAAAACAACCAAAGATATACAAGTAGGATGCACGTTAACACTGAATAACTACTCATTTTCAATCAACTTAATGTTGGTTAATATTCGAAGTTTTGATGTGATAATCGGTATGGACTGGTTAAGCCCCCACCATGTCGATATTATGTGCCACGAGAAGGTCGTTCTCCTTCACTTACCCACCAACGAAACTCTAATCACTTACGGCGATAAACCTGGTGTAAATCTTCGTCTTATCTCGTGCATCAAGGCACAAAAGTGCCTACATGTCACACCCCCGAACCAGACGACGGAAACGTCTGAGGGCTCACGTGACTTAAATTGAAATATCATCACAATGAATATGCATGAAAAACACATACATCACCAACATTACATAGTACAATTGTCATTGTTCACATCAAGTACATTGTTTAAATATTACATATCCATAACATTAATTGTTTGAGAGTCACAAAACATAACATCCTAACACACTTGGTAACTTTCTTAAGCTTATCTGTTACCTGAGAATACAAGTTATTTTTGTAAACATCAACATATATAATGTTGGTGAGTTCATAAGCATGTTTGATATAAAGCTAGTTTGTATTGTTTGTAAAACCCAGAAAATCCGATATTTTATGTACCAAAAACAATTTGCGAAAAAAGATGTGATGATCCCATAAGTGCATATGTATGTGATTTCAAAATGAATAAAGGTGATTGTTATTCAAAATTGATTCTTATGTTATAGTTGTTGTATGTAGGAGTGAATAATGTTGTTCCCCCGGGAAACCCGATGTTTTCTGATATATAAGTAGTATGATAGTTTTGTATTATTGTATCGTCACAACGAATGAATATGATTCTCCATGATTACTTAGATGGTATTGGATCTCTATGTGAGTTGTTATAACCATGCATAATAATGACTAATTCGCCTGTCTTGGCATTTTTTCAAATGTCGGTTTTGATCAAGATTTTTTCACCCTATACTGTTCGAGTCTAACTGTAACGAAAAGCTCAGGTGTGGGGGAGTCACCCCTATATAGATCTATACACAAAATCTCGCTCTCCCTCTAGGAGACTTTGGTTATAACTACAGACTACGTCCGACACTTATTAGTGTTACCTGTTATTTCCCACTAAATCCAACTGAAATTGAATAACATTGTTTAACCACCTGATTTATGTTTACTTGAATAAAAGGGTAAGACTAACAGACGATGAAAAGAGGACATCAGAGGCCCACTAATCACATATGTTATTATAGGTTGTCGAGTATGTGACGGACAAGTTAGCCCATCATGCATATGATTGATTTGGATCTTACTAGCAATGCAAATGGGCCACTAAGGCCTAATAGCATGTAAAAGCCATTAAAGGTCCATTATGCATGCAATTGGGTCACCTAAGACCTAATAAACATGTGAAATTATATTGGACCCAATAATCATGATATTGGGCCACAAAGGCCCAATAACACGAATAGAAGGTATTTGAGCCCAACCCTTGAATCGCTTATGTTTTCTCGAGTTTAAGTTTGTATTGTTGGTATTTCGTTGTCTACTAAATGTTTATTCACTATTATTAAAAAAATAACTTAACGTTTGAATTATAACGAAACTTTATATTATTTATATATATATATATATATATATATATATATATTTATATATATATTTAAAATCATGCTTTATAAACTTGATATTCTTAACCCAAACATTTATAATTGTTTATTTGGCCCAAAAACATTTAGATTGACCATTGTGGCCCCGTTTTCTATAAAAATGGCACTTTTAGTCCCTTTTTTTGAAAATTTACATTTTTGGTCCTTAAACCATTTTTTCTTGACATTTTCCACCCAAACTTTATTTGAATAGTAATTTTAGTCCAAAACTATTGAATTTGTCATTTCCAGCTTTTATTTGTAAAAATTTTACATTTTTTGCCCAATTTCTGTAAGTTTTACAATTTTGACCCAAAAAGCAAAAACTTTGCATCTTTAGTCCAAATTTGGTAATAAACTCATTTTTAACACCTGAAAAAGTTTATTTACATTTTAGACGCATAGTTTGTTGAGTTTTCCAATTCAGTCCCTCAAAACCTCATTTCTTTCTCAACCTTGGGCCCAAAACTCATTAGGCCCAATTTTAAGCCCATTAGGCTAAAATTTATGTTTTTGACCATTTGAAAAGTATTATTTTCATAAAAATCAGATTTTATACAAATAAACAACTTATAACCCATTAGGCAAAAATGACACCCGTAAGGTTCTTTGGTTTTGTTTTTCACATTTTAAACTTAAGGAACCCTAGATCACAACCAAAAACTAAAGAAATCACATATAGCATGCAAACACACATAGATCATCACATAATACTTGTATTCTCCGCCCCCGCCCCCCAAAAAAAAACAAGTAAAATAAAAAACAAAGGGGGTATGAACTCACCTTGATTAGTTGTTTCGGTTTTGAAGAAGATGTGAAGAATATTTTTGGTCCTAGCAAGCCACCTTGAGTTGATTTCGAACTTAAGAAGCTTCTAAGGTGTTCATGGAATAAAGCTTTGTAAGAAAGAGTTCTAGATGTTGTAATGGAAGAAGATGTTTGTGTTTGATAGCACTTACCAAAGATTGACAACCCTTGATGAAGATCCTTGAATCGAAAATAAATTTTCGAGATTTATTTGAAGGAAGAAGGAAGATGATCTTTGAGAGTAATGGAGAGAATTTGTGTAATGTGTGTGTGTGTGTGTTCCTCTCGGCCGAAGATAAGAAAAGATGGGAGAGAGAGGAGTGAAATGACCATTATGGATGTATGTTGGTCTATGCATGGGGATATGAAGGGTAATAGGGAGGTGATACCTCCCAATGTCAACTCTCCCCATAATACTTCTTTTCCCCCTTTTTTATACTTGGGCCGATATTTGGGCTAGGAGGAAAGAGGTAATTTGATTTGGCCCACTTCTTATCTTGGTTTGAAATTATTAGGTCCATAAAGAAGTTTTCAACCTATTGGGCCTTTAGGGTAGTTTACGGCCTAATTTGCATAAAGGAATGAGTTTTATGGCCCATTAGGGCTTATTGGATTTGTTATGGCCCAAAATGTTAATTTTTATGAAATTGGGTCCAATTAAGGCCCATTTAAGGGTCCTAAGCCCAAAATAGTCACACTGGAAGCTTATTGGTCCATTAGGCCCAATAAGGAAATCTTATTTCATAATGGGTTAACCAAGATTTTTAAGTTTGATGGGATTTTGTTGACCATTTGAAGTGTTTGTATAGAGTGTTTGATGGGATTTTGTTGTTATTGAATAAACATCATGTGTACTTTCAAGTTTTTGTCACAAATGTTACTCTTGTTAATGTTTACAAAAACCTTAGAATTCCTAGTTGTGACATTATCCCCCCGTTAGAGGGAATTTCATCCCGAAATTCTTTCTGAAGCTAGATTTGAGAATGAGAGAATAGGTGAGGGTACTTTTGCTTCATCTGGTCTTTGCATTCCCATGTGTATTCCGGTCCACGTTTTACGTTCCACCGAACTTTCACAACCGGAATGCGACTTTGCTTAGCATGCTTCACTTCCCTGTTAATGATTTCAACTAGTTTCTCGATGAACAGGAGATTCTGGTTGATTTCGATTTCTTCCAATGGGATGATGAGAGTTTCGTCGGATAAGCACTTCTTCAAATTGGAAACATGGTACACGGGGTGTACAATGCTGAGCTCGGTAGGTAGTTGCAGTCTATAAGCCATTGGACCGATTCGAGAAAGAATCTCGAATGGTCCAATGTTCTGTGGGTTTAGTTTCCTTGTTTCCCAAAAAGAATCACCCCTTTCCAGGGAGGGAATTTTAACAACACCCGATCCCCGACTAAAAATTCCAAGGGCTTTCGCCGTTTATCAACATATCTCTTTTGTCGGTCTCGTGATCCTTGATGTTGAGCTCTAATTTGAACTATCTTCTCTGTCGTTTCTTGTATGATTTCTGGCCATGTTAATGCATTGTTTGGTGTCTGTCATCTTGCTAGCTGAGTGTCACCTACCTCAGCCCAACATAACGGTGATCCACATTTACGCCCATATAATGCTTCAAAAGGAGCAACTTTGATGCTTGTGTGATAATTGTTGTTGTATGAAAACTCGATTAAAGGGACGTGGGTATGACATGACTTTCCAAAGTCTATCTCACATGCTCGAAGCATATCTTCAAGCGTTTGAATGGTTCGCTCACTTTGACCATCTGTTTGTGGATGGTAGGCAGTGCTCATGTTGAGTTGTGTTCCCATAGCTTTCTGAAGCGATTGCCAAAAGCGTGAAGTGAATCTACTATCTCGATCTGAGATGATATATATTGGTACTTCATCGAGTCTCACGATTTCCTTGATGTAGATTTTCGTTAATCGTTTCATCTCGTATGATTCATTTATTGGTAGGAAATGAGAGGATTTTGTCAACTTATCGACTATTACCCATAAGACATCCAATCCGTCGTTTGTCTTGGGTAATTTGGTCATAAACTCCATGGTAATCCTTTAATATTTCCACTCGTGTATTACTGGCTAGTGTAATAATCCCGAGGGCTTTTGATATTCTACCTTCACTTTAGAGCAAGTGAGGCACTTGCTAATGTAAATGGTAATTTCTGCCTTCATGTTAGTCCACCAATAATGCTGCTCGATATCTAGGTACCTTTTATCTGAACCCAGATGGAAGGAGTATCATGTCTTATGGGCCTCATCCATGAGTACCTCTCTGAATCCCACACATTTAGGAACCCAAATTCACTTCATGAAGTAATATGTTTCATCCTCCTTGACTTCGAAGTTCTTTTCCATTCCACCTAATGCTTTGCTTATTCTGTTTTCTGTCTTCATTGCATCGAACTGGGATGCTTTGATTTGCGAGGACAGATGGGATTGAATGGTTATTGGAAGATTCTTCACACGGTGATTTGAGTATTCTTTCCGGCTCGAGGCATCAACTACCACGTTAGCCTTGCATGGGTGGTACTTGATTTCGCACTCATAATTGCTTAGCAGTTGAACCCATCTTCGCTGCCTCATGTTTAACTCCTTTTGATTTAAAATATGTTGGAGACTCTTGTGGTCGGTGTAAGTGGTGCACTTTGTACCATAAAGGTAGTGCCTCCAAATCTTCAAGGCAAAAACTACAGTTGTTCCTTCTGGTAATGATAGTATTGGTGCACTACAGAGAGATCCCTTCAGAGTGCGGAAGGCAATCTCCTGCTTTTCTGTCCATTCAAATGGCATGCCCTTTTTTGTAAGTATGGTAAGTGGCTTGGAAGTTTTGGAGAAGTTCTAATCTCCTATAATAGCCTACGAGACCCAAAAATTGATGAATTTCCGTGGGTGTCGTTGGGACTGCGCATCCTTCAATGGCTTTGATCTTAGAAGGGTCCACATGTATCCCTTCTTAACTGACAACTGATGAGTTTAAGAAACTCTTTGATCGTTTAGATCTTATAACAGGTAAATCACGAAAGCGAAAAAAAGCAATATAAAACACAAGAATGAATCTGAATATGTCGAATGATTCAATTGATTCGATCCTCAGCAGAGCTCGATTAAGAACTTCTGCTGTAGAGGATATTAGGGTTACAAAAGATAAAGATCAAATGCTTGACAAAATAATTTCCAAATCATACGTACTAGGATGTATGCAAGCACCTATGAATACAAAACCCTATAAAATAACTCACGGATGGACAGGCCCATACCAGAGACTAAGTGGACTAAATAGCGAGCCTAAGATGCAACACCTTCTGGACCTAACAATCTCCCCCTTTGCGTCAATTGGAGTGAGACTATCTCTTCGGCTTGCTGGGTCCAGCTGAAGGAACTTTCTTAGTGGTATCAAACAGACATAGGATGAGAGCAAGGATAATTTGTCTGAAGCGAATGTACCACTGGATCATATCATCGAAGTACTTCTTGTCATCTGTTGAATTCTTCTTGCATCGATGAATGATACCTAGAACATGTTCCAAGCATGCAGTGGTGTAAAGGTTTTTGTCAGCCAAGGCGAACAGGCATTTTTGGCCTTCCTTCCTTGTAAACAGGACATAATTCCGCTTCTGGTCAATTCTTCCCATCTGCATCATGTTCAAATCACTAGCAAAGCCAACAGGAGAAATAGTAGGTTTTTTCCTGAAGATGCTAGCGATCTCTTGATGCATCTTGACAACCTCCATAATGTAGCATACGAGCATCCTTTTGAAGTGATCAATAATTGGACCATACTCAGCTTTGTTGGTGAGGAGGATGTTGTGCAAAATAATCCAGTCATGTGGATTCAGGTTGGGAAGATCAGCAGGTGATATCGCATGTTCGGTTTTAGCAGAACCTCTCAGCACTTTGAACTGAACGTTCGTGAAGTTCTCCTCACGAAACGGCATGAGGACCCGAACGTTGATGATCTTCTGAGCGCTCCATGTTTGATATTGTGGTTGAGCAGACTTCAGATAGAATTCGACGAGTTCCCTATCAAGCTTTGGATGAGGATGAGGGACATCAGCAACGTTATCAAAGGCATGAAAGATGAAGGCTTTTCGGGTCACTGGCATGTCGAACTGAGAATCGACAGAGTTGATACGATCCAATGAAATCACTGGTTCGAGCCACAGAATGCTGGGAGTTTCAATGGCCTTTTTCATAAGCTTCTCAAGAGTCCACGGAGGAAAAAGAGTTTTCCTACTCTCAAGAAGGTCATGAGCCTCCTTCATTTTCCTTTCGGTCGCCTCAGCCTCTCTGGCAACACGAGCGCTCATTTCAGTATCTTTATCACGACCTTGTTTCTTTAAGAGATCTGCAATCATCTTTTTATCATCATCATCACTGTCTTCAGGAATTTGCTTTCCTTTGTCTTTGACACCCGAACCTGAGGCTTGACCTGCTGGAGGAGGTTCGGTTGCTTTAGTTGCTGTAGAAGTGGGAGGTGGTTAGAACTGAGACACATCTTCTCCCCTTTGTTTCGAATTGGACACGAACTCTAGGATCCCTTCAAGTTTTCTTAAGAGAGCAAGGGCAGGAGCAAGCTTTTCTGCAAGAGTGCGCCTCACCGAGTAGTTCATAATCGGATCATGGGCTTCAATGATGTTGGAAAGGGCAGGGTGGACATCTGAAACACACGAAGAAATAACTTCTCGCTCAGATCGAAGAGATTCAACTTCCTTTTGAGAATGGAAAAGCTGAAGACTGTTGACCTTGAGAGCAGTGGTTTTACGAGCGAGAGCGTCCATTACTGAGTTCTCGGCAGCTAGGTCTTCATGCAGTTTAGTCAGGCGCTCCTTAATAGTCGCCTTAAAAGATGCAGTTTAGTCAAGCTTCTTTTTATTGGAATCAACAGTTTCCTGTAAAGACTGTAAAATAGAAGAAGCGTCAACAAATAGTTTTTTGACTTTTTCGGTCGCAGCATCACATGCCTTGGTGGAGGCGTCAATAGCGACAGTGGCAGAGTTGATAGAGGTTTCATGAGCCTTGGTAAACGTATCAAGAATCCCCTAAATAGCAGCCACTGAGATAGTAGAGTGTAAGGAAGAAGAGGAGGAAGCAATGAGAGAATCGATTTTCTTATGAAGCTCCATGAGATGCTTCTTGGTGACTAGAGCATCATCATCATCATCGCTTTGCATTTGATACGGACTGTAATAGACGGAGTCAAATGTCATGTCCTCTCCTCCCAGAAAAGGTTCTTCATTACCTGCTGAGTGAGTAGGAGATGAGGGTGATGGTGGAGGCTCGGTTGTGGAAGTAGGTTCGGGTACAGATGTATGTTCGGTAGTGGGAGTGGGTTCGGGTGCTGAAATAAGAGCCCCTGTATCAGATACATTGGTTCTAATTCCAGTGGTGGTTGTTGTGGTAGCTTCATTAAAAATGGGAGGTGGTACAGGGATAGAAGTGGGTGGTATTTGAGTAGTGGAGGTTATGGGGGGGGAATGGAAATGGAGATGGAGATTGGGGGAGGAGAGACAGGTCTAGTGGAAACATGTAACTCAGGGGTAGGTGAACGTGGAGGAGTGTTACCACGTACGGACTCTTCGGAGTCTGAACTCTCTTCCTTAGATTCACTGGAGGAGGAGGCAAGAATAAGCTTTCGCCTAGGTTGAGTCTTCCTCTTCTTTGGTGGAGGAGATTGAGCTGCTTTGGAGGGTTTGCACTTCTTCGGGGAAGGACCTTTTGCTCCTTTGACAACCTTCTTGTCTTTTCCCTTATCATTCTTCTTTCCCCTGGGAGCAGGCCGATCAGCATCATGAATTGATTGAATCATGTCAGGAGTGAGCTCTCTAGGACCAGAGCGACGAAAATCCTTGTAATTCTTGATGATCCGGCTGTCGCTTGGAACATCCCCATACATTGACTCAGGGATTGAGCCAATAAACTTAAACTTAGAGGAATCAGAGACAATTATCTTCACAGTGTGGAAATTACCAATCGAAGAAAGTGGAGAATTAGCAACAATTGGAACGTGATACCTGTCCATCACCCACTTTGCGACCAACGTCCTGAATCGTGCATAGGAGATCTCTGAATGACGAGAGGTAGACGCTTGACTCTGAATCAGCTGCTGCCATAGAACCGATCCATAGTCAAGGTTGATGCCATGGTACAGACCATAAAGAATGGTTATAAACAGACGACTCGCCCCGTCTAAACCTGCATTTCGTTCTGATAGCCCCTTGAACAAGACGGTAAAGAAGCCGTTCCACTGAGGAGGTAGGCAAGACTTCTTGAATTTGGTCACCGTCGTTAGAATTTCAGTGTATCCCATGTTTTAAAACATGGAAAACAACTGTCCCACCGGGATGGATTCAGGGTTAACCCTAGATTCATCGGGTGCAAACCCTAAAAGCGAACAGAATCGCTGCTTGGAGATGGAGGCCTTGTGATCAAGAATGTCGAAGAGGATTCGATCGACAGACTTGTCATAGTGAGCTGTGGAGAATATTTGCGAGAGACACTCCATTGGTACTGTTTCGACCTTGGTGAAATCTGGAACCAACGGCGAATACTTGAGACATTCCATGATTGGAAACATGAATGCATCGTAAACTTGAGGAGTGAGGTCGATAATCAAACTTTGTTGAGGACGGATTGGCAGAATGTGAGAAGTAGCATGAACTGATGATGAGTCCGCCATTGAAGAGAATAATTTGGGAGGGATGATGAAAAGTAGAAGAATCAAAGATTTTCTTGCTCTCTGAAGGTTTGGTGCAGTAAAGAGGTAAATTATGGTAGAAATTACCTTTTATACCGTGGTGAGAAGAGAGAGAAAAATATGTTCCCAAATCTTCAAGGGAAATGTGAAGAGTTTCCTTAGGTGATTAACGCGTGACAGTTTAGAGCCCCGATGATTATGCAGGAGAGAGAAAAATTGTCCCGTTTCACACACCTTCCCATCAGGCACCGTTTGAAATGTCAAAAACGGTTCCACTTCACATGCGTTCCCATCAAGCGCCTTTTGAAATATCAAACCGATTGGACTTTTGGCTGAGTCAGCAACTTATCCCTTTAGAGTGAGCTGTCGTCATAAAGCAAAATAACCACGTGTAACATTGTGAGCCACATCTCTTTTATAACGTTAAATCCCATAGCCAAAAATTGCTTGTAAGTAATGAAATCAGAATTATGGAAAATCAAAAAGATTTTCGTGCATAGAGTGTAAAAGAAAAGAAATAAAGCAATACATATGTTGGAAATTGTGATGTCAATAAAGACACGAAACAATAGATCCCGGGCACGAATCTCTTCCTTCAAAGTCAAGAGAGACCTTAAAGTGTTTGTGTGGTTTCCCGTTGAATTACGATCAAACAATTATTAAGAAGTGTTGAAAGGCATCTTTTAATAAGGCTAACGTGGGTGGCTTTCGCTTCAGGTCAGAATTCCTGATCTTGACATAAGACAGAAATCAACTGAAGTACTTGTGAGACCAATGTAGTCTGTTGAACAAGTAGGTGTGAAGAGAATTTAAGTGGCATGTGTAAAATACTTTTCAGTGAAATCTCAAAAAAAAAAATAAAACTGGATTCTATGGGAATAAATGTTATGGGATTTAACAATTTCTTAAGAATCACACAAAAAGAAAATTTAGAGATTTCAAGGTACAGCCCCATGGGTGACTTCGTTAATTCATTAGTGAAAACTAGAGCAAATTTAATTGTTCACCGTCTATGCAGAGTAGGTATTGAATTGTGGGTTTCACTTAGCACGTAGTGGCACGAAGCTAAGATCATAAACACAGAAATTGTGTAACCATAAACCTCAGTGGTAATTACTGAGAGTCTGAATGGTTACTTGTATGAGGCTAAAAGGATGGAGAAAACTATTGGAGATGGTGTAAGAAACCAAAGTACCTCTACTGTAAAATAGGGACCAAGGAGAAAACTCTTATCTCATGTGAGAAGAGAGTAAGGTAGCTCATGATTAGAATAAATATAAAAGCCTAATTGGGAAGACAAGGGTTGTATATACCAAATCAGTAAGGCTATTATTCAGAATCAGATGAGGCTTTGGACACATATAGCAGCATGCTTCTAGGGACACTTAACTATTAAAAATGTGAGAACAAGAATTACTCCACAATTATCCACACAAAAAAAATTAACGAACACAAGCAATAAAATGTTTTTGGAGTTTTTTTTTATTTAAAGAGAAAAACAAACAAAAATATTTATGGAGTTTTTGATTTAAAAAAAATAAATAAATAAATAAAAACTTTGGAACCGAACCCGAAATAGACCGAACGCTCGGTTCATTTCGGTTAAAAAACACTTGGAAAAAGTAAGAAAGAAATGAGAAATAAGAGTACAAAAAGTTTACAACCAAGAGTTTACCACCAGAGAAAACTACCTTTAAGTGAGAAGCGAAGATTCGAGAATAGGACCGAACTCGAGCGCTCAGTTCATTTCGGCACTCACGTGAACCAAACTCGAACGTTAGGTTCATTTCGCTTCCAACTTTTAGTGTTGAGAAGTAGTTTTTGGCACTGACTCCGATTCCATCATACCTAGCCCTTGTAGAATTTTATTGAAACTTGCTTCAGGAAGAGCTTTGGTGAAGATGTCAGCCAGTTGATCGGTAGTTCGAACAAAATGAATCTCTACGTTTCCATCTTCTACGTGATCTTTAATGAAGTGATACCTCAATGCAATATGTTTGGTTTTAGAATGTTGCACTGGGTTATGATATATCCTAATTGCACTTTTTTGAGTCATAATATAGTGAGATCTATTTCATATTGAGTCCATAATCCCGGAGTTGAATTTGGATCCAAATTACTTGAGATGTGCAAGAAGCGGCTGCAATATATTCTGCTTCGGTTGTAGATAGTGAAACACATGTTTGTTTCTTAGATTGCCAGCTTACCACCTTCCCGTCAAGGAATTGACATCCTCCTGTGGTGCTTTTCCTGTTTAAACCACATCCTCTAAGGTCTGCATCTGAGTAGGCTTGAGCAAAGAACCCTGAGCTTGAGGGATACCAGAGACCGAGAGAGGTGGTTCGCTTCAGATATCGGAGTATGTTTTTCACTGCTAACATGTGTGGTTCATGAGAATTCGCCTGAAACCTAGCACAATAACACACATAAGACATTATATCGGGCCTGCTAGCTGTGAGGTACATAAGGGATCCACTCATTTGTCGATATAGCGTTATATCAACTGTCGGTTTTTCCAAGGAAGATGCGAGTTTGGTGCCAAACGCCATTGGAACTTTTACCTTTGAATCTCCCATCATCCCGAATTTAGCAAGAAGAGTCTTGGTATATGCTTCCTGGTTAATAAAGATGCCTTCGGGTCCCTGTCTAATGTTTTAACCAAGGAAAAAGTTAATCGGACCCATGGAGCTCATTTCAAATTTAGTCTCCATCAACTTTCTGAATTCAGCTGTTAAGCTAGGATTCGTTGAGCCAAAGATGATATCATCGACATAGATTTGAACTATCATAAGGCGGTTACCTTCCTACTTTCGAAAGAAGGTTGGGTCAACCGAACCTTGTTTGAATTTAGACATCTTTAAGAACTTAGTTAGTGTTTCATACCATGCCTAGGTGCTTGTTTCAGACCATAAATTGCCTTGTCTAGAATGTAACAGTGATTTGGATGCTTTTCATTCACAAAACCTGGAGGTTGCTCCACGAAAACCGTTTCTTAAATTTCTCCATTCAAAAAGGCGCATTTCACTCCATTTGGTAGACCTCAAAGTTCTTGTGTGCAGCGTAGGCAAGAAATATTCGAACAGATTCCAGCCTTGCTACTGGAGCAAATGTTTCTTCGTAATCAATTCCTTCTTCCTGGCAGTACGCTTTCAACACAAGATGAGCTTTATTTCGAATCACATTACCCTCCTTGTCCATTTTGTTTCTGAATACCCATTTGATACCAACGACTGAGGCATCATTAGGTGTTGGTATGAGGCGTCATACCTTGTTTCTTTCAAATTCATTGAGTTCATCTTGCATAGCCTGAACCCAATCAGAATGATCAAGAGCAGAATTGACGGTCTTCGGCTCAACTTTGGATACGAAGAAATTATAGATGCAGAAATCTACTTTGTAAAATAGGGAGGTTTGCTTTTCCTTCAATTGGGATTGGGTCAGGACCTTTTCAGATACATTACCCATTATTTGAGATACAGGATGATCTCTGGTCCATTTAATGAGGGGAGGATAGTTTGGATCATAGGATGGATCCAATTCGGTGTTGACCATTTCTTCCAACTCAGATTGACTATCGTCATCATAGAACATATCAGAATTCTCCCTCCTAGACTGATGATGAATCATTTGGATTTTCAGGTTGGTTCAGACCTTCGGGTGCAACAGAACTCTCAGGTGTAGCCGGACTGTCAGGTGCTACTGGACTTTCGAGTGTAGCAGGACTTTTGGGTGCTATAGGACATTCGGGTGTAGCTGGGCTTTCGGGTGCTACAGGAATGGAATTCTCACCCTGAAAGTGTGAGTTCGGTTGATTTAAAGAAAATAGATTCTCCCCTTCAGCTGAAGTGTCGTGCTGAGGAGGTTCGTTTCGAACTTGTTCTCCTTCTCCCATTTGTTTGGCTACATCTTCGACAATCTGCTTCAGATGATCGATTTTGTTGTTTGCCGCCTTGGCTTCCGAGAGAGTGGCTTTCTCAGGTTCATTGAACAGGTCTACAAACTGATCAAATAAATTAGCAATCGTGGCTGTGACTTGACCTGTTTGAGAGAAAATCTCTCCAATTGCTTCTTCAGTAGTCTTTAGCTTCTTGACGTAGTTGTCATCGAAAGTCACAATGTTATTATGCTAGTTAGGAGGAATACCTTGGAAAGTTCATATTTGCATGTAAAATAGAGAAAACATAGATCCAGGGTATTTAGGGTTGCATGTACACATAGGAGTGTTAGAATGCTCAAAACCCAACAGACACTTAGCTTGGAAGAGGACAAATACCTAACAGCACCCTCACAGGACCTGAGATCATCCGAGAAACAACTGAGAAGATCATCCAAATTAGGGCACGATTCCAAGCATCTCGGGATAGACAAAAGAGTTGCGCAGACAACAGACAAAATTCGCTAGAATTCCAAGTAGGTGATCACGTGTTACTAAAATTATCTCCCTAGAAAGGGATTATACGACTTGGAAAGTGGGGAAAGCAAAACCCACGATACATCGGGCCATTCGAGATTCTTGCCAGGATTGCTCTGGTGGCCTACAAGCTGCAGCTACCCTTGGAGCTCCATAACATACACCCTTTCTTTCACGTGTCAAACCTCAAGAAGTGCCTATCAGATGAAACCCTCATTGTTCCACTCGATGAGATTCATGTGAATGAGGAGCTCCACTTCATTGAGGAACCGGTCGAAATCATGGATGGGGAAGTGAAGCCTACAAAACTTAGCCGCATTCCAATTGTGAAAGTTTGATGGAGCGCAAAACGTGGACCAGAATTCACATGGGAACGTGAAGATCAAATGATGTAAAAGTACCCTCACCTTTTCTCTAGCTCCAAAGGATATCTCACGAATGAATTTGAGGATGAAATTCGCTCTACCGGGGGGGATGATGTCACAACTAGCATTTTAGAGCTAGAAATTCCTATCCATATACGACTAGCACCCTTTGAGTAATTATGTAACACTATGTGCAATATAAGTTACTTTCAAGACAATACGAATTTATACATGCAAAACAGTGTTTCGAAGTCAAAAATTACTCGTGTAAGCCCAAAAATCAATTCCAATAAGTTATATGCATTCAACTTCGGGAAGAAATGAAATCTATAATCCTAGAATCCTTCGAGATCATCCTGAATCTGAAACCATTGGAGATGTAAGTTCTGGAATTCTCACTCACAGCAGAGTTAATAGCAACTTTTGCATGTTTGTATGCTTCGTCTTAATGATCGAACCAAAGAATATTGTTGATGCCTTGAAGGAACCTTACTAGATTAAGGCCATGCATGATGAGCTAAATGAATTCGAACGACATCGTATGTGGACTCTTGTTCCTAAACCTCAAGGGAAGACTATCATTAGCACTAGCTGGGTCTTTAGGAAGAAAACGTATAAAAATGGAATTGTCATAAGAAACAAAGCTAGGCTTGTAGATCAAGGGTTATATTAGCTTGAAGGGTTAGACTATGATGAAACATTTGATCCAGTTGCAAGACTTGAAGAAATTCGTCTGTTTCTGGGTTTTCCATCTTTCAAAAACTTCAAATCTACCAAATGGATGATAAGGCTGCCTTTCTACATGGATATCTTCAAGAAGTTTTTCTTAAACAACCTCTAGGGTTTGAAACTGAAGAATTTCCAGATCATGTGTATCGTCTTGATAAAGTTGTCTATGGCTTAAAGCTGGCTCCTAGGGCATGGTATGACACTTTGGCAAGCTATCTTCTCTCAAGTGGATACAAACGAGGAAATATAAATAACACTTTGTTCATAAAGCAATCAAGATCTCATATCATTCTTGCTCAATTGTATGTGGATGATATCATCTTCGAATCCACTGATGAAAAGCTATGTTCATAATCGCGGAGGTCGTGGCCAAGAAATTCAAGATGAGCATGACGAGTGAACTAACCTTCTTTTTGGGCTTGCAGGTCAAACAACTAATTGATTGTATTTCTATCATTCAAGCTAAATAAATTGAAGATATGATAAAAAAGCATGGTTTCTTTAATTACAAACGGGAAAAAACTCCAATGTCCTCATTAACGTCTATTGGTACAGATCCAAGTGGCACTGATGTGAATGCAAATTTGTTTCGAGGAATGATAGGCTATCTACTCTATCTTACTGCCAGTTACCTTAACATTATGTTTGCCACTATATTATGTGCTCGCAATAAAGCCAGTCCTAACGTTCTCATCTTCACACTGTCGAATGGATTTTTTAGTACTTAAAACATACACCCAATCTTAGGTTATGGTATCCTCATGAATCTAAGTTCAATCTAGTGGGATATACTGACTTTGATCATGTTGGGTGTAGCATTGGTTGTAAAAGAACTTCAAGAGGAGCTCAAATGATTGGAAATATATTGGTAAGTTGGTCCAGCAGAAAGCAGACATCAGTGGCTTGTTCTACCGCTGAGGTTGAATATGTTGCTCCTGGAAGATGTTGTACTTAGATTGTATGGATTCAGAATCAGCTCTTGGATTATGATTTGAACTTCTCAAATATACCCATATGCTGTTACAACACCAATGCCATTCAGATGATAGAAAATCTAGTGCAACATTCCAAGACCAAGCACATTGACATTCGTCATCATTTCATCAGGGACATAGAGCAAGCACATTGACATTTGTCATCATTTCATCTGGGACATATTTCTAAAGGGAAAGTGGAATTGTTCTATATTCCATCCAAGGCATTAGATGAGAAGAGCTTCAACAAATTAATTGTAGATTTTGGCATGCTTTCTATTGTTTTATTTTTAATTAACTTCCTTTTGGTCTTTTGAAAAACTCAAAAAACAAAAAAGATTGTTTCCTATATTTTGAATGCAAAATCACATTTAGTATTTACATGTGTTTTTCTTTCAAATCTATCTAAGATTTATTTGCATCTTATGTGTAAGGATTGAAGTTTTATTGAATAATCTCAATGCTCTTGGTATTGAGTAAAATAGTGGCATCATGTAATTTTCTTCTTGTGGATACCATCTTCCTCCTTCACTCATAATTATTGTGAGAACTTGTGTCAACCGGAGTAATTCGGATCAATCAATGTATAGCTTTGTGTAATGTAGAAACCACATCACAACTTTGTTGTAATAAACATTTGACACGTCAAATATTAGAATTTAATTTTTATAAAGAATGTTTAAAAGAGGAACTAGAAGCCCTTAGGCCAAGAAGCTCACAATCAAGAACCCCCCTCCCCCCTCCATCGGACAAAGACCTTGCACACATGCATTTCTGTTGGAAACAAGAACCTAGTTCTGGAACTCATTGGAGTAGGATCTCGGTGACACAAGTGAGACCGAAAAACCTAGCCTCGATTTTGGGATCTTGGTATGAGTGTGGGAATTGATGTTTGACCTAATGACAAGACCATCCACCTTTACACTCCTTTACCCAACGTACCTCCATGTTGATCATGCAATTACCCATTGTATCCCTATGTAAAGAACCCAATTAACCCCAACTGACTTTACACTCTTTTATCCACCAAGTCTCCATACAATGCACTTGAATAACCAATAAATAAGTAGAAAGGAATCTCCTCCTCCCTATATAAACCCTCAGCTGCGAGGCCTCTCATCATCCCTAAAAGATTGATTTTTCCTTCCAATATTCACCTCTTTCTCTAAAAAATGAGCCAAGACCTCCAAGAACTTCGTTTTCTTCTTGTGAATTTCAGATTTTTGGTAAGGATTTCATGATACTCTAGTATTTTTATACATGTTTTTGTTAGCTTCATCATCCTTACACAAATTTTTATGTGTTAAACCTTAGGATACTAATAATTTCGGGAAGCTCATCAAACACCATACAAGTTTTAGGCTCGAAATATTCATCTTCTCACTTCGACCAACCCACACAAAAACCACTCAGGGAGAGTTCCTCTCCGAGCTTTTTTGAGATTTTCATGTTTATCTTTTTTTTTTTTTTTTGGGGGGGGGGGGGGGAGTACAAGCAAAACTATATTATAGGAAGGTGTTATTATATGTGTTCATTTGTATGTTGTGTATAAGGTTTTATGTACAAGCAAAACTATCATAAATAATTATTTCAAACTATAATTATGTCACTCTATAAAACTACTATGGAATGGAAATGCTACTACAAGTAAAAGAAAAGATTTTCAATACATTACATGTAAACCGTTAGTACAGTTTGTGAGACTGTTAGATGCCACTTTATGCATTTTAGAGGGTAGTTTTTATCATCATTTTAGCATCATATTTTGTATATTTTCATGTCATTTTTTTAAATAATGTTCAACTCATGTATTTTGTTAGAATTCCTGTACTGCTCATGTTTTTATGTCAATTTCAGATAGTTCGAGCAGAGTAGTGCTTTGGGAGCAGTTGGATGCGTGTTTGGAGCTTAAAGCGGAGCTTGGTACTTCTGGGGTATGTTGAGGAATGTTTGGAAGATGCTTTTGTCAAGAAACATTCGATTAAATTGATCACACGAAGATAGAATATGCTTTTGTTCACGACACAATTCAGAAGAGATTCATCCGAACGGAATTTCAAAAATCAAAAAAAAAAAATTCGGGACGAAAAATATACTGCTGCTCAGCGCACAGTCAGGTATTTTCGTTCTGAAACTGAATTTCTGTTTTTATTATATATTTGTGCGGTTGTTTGAGAGTAGTTAGAAATACTTATTTTCATATTATTATTTTTTTTACCTGGAAATTGTGCCTACCTTATTCACCTTAAAAAATGCCCCCTCGACCATCTCGTTCACGCAGGCAGGTTGACGCTCCACAATCGTCATACATAGTCTAGGTGGACAATGTCACTGTAGATTTAGGTTCTTAGACCGCACTTGACTGTTACCGGTAGCTCCTTGACCGCGAGATTATGCCACAGGTCTGGGCCCCTAGCCCTTTACTCATGCGGGAACTCCATATTGAAGATGGTGTTCACGCTCTTTTTGCCAATATTGGCTGGGAGCGCCTATTATCTGCTGATTTTGCCACTTGTCCTCTATGACCTGAGAGTTTTTAGCTATGCTTAGTGCGGTAAATCATGAGGGAAACATAGCTTTTCGTATCTTTAGCACCCCTCACACTATTCATGTCGACCAGTTATGTAATTTCTTCCATACCCCTATCACCTGTTTATCCCAGCCCACCCCCGCTTTTGACGTATGCGAGTTTTGGTACTCCATTACTGGTCTGTAGACTTATGATGCCACCTCATCCATGCAGACTAGTATTATGCATCCTGTTCTCAAAATTGCATTGAAAATTATATGCAATATCATTTATGCATAGATTGAAACTACAAAAGCCGGCAAAGCCGAGCTTTTTCTTTTGTGGTGCATGATCACCGGATCGCACCGCCCGCATTTTGGTGATGTTATCATCAAACGGTTCCATAGAGTTATATCCCTTCGCACCCGCGGTGCAATTCACTGTGGTGGCTTGATTTCTGTCATTGCCCGCGCCCTCGCGTTGCCATCTCCTCCAGGGTACACCTTTTTCATGGGTGATTCTTTCCGGTTGACCCTGCAGACACTTAAGGCTATGCACATGCTTCGTCCTGCCCCAGGTGGGTATGTTTGGATGCTGGGTCGCTCCCTTTATTTCAAGGTCACCGGACTTGATGTCATAGCTCTCGCTGAACCCATTAGCGAGACTAAGTGGGTGCTCCCTTCAAACATCGAATCACCCCCTCGCCCACGTAGGGAGCAGCCTCCACAGTCTGATCGACCATCTTCATCCACTCAGCACCCCGACTAAGCAGACGCCACACATATATCCTTTACCCAGCTTGATCCTATGTAGACTAACTTCCAGGATAAGCCCCCACCCACTGAGCAATCTCACCCTCACCCCAACTCTCCTTTCACTTACCAGCATTACCTTGACCTCCATGTGGATATTGCTTCCCTTCAGCAGACGATGACTGGTCTTCGCCTTGATTATCCACAGTATAGCACTCAAGTTACTGACTATCGAGACGAGCTCAAATGTCTAAGCGACGATTTCAACGACTTCGCGACCAGTTCTTTCGTCGCTATGCTCCCCCGTCCGAGTAGTGGTTTTCCACTCCTCCCTAAGCATTGAGGACACTGCTTAATTTTAAGCTTGGGGAGGGGATTTCATCTTTTTGTAAAAAGTTTTTATTTTGAAGTTTTTATCTTTTTGTAAAAAGTTTTTATTTTGTTTTTCAAAAAAAAATTACGAGATGATGACGATCTTTACATACGATAGCTCCATGAAAGTGGGATATTGAAAAGTTGAAAATGAAAAAAATCCGAAGCGACTTGATTGTTATTGGAAGTGTAGAATCAGCTGTCATAACCAGGGGACCCAAGACACCGTGATTCGAGACCCCTGCCTTAGATAATAAAAAAAATAGCGTACTGAAACGTTTTTTTGGGCGGTAATAACAGCTCTAGGATTATTTGCTTATTAATGTTTAAAAAGAATCTCTATCGACAACTCTGAACCCACAGAACATGACCCTATTTGTTGACATGCGTTACTCTCGCGGTAACAGAGAGCTTAAGTAACAGATCCACACAGTCAAAATGAAGAAAGGGTACAACGTTATATCTAGTACCCAAATGAAAGAATTTCAAGCCCTCAATTGAAGAAACTTCAAGAAATTCCAAAAAAGAAAAGATTGAAGAAATCAAGATCAAAATGAAGTATAAATCAAAGTTCAATCAAGTTCGAAGCCGTTCTAAAGTTACATCTGCCGAATAAAGAACTGTTTGATATGATACTTGTGGCTCTCAAAAAAGTGAAAGCATAGAGCTCGGGCTCCTACGCGGGTTGGCCCTTGCTGCTTCGGCGAAACCTGATTTGATCGTGCGGGATCTTAAGGATGCCTCGATTCTGATTCTTGGCCATCTAGTCTTAAGGACATGAGATTCGGACTATGTTATTTTCTCTCATAAAGCTAATTAAGGTGCAAAGTTTAAGTAAAACTAGAGTTGGATTATTGTGTTACATCGTTTTGTGGCCTTCCTTACCTTGGGAGTTTGTGTTACATGGAAGATAGCAGGATGGTTGTTTTGGTGTTAGTGATTGGAGCCCAGTATCGATGTAAAGTCTGATCGTAAAAGAAGATATATATATATATATATATATATATATATATATATATATATATATATATATATATATATATATATATATATATAAATTAAAAAAAAAGAAGCATGTTTCACTTTAGTTGTTCATTTTTTTTTCATTTGCATAGCATTTTAGTTCATTGTTCATTTTCTTTATCTTTGCATGCATGTTATCTGTTTAGCTTTGGTAGTTCGTGTTATTTAAGTTTTTGTTTTAGTTAACGTGTGTCTAGGTTGTTCCGCTATGGCCTTTAGCCCCAATTCTATTTCCAAGGTTACTGTTTCCTAACTTGAGGGCAAGTAAGTGTACGCTTGGGGTGGTTTGTTAGATGCATTTTATATGCATCTTCTAGCACAATTTCCTACGTATTTCATTATAAAAAGACAAAAAATTCCCGATTATTTTTATGTATTTCGTGTTTCATGATTATTTTGAAGAATGCCCATACTGCTCATGTTTGTTATGATTTTTCAAGACCATTTGGAGCACATGGATGATTGCGCAAGTTCGGGATGCGTTCGTGGATGCTTAGGAGCTTAATTGGAGCCTAGACCAAGGAAGGATGCCGAGAAATGATCAAGAACTGTTTGGAAGGAAGAACGACGACCAAAAGAGCCAGAAGAAGCAGCTTGCGATCGCAAGCTTTCTCCTTACGATCGCAGGTTCCCTTTGAGATCGCAGGTTCTAATCGCAGGTTGCTGACGAGGATTTCTCGAAGCAAAAAAATTCATTAGCAGAGAGAAAAAGAGACTTGCGATCACAGGTTGGTCATTTTGTGTCGAAATACCAACGTACTTCATTAAAAAAATCCTGTGACGCACTTTTGGGTGATCCATGCGATCGCAGGTATACCCTTTGCGATCGCAGGTACGGTATTTTGACAGCTAGACGTATAAATACAGCCTGATACTCTTCTAGCAACCCTAATTGGCGATTCCTGGCGATTCAGAGGCAATTTTCAGAGATTTCCAAGTGAAGAACACAAATCTAAAGGAGTCGATTCGATTATTATTCGTAGTTTAGTAAGATTTATCGTTTAGACTCTATTTCCACTGTTTGTAATCCGTTTTTAGCCATGTCCGGCTAAAAACTCAGATTTCAGTTTCGCAAGACGTAACCTTTTCGTATGATTAATCATTAAGCACTATGCTGACTATGATTACTGTTTAGTTTGATCAATTTTGTGTAAAATTGAATGTCTGATTTTGATTTCAGTTTCTTTTGGCCACTTAAATTGTTTGTAAATTATTCGAGTCATCTAATTATTTAGATCCGTAATTCTCTAGACTAATTAGTAAAAAGGGACAAGTATTAGATTAATTCTTAGATTAGGGTTAAGTCTGATATAAATTGATCAAACAGGTTCTAACGCCTCCGAGCTTGTGAGAGGTATTGAATTTACTGGGAATTACACTGTGTCTAATGCAACTTTTCTTTCTTAATCAAGAGCTTGTTTGGTTAATTCAGTAAAAAGTTAGGTTTAATTTAAAGAACTTATCTTGATTAAATGATTTTTGTAACAAAGGTCATTAGAGCTTGTTAATGAACTTTAGTACCAGTTTAAACAAGTGCATAGTCAACTATTTTGTTGAAGATTAATTATATGATTAGGGGTGTCACCGCGAAACTGAAATTGCTTTCTCTCATTTGAATTTTCATTACTTTAAATTCATTCATTTTCTTGTCATTTTCAATCTCTGTTAGTTTAATTTTCAAAAACAAAACCCTCCCCCTTTTATGTTTATTGCATTCATCAAGAATCAGTTCACACCTTACGCAAAGAGGTGTAAACATTAGGACGTGTCCCTGAGGATTCGACCCTGCTTACCTGTACTACCTGTTACTGCAATAAAGCAGTTTATCTTGTACTTTTATTTGTTTAAATCGTGTACGACAGCGGTTCTAACAAGAACCTTGAGAAAAGTATGTTTTATCACATATAATACATTTAAACTAGTAGATCTGAGATTTATATATTTAAGTAGCACAAATGAGTGTTGTGTTCTAAGATCTATAAATTAAACTCATAAAACAGCCCTTGACATGAAAGTTTTGGTCCAATATCGGACTGTTTTGACCCTCTTAATGGAAGTATTTTTCAATACTGTTTTACATGGATAAAGTTCAGATTTATCCTTTAAAATGACTAGTCTCACGTTTTCATACGATTTTTCTACAATTTTTGGTAAATGTTACAAAACTGCCTATCAAATTTGAAATAATTTCGGACCAACCTGTGAACGTGAGCAATTTCACACGTGTTAGAAGCCATTAAAAATTATGATAAAGATTGTGAACAAAGTAGAAAAAATTCAAAACTTCCAGAATTTACGGATCCAAATTTCGACTTACGATGATTTTTCAACAAATTTTCCAAAAACTAGGTCCGAAAAGCCCAAAACCAAAAAAATGTGTATTTCCACAAAAATCAAGCCAAAAATGATATTTTGACAAAAATGGGTTTAAAATGTTATTTTTACCACAAACTAGTCATCAACATAAGTTTTGAACAAAATGGAGACTGAATTGTTATTCTTACAAAAATTGGGCCTTAACTATAAATTTTTGGCTTATTGGGCCAAGAACGTCATTTTTACAAACAGGCGGGCTTTTATATCAACTTTGTAAATAATCAAGCTACAATAAAAAAAACACTATAGCAAACAGGTTAAAAATGATATTCATATCCATATTGGGCCCGTAAATAATATACATGTTTAGTGGGCCTTAGTGTCGTTTTACATGTATATTGGGCTTAGGATAGACATTCATATTCCTTTCAGCCTGGAAATAATAGACACGTATAGTGCACCTTAGTGGTCCACTTATGTGTTTATTTGGTCTGGGAATAAGTTTTATATGTGTTCTTCTTTTTATGCTATTTTAGTGAATACTTAAGCCAAAACCAATGATAAACCAACAAATAGATTTAGGTTGATCATTTTCTAGGTTATTGGGCCTTAGTAGCCCATTTTTATGTGTGATAGTTCATGTATACTCTTTATATGTTTATTGGGCCTCATTGACCCATTAACATGTGCGACTGACCTTGGATTCTATTTGTGTGCTATTTGGGCCTATAAATAACTTACATGTGAAATGGGCCTTAGTTGTCCTTTCATATATATATATATATATATATATATATATATATATATATATACATACATACATACATACATATATATATATATATATATATATATATATTTCGAGCCATGTTATATAATTTCATTCCAATTTGGGCCTGTAAATGATTTACATGTTTAGCGATTCCTTAGTGGTTCAATTACATGGTTCATTGGGTTTGGAATGAGATTATACATTTTCTTCGCAGAAATTCCATTAATGATCTAGTGAGTTTTGTCGGTTGGCATCTATTAAGTGTACGATCGTAGCATATAGTTATAACCAGAGTCTGTTGGAGGGAGAACAGGGATTTGTGTATAGATCTATACGGGGATGACACTCCACACCTGAGTTGTTCGCTACAGTTAGACTAACTCAGTCTAGGGTGATGAAAACCTTATAATCAAAGTCAAAACCGGTGTGCAACGACACCAAGACAGGTTAAATTCTCATAGTTTAGTATGGTTATGACGGCTCACTTAGAGGAATAAACGTTATGAAGTTTACGGAAGACCCTTCTCTTTTCTTTTGGATTACTCGGAAACATGCTCGTACTGGTACTCAACCTCAGGGGTTGGTATGGCAGCTTTCTCTTTCATAGACAACATCGGGTTATCTGGGAACATTCTATTTACATGCTATTTACATTCTCACTACATTCCCTTTACCCTTTTAGTGAAATAAACAAAAATATGCATGCATTAATACAAGATCTGACACAATCATTCTAAACAGTTTTTCAGAAAATATCGGATTTTCTGGTGGTTTCAAAGTTATACAAATCATTTTCACAAACATGCTTATGAACTCACCAACATTTTTATGTTGACCATTTTTCAAAATAATTTGTATTCTTAGGAAACCGTTAAAGCGGGATGAATGAAACAAACTAATGGATATTGTGTTATTTTTTGTTTCATCATACTCTTGCTATTTTGGCATGTAATATTCAAATACAATACTCGATGTAAACAATGAATGTTGTTATATTACATGTGTGACGATGATGGTGTTATGTTTCAATTATATTCTGTGACATTCCCAAAATCACGGCCAGAAAAGACCGGTTTGTTTATGCTTTGTTTAAAAATCAGACTAACATTTTAAATAAAAGTGTTGCGGAATATGTCCCAAAACAAAATATGATAAAGATTTATCAAAAGCATTTCCATAGAAATGTATTTCATTAAAAGACTTGGAATGTCATGTTCGTACAGATCAAAAGCATAAACAGTACAATATAAGCCTTACTACATTATTTCATATCTATAGGCCTATATCCGTAATCCCTCGTCCAAACATCATATCTACGCTCAAGCGCCACTACCTGTAATACATAAAACTGAGTGGGTCAGGCTTGGGAGCCTGGTGAGCACATAGGGGACCTAGTCTAAGGATCATCATCGAGAAGGACACTACTGCTAAGGGGATTCCTTAACAAAAAATGTCCTAAAGGCAACCATGTGGGGGATGGAGTACACCGGTAAACACATCGTTCACAAACACCTACAGGTTGCGAGCCTGCTAGTGTTCCACTGGACTGTCTAGAAGAGTCCGTGGTCGTCATCCACACTCCGCTAGATGACAGAATCAACAATATCAACATCGAGGCCTTTCATCATTTTATCACACATCACCTATTACATCTACCCATGTTTTACCCCAACATTTTCGTAGATATAAAATACATATACAGTTTAAATCATTGAAAACATGTATAACAATGTACATCCAGCATAGATAGCAAGTATTCAGATAATATGCACACATAGCACGTAATTTATATAAATACTTCATATCTATGTGTAAGCTGAAAGTAACTATGCACTCACCTGAAAGGTGGTGACTCATCACTCAGACAGCGCTTCGATACTCTCAAAACGATTTTCCTTCGATAAAACCTAGTATCGATACCACTAGGGTTTAGTCTAACGATAACCGCGACAAATTAATTGTCTGACTATTATTATTATTATATAAGTGTTAATAACACTCAATATAACTCATAATAATAGCCCAAATAATTATTTTAAGGACCTAATAACATTCCTATAATTATTTGAAAGCTATATTAAAAATTGCGTAAGCGTAGCACACTTACAGCGAATTTTATCGAAAACCGGAACTTAATTGGAGCAGCGTTTCGAAACCGAAAGACTCCTTTTTCTCGGGACTCCGGGAGCCTTGGGGCTTCCTTAGGGTGCTTGGGGTTTTATCTAGGGCTTAGGGGTGGTTTGGGCTTGTAGAGAGAGAAAGTAACTAGAGAGAGAAAGAGATTTGGAGTGAAAAATAAGTGAGAAGTTCGGACCCTTCGCATGCCTTTTATAGGCGCCTGATCTCGGAAATTACGCTTGGTGTACCGAGGGTACGCTGGGCGTACTCCTCTGATAAGACTTCCAGCTGGCTCGCACGTGGACCGACCTCGGAGTGGATAAGAAGCGAAGGTACGCGGGGCGTACAGACTTCGGACGCAGGGCGTATAGCGAGGGTAGGTGCCAAGATCCGAAGTGAGGACCGTGGGCCGCAAGCGACGGCTGGGATCGTGCCACGTCATCAGTCTCGCACCAGGTTTCACATTTTTGAGTCCTAACTTCAAAAATTCGTATCTTCCACATACGAGCTCCGTTTTTGACGTTCTTTATATCCACACAAAGGTTGGAACGTACTCGACAACTTTCATTTAGACTCCGTCGGCTAATTTTGACTCACTTTTAAATTTTATATTATTAACAGGCCGTGACAGGATTGGTCCGTTAAATCCTCATAACTTCTTCATCCGACATCCGTTTTTGCCCATCTTTTTCTCGTTACGCTACTTTTAACGAGATATTCGATTCTCGTTTAGGTCATGTCAGCTAAAAATCAATCGATCTAATATTCGAATTTCGGGCTGTACAATGCTAATCCGAAACTTCAAAAAATCATAACTTCTTCATACGAAGTCAGATTTAGGCGTTCTTTCTATCAATGTTCATAGTTTAACATATTCTACGACTTTCGTTTAGATCGCTAAGTCTAAATCTCGCTCTATCGTAAATTCACTATTTACGCTTCCCGGTATCGTGCCGGTTCTGTCGGGAAACTTCGACGGGTCATAACTTCTTCGTTATAACTCGGATTTCGGCGTTCCTTATCTCCCTATAATCCTTGTTTCGACCACTACAACTTTATATAAAGATATCGGGCTTATATCACACTTTAATTTGACGCTTATTTTTTATTCTTTATTAATTATACCTTTATCATTAAATAATAAGCACATAAACACACATAATTCACATAATACTCAAATATTTCATCTTTATTACTTCAAAAAGAGTTACAAGAGTTGACCTAGACTATTAAATTGACAAATATGCTTAGCCCTGAAACCCGGGCGTTACATATTCACTGTAATGATATTTCAAGATGAAGTCACGCACAAGCCCCCGGACGTTTCCGCCGTCTGGTTCGGGGGTGTGACAGATTGGTATCAGAGAATTGTTTATAGTGAACTAGCATATCTAATCATACAGGATATGAAACTATAAATACAATGGGACTAAACAACTCTGAACATAATAATTAAAATACATACCTTTGTGTGTATTTTAGAATAATAACACAACAAGAACAGCAAAAGTCTTTGGAGGATTTGAACATCGCTATTAAACTCGGGCAATTAAGTAGTCGTATTGGGGGTGAACGTAGCCTGATCAACTACATTCATTCAAAATACGATCAACATGTGTTCGGTAGTAATTGTGATGGACAATGAATCAAAAACTTACCATTTAAATTATCCAAAGAGCATATAGAACCAAACCTAAACAAAATTAAATTACTATAGGAGTAATTGGTATGCTATTTGTTTCTAGTATTTATAACCCTTCGTGCAATACACTATAGACGAGTATCATTAGCCAGGAAACCCCCGTATCTCCCTAGTCAGGGAATAGCAGGGTGGCTTGAATCAGAGGAAGAACCAGAGGAGGAACACGAAGTAGAACTCGCAGATGGACTCGTCGAGTCGACAGTGGACCTCGAAGAGGAAGAGCCCGAGGGCAATGATGATGATGACTTGGATGCAGAATTCGATGTCATCAATCCTCCATGTAGGGCCAGAGTACCGATTTATCGTGTGGGCCCCGGTGCCCCCATTCCCCCTTCGGCACACGATTTTTGGAGATAGATTCGCTAGCAGGGGATACGACTACACCAAGGTAGGAACTGAGGTCTCTTCGATCTTAGTCATAGAGGACCAGCTGACTGGTCACCTCCTAGTCATGGTCCGACGCACCTAAGGTATTGATAACCAAGCTCAGGGCACCCAAAACCGAATGGAACAAATGTGGTTTGATATTGAGAGAGATGAGAGGCAAACACAAGAAGTGAACGGAGACTCCCGAGCGAGACAGTTAGTTAGCGAAGTACAACTACCAGATACCGAACAACAAGTAACTCGCCTCCGAGGTGCATCCACTTCATCAGCACCACCACCAGATAGTTTCCACTACAATTAGGATCAACCTTTTCTTCCCCCCCCCTTACTATCCGATATGACTCTCTTTCATGTACTAACATGGTACTTACCAATGGAACAATTATATTCTATCTTTATTTCAAGTTACTACATAAATTCAATTATATGCATAACCGAACCCTCAAAACCGCTAGATACTTAAGGATCTCGAAACCAAAACAACCCATATACTCTAAGGATTGATGTATCAATCGTGCGAAATCTGTGATTACCTACTACCTCGAATACATCATACGGATGTAGATGGAAGTAGTGAGAATTATACAACAAAATGCAAAATTCATAGAGTATAACCAGGAATGACGATCATTACTTATGATCTGGATTATCAATGTGCAACAGGGAAATGCCATCGCACAGGAATAACAAGCACACCCTCGAGACACCGCTCCTGCAGATGGACTCTGCTACATTCCAAGCTGCTATAACAGCAGCAGTAGCCGCTGCTATGGCACAAATCAATGCAAACAACACCAATGGAAGCGGAAATAGCATTAACAACTCCAGCCAAAGGAACGAGCATGGGAACCAACAAGTGACAGCTTTTCAAGGCACACTAAACCCCAAGCTTAAGAGTAGGAAGCAAAATCCTGGAAGTAAGAGAAAGGGATAGCCAACTCAAAGGTTCTCAAAGAAGCAACATGTTGTTGCTGTTCATGCAACCATGACCCCTATTACACCATCATCAGCGAGACCATATGTTGGAAGCCTTCCAAAATGCAACCAGTGCAATTTCCATCATAATGGAGCCTGCTGGGAGATGCATTGTAAGAAATGCAACCCAAAGAATCACACCACCAAATACTGTAGAACTTATCCATGTCAGAGTCGTCAGCCAAATGAAAACAAGAACAATCGCAACAACCTTAACAACAACACCAATGATGATACCAGTCACACCTGCTATGGGTGTGGAGGTACCGGTCACTCCAGGCGCAATTTCCCCAATGATAACAATCAAGGAGCAGAAGGATCAGAAATGGTCCTGACCTTGGGTCAAGGCGAAGCAGTCCAAGACCCAATGGTTGTTACTGGTACGTTCCCACTTAACAACTCTTTTGCTTACCTCTTATTCAATAGTAAAGCTGAGCGAAGCTTCATTACTAACATATTCAAACACTTACTAAAACAACAACCCTAGAGTCTAAACTAAGCCTTAATGGTGGAGATGACTAATGGGAAAACCGAATCAACCAAACATATTTATGTAGGGTATACCTTAACACTAAACAACCATTCCTTTCAAATAAATTTAATGTTAGTAATATTAGGAGTTTTGTTTTAATAATCAGCACTGATGGGTTAAGCCCCCACCATGCTGATGTTATGTGTCGTGAGAAGGTCGTTCGCCTTCACCTCCCCAATCATGAAACTCTAATAATCTATGGTGATAAACCTGGCACCAAATCCTCATCCTATCTCATGCATCAAGGCACAGGAGTGCCTGCACCAGAAGAACTACGTTTTCCTCGCTCATGTTGTGGACAAGATTGAGGAAGAAGTAAGCATACAAGGTATTCCAATAGCATGCGATTTTCTGGATGTATTTCCCGAAAAAAAAAACTTTCGGGAGTATCCCAGAGAGATAGGTTGAATTTAGAATCGACCTCATATCGAGAACCACATCAATTGCTAATTCACCCTATAGGTTGACTCCTGCCGAAAATTCAGAAGTTATCCAGTCAATTGAGAAGAATTGTTGTGCAAAGGATTCATCAGACCAAACTTCTCACCCTGGAGAGCTGCGGTCTTGTTCGTCAAAAAGACAGACCCTTCAAAATGTGCAACAATTTTAGGGAATTTAATAAGCTCACTATCAAAAACCGATACCCACTTCCTCAGATTGGCGACCTATTTGGCCAGATCCAAGTAGCTAGTTACTTCTCTAAAATAGATCTAAGAACCGGTTATCATCAACTTCGAGCCCGAGAAGAGGACATTCTAAAAACTGCTTTCCGAACTCATCACAACCATTTCAAATTCGTTGTGATACCCTTCGGTCTAATGAATTCTCCCACGGTATTCATGAACCCTAGTAACAGAGTTTTCCCAACCATTCCTAGTCAGCCTTTTAATTATCTTCATCAATAACATACTCTTCTGCTCTCGAAGCAAGAACAAAACACTGTCAACACTTACGACCGGCCTTGGAAAGCATCAAAGCCGGAGAATATTGTGGAGGAAGCACTGCATGGATGGATAGAGCTCTAGAAGTCAAAAGACGAAGCTTATTGTTATAAGAGTTGTGTTAGGAGCTATTCGGGTGACCGTTGAAAGGATAACCCAACCTGCCTATTTCGTGCTAATACAGAAATCAAACAAGACGGAAAGATTTACATGGATCTATATCAAAGAGATTGTAAGACTCCATGAAATATCAGTATCTATTATCTCGGATCGGCATGACATAATTACATCAAGATTTTCACAGTCACTTCAAAAGGCTATCGGAACACAGCTAGACAGGAGCATTGTTTACTACTCTCAAACCAATAGCCAAAGCGAACGAACCATTTAACCACTCGAAGTCATGTTACAAGTCTGGGTGTTTGAATTCAACAAGTCAGGGGATACCCAGTTTCCCTTGATTGAATTCTCATTCCATAACAGCTATCGCACAAGCATCAAGGCTTCTCTCTTTGAAGCTCTGTATGGTCGTAAATGCAAATCACTCGTACATACTCACACGGGACCAGAAAACTATTTGCAAGACGACAGAGAAAATAATCCAAATCAGAACTCGACAACAAGCATCGGGAGATCGACAGAAGAGCTATGCTGACAAGCGATGTAAGCCATTAGGATGTCAAGTCAGGGATCGCATGTTATTAAAGGAATCTCCTTGGAAAGGAATGATTCGCTTTAGGAAACAAGAAAACTAAACACACGATACATCATACAGTTCGAGATTCTTGCTCGGATTGGTCCTGTAGAGCTCAGCAACGTACACCATGTGTTCCGCATACCCAGTCTAAAAAAGTTCCTATCAGGCAAAACTCTTATCATTCCTTTAGAAAGAGGTCGAAATAAACAACAATCTCCTGTTCGTCAAAGAACCAGTCGATGTATTCGATAAGGAAGTAAATCGTACAAAACAAAGCCGCATTCCAATTGTGAAGGTTCGATGGAACGCCAAGCACAGACCAGAATTCACATGGAAACGCGAAGACCAGATGAAGTAGAAGTACCCTTACCTATTCTATCATTCATGAACCTACCTTTGGAAAGAATTTTGGGATGAAATTCCCTTTAACGGGGGGATGATGTCACAACTAGTATTTTTGCAAGGAAATTATACTCTCATAAAATCATTCAACCAGTATAATGATTGGTACTCTAAGCAAACATCATACTTTATACTTATTTAGATACATCTCTCATGTTCAATAAAGACTTTGAAACTCTAAAAATTCCGATTCAAGTTTAATATGAACTAGAGTTCTCTTATTGGGCCTAATGCACCAATAAACCTTCAACTTGAATATCTTGGGCCTAGAAACTCTAATTGGGTTCTAATTGGACCCACACTCACAAATCTATAACATTTTGGACCATTTGGGCCTAGAATGATTCATTCTAACCCTAATGGGCCTTATTGGGCCATAACAACTCCAATTAACCTTAATGGACCTTAGAACCCATTCTTTTTTACTATTGGGCCGAGAGATACCCTAAAGGCCCAATGGTCCGAAAGATTTTATGATTAGGCTCCCAAAATCCTAACTAAAGTTTACTGGGCTCATTCTATTCGAATTCCTACCTTCTAGGCCCAGAAGCTCGACCCAACATCAATTAAAACAAAAAAAGAGAAAACTAATGGGAGAAAATGCGGTGGCACCTCATTGTTGTCTAACATATTTCCATGTATTAAACCACCAAAAATCTAGGCACATCACATCCAAGCTTAAAGAAGTCAACTCCTAATTCTCTCCTCCCTCTCCCGTTTTCAAAACTCACGGCCATTAGGGCCTCCATCACCACCATCATTTTCATCTTCCAAACTCAAGAATTTTCTCTCATCCTCCACTCTAATATGAAGAATTTCCCCCTTCCATCCTCCTAATTTTCGAGAATATCAAGAGCACATCAAGAACTCATCTTCAAAGTTCATCACATTTGGTAAGCTGTTGGTTGGACTCCGTGGTTTTAACTTCAAGAAACACCTTAAATCTCATCTTAACCCACCTTATTTTATGATCTATGCTCTTAGAACACCTTAGAACCGAAAATCATCTCAAAAACACATCTAGGGCCGAGATCTCTTCACTTCTTCATCAAAAACCGAAATCTTCAAACAAGGTGAGTTCATACCTCCTTGTTTTTGGTTTTTACTTGTTTTTAGGGGAGAATACAAGTTGATTTGTGTAGATCTATGTGTATATGCATGACTATGTGTGTTTTCCATGAATTATTTGGTGATTATGTGTTGATTTCTTCATTAATCTAAAAATATGTTAAGAACTTGAACTTTATCACTTGGATCTTCATAAGAACCTTGAGAAAAGTATGTTTTATCACAAATAATATATTTAAACTAGTAGATCTGAGATTTATACACTTTAAGTAGCAAAAATGAGTGTTGTGTTCTAACATCTATAAATTAAACTCATAAAACAGCCCTTGACAGGAAAGTTTTGGTTCTATCTCGGACTGTTTTGACCCTCTTAGTGGAAGTATTTTTCAAAACTATTTTACATGGATAAAGATCAGATTTATACCTTTAAAATGACTACTCTCACGTTTTCATAGGATTTGTCTACAATTTTTAGCGAATTTTACAAAACTGCCTATCAAGTTTGAAATAATTTCGGACAAGCCTGTGAAGGTGAGCGATTTCACAATTGTATGAAGCCATTAAGAATTATGAGAAAAATTGTGACAAAAAGTAGACAAAATTTAAAAAGTTACAGAATTTAAGTATCCAAATTTCGACTGACGATCATTTTTCTACAAATTTTCCAAAAGCTAGGTCGGAAAAGCCCAAATCCCGAAAAATGTGTATTTCCTAAAAAATCAAGCCAAAAATGATATTTTGACAAAAATGGGTTTAAAATGTTATTTTTACCACAAACTAGTCATCAACACAAGTTTTGAACAAAAAGGAGACTAAAGTGTTATTCTTACAAAAATTGGGACTAAACTGTAAATTTTTGGCTTAGTGGTCCAAGAGCGTCATTTTTACAAAAAGGCGGGCTTTTTATATCAACTTTGTAAATGATCAAGCTAAAATAAAAAAAACTATAGAAAACGGGTTAAAAACGATATTCATATCCATATTGGACCTGAAAATAATATACATGTTTAGTGGGCCTTAGTGTCCTTTTACATGTATATTAGGCTTAGAATAGACATTCATATTCCTTTGAGCCTGGAAATAATAGACACGTATAGTGCACCTTAGTGGTCCACTTACATGTTTATTAGGTCTGGGAATGAGTTATATATGTGTTCTTCTTTTTATGCTATTTTAGTGAATACTTGAGCCAAAACCAATGATAAACCAACAAACGAATTGAATTTGATCATTTTCTAGGTTATTGGGCCTTAGTGTCCCATTTTTATGTGTGATAGGTCATGTATACTATTTATATGTTTATTGGGCCTCATTGACCCATTAACATGTGCGACGGACCTTGGATACTATTTGTGTGCTACTTGGGCCTGTAAATAACTTACATGTGAAATGGGCCTTAGTTGTCCTTTCATATATATAGATATCATATATATATATATATATATATATATATATATATATATATATATATATATATATATACACACACACACACACACACACACACACACATATATATATATATATATATATATATTTCGGGCCCATGTTATATAATTTCATTCCAATTTGGGCCTGTAAATGATTTATATGTTTAGTGATGCCTTAGTGGTTCGTTTACATGGTTGATTGGGTCTGGAATGAGATTATACCTTTTCTTCGCGTAAATTCGATTAAGGATCTAGTGAGTTTTGTCAGTTGACACCTACTTAGTGTACCATCGTAGCCTGTAGTTATAACAAGAGTCTCTTGGAGGGAGAACGAGGATTTGTGTATAGATCTATACGGGGATGACACCCCATACCTGAGCTGTTCGCTACAGTTAGAGTAACTCAGTCTAGGGTGATGAATACCTTATAATCAAATTCTAAACCGACGTCCAACGACGCCAAGACAGGTGCGATTGTCATTATTTAGTATGGTTATGACGGCTGACATAGAGGAATTAACGTTATGAAGTTTACAGAAGACCCTTCTCTTTTCTTTTGGATTACTCGAAAACATTCTCATTCTCGTACTCAACCTCAGGGGTTGGTATGGCAGCTTTCTCTTTTACAGAGAACATCGGGTTGTCTGGGAACATTCTCTTTACATGCTATTTACATTCTCTCTACATTCTCTTTACCCTTTTAGTCAAATAAACAAAAACATACATGCATTAATACAAGATCTGACACAAACATTCTAAACAATTTTCAGAAAATATCGGATTTTCTGGTGGTTTCAAAGTTATAAAAACCATTTTCACAAACATGCTTATGAACTCACCAACATTTTTATGTTGACCGTTTTTCAAAATAACTTGTATTCTCATGAAACCGTCGAAGCAGGTTGAACGAAACAAACTAATGGATATTGTGTTATATTTTGTTTCATCATACTCTTGCTATTTTGGCATGTAATATTCAAATACAATACTCGATGTAAACAATGAATGTTGTTATATCACATGTGTGATGATGATGATGTTATGTTTCAATTATATTCATTCTAATGATGTTTCAAGATGAAGTCACGCACAAGCCCCTAGATGTTTCCGCCGTGTGGTTCGAGGGTGTGACACGAGCCAACGACCTTAAAAAAGGGCGGCTTTCCGGGAGGCAACCCGATGAGTAGTTTTTAGTTTTTATGCTTTCAATAAAGGGATGCTCGTAGTTCCAAGCAAGCTTAGGGAAATCAGATTTCTACCATTGTCGTCAAAATCAGATTTCTACCATCTTACCAGGTACATTCATTCCTAGTTGCACCTTTTTGCCCTTATAATCTTTATTGAGTTGTTCATTCATCTCTAAGCATTGAGGACAATGCATAATTTTAAGCTTTGGGAGAGATTAGTGTAAATATTTTGCATTTTTGTTTAAAATTTTAATTTTTCAGTTTTTTTTTAGTTAAATTTTTCAAAATTTTCTTTTTGCATTTTATTTTCTGCATTGCATTTGCATATAAAAAATTCAAAAAAAGTCCAAAAAATAATTTATTTTTCTGCATTCATAAATAAGAGAAAAAAAAACTAAAAATATTTTTATTTCTACTTATTTTTTATTTTCAAGCATATAAAAAAATCAAATTAATAATCTTAAAAAATTAAAAAATTTACATGAGATGAGGATATCTTTTTACATTCGACAGCTCTGTTAAGATGAATTGTGATAGTTACCGAAAATAACAGTCTCATTACACTCAATTTTAAGAATTATCTTTTCAAGTGCTTTAAATGTTTTCAATATGAACCAACATATGAGTTAGATAATTTTTACAATGGAAGTGTGGGATGGAAAAACGAACAGTGTTTTGAAAATAATTTCCTTGAATGCCTGAAAAAGAACCTAGATTGGATAACCCTTATCATTCCTTGAAGTACTGAACCCTATAGTTTTTGCGCATTTTAAGGTTAGGAGGGAACTCTTGTTATACCCACAATTTATTATCATTTTTTAAGTATTAAAGATATGGTGTGCCTCAAAGTAAAATCTGTGCCCAGTTAATATATATATATATATATATATATATATATATATATATATATATACACATATATATATATATATATACATATATCTATATATATATATATATATATATATATATATATATGATGGGATTAAAACAACTTTTAATCTATGAAGATCGATTAGATCTTGAACAAGTATATGAATATGAAACAGCAAGAACACAATATTAAAAACAAAACAGAACGCAATATTAAGAACAAAACAGCTTGAATCAATCGTGTCGAATGATTAAATAAAATCCTTAGAAGAGCTCGATTAAGAACATCAACTGTAAAGGATTGGAAGATTACAAGAAAGCAATATCGTAAAACTCTGGAATGTTAAATCTGAAATCTTGAATCTTAACCTAATATGCAAGCAAGCATTAACTTAAATACTATACATAAAAGGCTCTCGGTTGGACAGGCCCAAACCGGAGAATACAAGGCTAATCTAACGAGCCCAAAAGACGCAACATCTAATAGAACTTCAGCCCAACAATCTCCCCCTTTGCGTCAATTTGGAGCGAGACCTTCACTTCTTACTTGGGGCGGCGGCTGAAGCTGGTACCTTCTTCTTCACGGTACTAAACAAATGGTCTGTCTAAACCGGATGTACCAATTGATCATATCATTGAAGTACTTGATGTCATCAGCCGAATTGTCCTTACACCGCTTGACGATTGATAGGACGTGCTCCAAGCAAGTTGTGGTGTAGAGGTGCTTGTCAGCTAAAGCAAATAGACATTTCTGTCCTTCGGCTCTGGTGAACATCACAGAGTTTCGCCTCGAATCTATCTTGCCCATTTGCATTGTGTTTAGATCACTGGCCGATCCCACAGGCTTGACTTTCGGTTTCTTCTTAAAAACTGTGGCAACCTCCTGATCCATTAGGGCCACCTCCATGATATAGCATGCCAGCATCCTTTTGACATGGTCTAAGATGGGACCATATTCGGCTTCGTTTGTCAGCAGGATATTGTACAAGACTATCCAATCATGAGGGTTCAGATTGGGCAGATCCGCCAGAGAGATCATGTGAGCAGTTCTTGCAGATCCTCGGATAAGCTTGAACTTGACATTTGTGAATCTCCCCACGGCAAAAGGCTTCATCACCCGAACATTGACAATCTTCTGGGCGCTCCATGTAAGGTATTGAGGGCGAGCGGCCTCCAGGTAGAAGTCAATGAGCTCCCTGTCAAGCTCATCGTTCGGATGCGGGACTTCAAAGATGTTGGAGAAGGCGTGGAAGATGAACGCCTTTCGAGTCAGTGGCATATCGAACTGCGAATCGATGGTGTTGTTGCAGTCGAACGATATCACTGGCTCGAGCCATAGTATGCTTGGAGTCTCTATGGCCTCTTTTATCAAACGATCCCTGGTCCAGGCAGGGAAGAGCAGCTTTCGGCTCTCTAGGAGATCGTGGGCTTCTTTTTGCTTTCGTTCGGCTTCTTCAGCCTCACGCGCCACACGACTGGCATCACCTTCAGCATTGCGACTGTTTTTCCGTTTCAACAAGTCGGCAATGGTCTCCTTGTCTTCATCTTCATCTTCATCTTCATCTCCTCCCTCTGCTATGTTTTTTCCTTTGTTCTTCACACCCGAACCCGAGGCATCACCAGTTGGGGGTGGTTCGGTTGTGTGAGTGGCTCTGGAGGAAGGAGGTGGTTTCGATCCTTTCTTCTCATCTCCCCCTTGTTTCGGAATGGACACGAAACTCGGCAGACCTTCAATTTTGCTTAAGAGGTCCATGGCCGGGGAGAGCTTTTCAGCGAGGGTGCGCCTCACCGAATGATTAAGGATGGGGTCGTGTGCTTCCAAGATGTTGGATAGAGCGGCGTGGACATCCGAAACACACATCTTTATGACTTCCCTCTCGGATCGAAGAGCTTCCAATTGTTCTTGAGAGTTGGAAAGCTGCGTGCTCTTGACCTTTAAGGCAGTTGTTTTACTCGCCAGAGCGTCCATCAGAGAGTTCTCTGCCGCAAGATCCTCTTGTAGTTTTGCCAGACGGGCATCGATGGAGTGCCGAGTTGTCGTCGCTGATATTTTGTCGGAGGATAGCGAACGAAGTCAACTCCGTCGAGACGAACTTGGCCAATTGCTGAACAATCGGTTCCAGAGTTGTCTTTGTGGCATTGGCGCTTTCCTGCAGAGACTTCAGCAGGTCAGAAGTGTCGGAGAATAGTTTATCGACTTTTTCGGTCGCAGCCAAACAGGCTTGGGTGGAGGCGTCTATCGCAGCAGTTGCTGAGGCCACTGAGTCATGTTGAGCCCTGGAGAAGGCATCAACAATTTTCTGAAGGGCAGCTTCAGATAAGGATGACTGCTGGTTGGAAGAGGAGGCGAGAAGTTGATCAATCTTCTCGTTAAGCTCGCGGAGATGCTTCTTTGTCACTGGAGCATCATCCTCCTTATCACTCTGAACTTGAAACGGACTATAGTAGACCGAATCATAGTTCATGTGATCACCACCAAGGTATTGATCATCGCCATCGGAGGCGTCTTCTGGAGATTGAGGTGGTGGTGAAGCTGGGGGTGTTGTGGGTTTGGTTGGTTCGGGTTGAGTGGGTGGGGGGTTAGTTTCGGGTGGTGGTGGTGTATGGGTTTCGGTTTGTGGAGGTTTGGTTACGAGAGGGGTTTCGGTTATAGGTGGTGTTTCGGTTGATGTGGTGAATATGGGTGGGGGTATAGGGAATGAGGTTGGTAGTATAGTAGGGTTTATGGTGGGAATGGAAATAGGTATTGTGGGTGGAGGGGACGGAACTAGGGATTGGTGAAGTTCCATCTCCGGGGTTGGGGACCGAGGGGGTGTGTTGCCTCGTTGTGGAGATTCGTCTCCTTGTGAGCCCTCAGAGTCCGAACTCCCACCTTCGGATTCGCTTGAAGAGGAGGGTATGAGGAACTTTCGTTTCGGTTGGGGCTTCCTCCTTTTCAGTTGTGGGGATGAAGCAGGTTTCTGTTGTTTACGCTTCTTTGGAGAAGGTCCTTTTGGAGCTTTGGACACTTGCTTTCCCTTGTCACCCTTTTTGCCCCTGGCCACCGGTTTGTCGGCATCATGAATTGATCGCAGCATGTCCGGTGTCAGTTCCCTTGGACCAGTTTGGCGAAACTCCTTGATCATTCTGATCAATCTGCTATCTGCTGGCACATCAGCATACATCGACTCCGGGATAGAGCCAATGAAGGAGAATTTCGATGCATCGGATACGATGATCTTCTTGGTATGAAAGGTACCAATAGAAGACATCGGTGCACCGTCGGCTGTGGGAACGTTGAACTTGTCCATAGCCCATCTGGTGATCAAGATCCAGAACCGGGCCAGCGACACCTCGGAGTGTCGGGAAGAGGAAGAGAGGCTCTGAATCAGTTGTTGCCAAAGGACAAATCCATAGTCCAGATTGATCCCGTTGTACACCCCATACATAATTGACAGGAAAAGACGACTGGCTCCGTCCGATCCTGAGCTCCTTTCTGACAGTCCCTTGAAGAGAACTGTAAATAACCCATTCCACTGGGGCGGTAGGCAGGACTTCTTGAACCTTGCGACGGAGGTAAGAACTTCCATGTAGCCCATGTTGTAGAACATGTTGTAGAGCATACCAACCGGAATCGTCTCCGGGTGAACACGCGATGGGTCAGCGGCAAACCCAAGCATGGTGCAGAAGCGGGGACGAGAAATCGACGTCTTGTGTTCCGCCACTTCGAAAAAGACCCTGTCGACGGCCTTGTCGTAGTAAGCCGTTGCGTAGACCTGAGATAAGGCCACCATTGGCACCGTTTCAATCCGTGACAGTGCAGGAGCAAGCTGGGAGTATTTGAGACATTCGATGACCGGCGACATATAAGAATCATACGCCAGTGGGTTGAGATCAATCACGAGGCATTGCTGAGGACGGATTGGAAGAATGAGAAGTAGCATGGACGGAAGAGGATTCAGCCATTGTTGCAGGTTTGGAGAAGAAGATAACCGGGAGAGAGTTTGGAAGTATTTTTGCTTTGGAAATTATGAGGCAGTAAAGAGGTAAAAGGTGGTGTTGATGGGTTTTTATAGTAGGTGATAGGAGAGAGAAAAATTGTTTCAAATCTCTTATGGAAATACGAAACGGGTTATTTTGGAGTGACTGATTGGTGACAGTTGGGACGTGCGATGATCACGTAGGAGAGAGAGTGTCAGATTCCTAGGATCACGCCGCCCAATAAGCGCCGGTTCAGAGAAAGAAATGGTTTCCATTTCCACACGCGCCTGTAACTTCAGAGATATGACGCTTCTACATTGCACACGCGTCCTCAAGTGTCAGAAAAAGCGCGGCCGTTTCAAATTCACGCGCCCTCCTTTTTACCGTCGTTTGAATTTCTATCCTTTTAACTCCCGCCGAGTCAGCGAGTTTTTGTCTTATCCCCTTTTAAACGGCTGTTTCCAATTAATGATCCACATGGCTAATTTTTGACCACAACTTCATTTGTAAGCATCCAGTAAATATCCAGCCTGTAAAATAATTAGTAACGGAATTTTTGAAAATCTTGGATTTTCGTGCAAAGAGTGTAAAAAAAATAAAGAAGTAAAGCAACTCTTTTTAGGATAATCTGTGATGTCAATAATGACACGAAACTGATGATCCCGGGCACGAATCTCTTCCTTCAAAGTCAAGAAAGACCTCAAAGTGTTAGTGTGGAATCCCATTGAATTACGATCAAACATTCATTAATAAATGTTGAAAGGCTTCTTTTAATAAGGCAAATTAAGGGTGGTTTCGCTTTGATTCAACAGTTCAATTCTTGATATAAGAACGAACATGAACAAAGTACTTGTGAGACCAGTGTAGTCTGTTGAACAAGTAGGTTTGAGTTGATTTTGTAGTGGCTTGGATTAAAATGAAATCTCAGATAAAAATTTAAAACTGGATCCCTTGGGAAGAAATGTCACGGTGTGTAACAATTTCATTGGAACCACGCAAAAAGAAAATAAATTGAGATTTCATGAAGGTACATTCGTCAATTCATTGGTGAAAACTTGATCAAGTTAATTGGTCACCGTCAATTCGTTGGTGTTGAATTTTGGGTTTCACTTAGCTCGTAGTGGCACGAAGCTAAGATCATAAACACAGATGTTGTGTAACCATAAACCTCAGTGGTAGATGCTGAGAGTCTCAAGGGTTACAGTGATGAAACAAATGTTATGGAGAAGTGTAATGGGGATGGTGAAAGAAGACATAGTACCTCTGCTGCGAACAAAAGGACCAAGCAGGAGACTCTGAACTCATGTGAGAAAAGAGTGAGGTAGCTCACGATTAGAATAAATGAGTTAGCCTTATTGGGAAGACAAGGTTTGTGTATACCAGGTCATGAAGGCTATTATTCAAAATCTTATGAGGCTTGGGACACATACAGCAGCATGCTTCTAGGGACACTTAAGTAAGGCATCGAATATATTCCCATAAACAAATGAGCACACAATAAAAACATTTTTGGACTTTTGATATTATTAGAAAGAAAAATTGAAAAATCGAACCTGAACGTTCGGTTGGTTTCGGTTGGAAAAAGTTGAAAAACCGAACCCGAACCTTCGGTTAGTTTCGGTTCAGGAAAATTTTGAAAAACCGAACCCGAACCTTCTGGAGGTTTCGGTTTTGGAAAATTTTTAAGAAACCAAGGAGTTTAGATATGCAATATGAAAAAAAAAACTTTTTACATAAAGAAAAACAAATTTTGCACAAGAAATATACAACATAGAAAAACTACCTTTGAAGTAATGAGCGAGTGAAATGGTTGAACCGAACCCGAACGTTCGGTTGGTTTCGCTTCTTACGTTTGAGATTGAGAGGTAGTGTGAGGTACTGACTCTGACTCCATCATTCCTAGCCCTTGCAATATTTTATTGAACGATGCTTCTGGAAGAGCTTTGGTAAAGACGTCAGCCAGTTGATCAGTGGTTCTTACGAAGTGAACTTCGACATTTCCATCTTCCACATGATCTTTGATGAAGTGATACCTCAGTGCTATGTGTTTGGTTTTAGAGTGTTGCACCGGGTTATGATAGATCCTAATTGCACTTTCAGAGTCACAATATAGAGGGATCTTCTTCATATTGAGTCCATAGTCTCGAAGTTGACTCTGGATCCAAATCACTTGTGATGTGCAGGATGCAGCGGCAATGTATTCCGCTTCAGCAGTAGACATCGACACACATGTTAGTTTCTTGGATTGCTAGCTGACCAACTTCCCATCAAGAAATTGACAGCCACCAGTTATGCTTTTGCGGTCGAGTCCACATCCTCCAAGGTCAGCATCAGAATAGGCTTGAACGAAGAAGCCTGAATTGGATGGATACCATAGACCTAAGGAGGCGGTTCGCTTGAGATAGCGTAGGATGTTCTTCACTGCCAGCATGTGAGGTTCGCGTGGGTTAGCCTGAAATCGAGCACAATAACATACAGAAAACATGATATCAGGCCTGCTAGCAGTTAGATACATCAGTGAGCTTATCATTTGACGATAGAGCGTGATGTCTACAGCCGGTTTATCTAGTGAAGGAGTAAGTTTGGTGCCGAATGCCATTGGGACTTTGACTTTTGAGTCTCCCATCATGCCAAACTTTGCTAGGAGAGTCTTCGTGTAAGCTTCCTGATTGATAAAGATGCCTTCGGGTCCCTGTCTTATATTTAAACCAAGGAAAAAGTTAATAGGACCCATTGAGCTCATTTCAAATTTAGTGTCCATCAAGTTTCTGAATTCAGCTGTTAAGCTGGGATTTGTAGAACCAAAGATGATGTCATCGACATAAATTTGAACTATCATAAGGTGGTTACCTTCCTTTTTGCGAAAGAAGGTTGGGTCAACCGAACCTTGTTTGAATTTGGACATCTTTAAAAATTTTGTAAGCGTTTCATACCAGGCCCTCGGAGCTTGTTTGAGGCAGTACACAGCTTTATCCAGAATATAGCAATGATTTGGATACTTTTCGTTCACGAACCCAGGAGGTTGCTCCACATACACAGTTTCTTCAAGTTCTCCATTGAGAAATGCACACTTGACGTCCATTTGGAAGAACTCAAAGTTTTTGTGAGCAGCATAGGCCAGAAATATTCTAACCGATTCTAGCCTAGCTACTGGAGCGAACGTCTCTTCGTAATCTATCCCTTCTTCCTGACAGTATCCCTTTACAACCAGACGAGCTTTGTTCCTTATGACATTACCTTCATTGTCCATTTTGTTTCTAAAAACCCATTTAAGACCAACAACTGAAGCATCCGGAGGAGTTGGAATGAGGCGCCAGACTTTGTTCCTTTCGAACTCGTTCAGTTCGTCTTGCATTGCTTGAACCCAATCAGAGTGATCGAGGGCAGTGTTCACTGTCTTCGGTTCAACTTTTGATACAAATGAGTTAAACATACAAAACTCAACCTTTGAGAATAAGGATGTTTGTTTTGCCTTCAGTTGAGATCGGGTCAGAACCTTTTCAGATACATCACCAACTACTTGAGAGATAGGATGATCTCTGGTCCATTTTGTAAGAGGAGGGTAATTTGGATCGAAGGTTGGATCTAGTTCAGCGTTGATCATCTCTTCTGGCTCAGATTGACTATCAAAATCAAACATCATATCATCATGCTCCCCCTCAATCGATGAGTCTTGAGAAACATGAGGTTCAGGGGTTTCTTGCGGTGCCGGACTTTCAGGCATTGAAGCACCTTCGTTTGGAGGGGCACCTTCGGTTGGAGAGGTACCTTCGGTTGGTGAAGGACCTTCGGGTGAAGTGGTAGAGCTTTGCTCCCCCTCGACATGAGAACTTGGCTCCCCCTTGACTGAAGCATTGTTGGTTGGAGAGTCATCAGTGGGCGATTCTCCTTCATGCATTCTTCTTGCAGCATCTTCGACAATCTGCTTCATATGATCTATTTTGTTGTCAGCTGCACCTGCTTCGGAGAGAGAAGCTTTTTCCGGTTCGTCAAATAGTTCCAGAAAATTTTCGTACAAATTGGCGATTGAGACTGTGACTTGGCCAGTTTGAGGGAAGATTTCCCTGGCAGTGTCATCTATGGTCTGTAGTTTCTTGACATAGTTATCATCGAAGGTCACATAGTATGTCTCTTCAATCCTTCTTGAACGTTTGTTTAGGACCCTGTACGCCTTGGATGTGAGTGAGTACCCCAGAAAAATTACCTCGTCGGCTTTGACATCAAACTTGTTGCGGTGTTCTTTAGAGTTAAAGATGAAACACCTTGAGCCAAAAACGTGGAAAAATTTCACATTGGGCTTCCTGTTGGTTAATATCTCATACGGTGTGAGCGTGAATCGCTTGTTGAGATAGGACCTGTTTTGTGTATAACAAGCAGCAGAAATAGCGTCAGCCCAAAAATAAAGAGGTAAGGAAGCGAAACTTAACATAGTTCGGGCAGCTTCACATAGAGATCGTTTTCGTCTTTCGACTATCCCGTTCTGCTGTGGTGTATAGGGAGCTGAGAAATTATGGCTAATTCCCTTTTCTGCAAGAAACTCTTCAAACTCCCTATTCTTGAATTCGAGACCATTGTCGCTCCTGATGTTGCGAACGACCTTCTTGAGCTGGACTTCAATTTGCTTGATAAACACTTTCAGCTTTTGAGTCGCTTCAGATTTGAGCTTCAGAAAGAACACCCATGTAAATCGAGAGAAGTCATCAACGATAACAAGAATGTACTTGCTACCACCGATGCTTTCAATAGATGAAGGACCACACAAATCGATATGAAGCAATTCGAGTGGTTCAACAACTTTTGTGTTAATTATGGATGGGTGACTTTGACGACTCTGCTTTCCCATTTCGCATGCAGCACATAAATGCTCTCTGTCAAACTTGAGCAATGGAAGACCCCTAACGTGACCTCCAGTGACAAGTCGGTTGATATCTTTGAAATTGAGATGAGAGAGTCTTCTGTGCCACAACCAGCTTTCGTCAGATTGAGCTTTTGATAGCAGACATATGGCTGAGTTTCCTTTGATGGGTTTCATGTTCAGAGGAAACATTTCACCCTTTCGCTCTGACTTCAGAATCACTTTCTTTGTCTTTTTCTCTATGATTTCAGAACCTTCATCATCGAATGAAACTTTAAGACCTATACCTCCAACAAGCTGAGATACACTGATGAGGTTGTGTTGAAGTCCTTCCACATAGGCCACCTTCCTTATGGTAAAATCACCATTCATTATGATCCCATATCCCTTTATGGTGCCGAAAGAGTTATTTCCAAACTTAACGTTGCCACCATTAGCAAGAGATCTGTATTCCCTGAGCTCCTCTTTCCTCCCTGTCATGTGACGCGAGCAGCCACTGTCGATGTACCATTCTTCGTCAAACTGATCGTCACTTATAACCTGCAAAAATTAAGCAGATTTAGGAACCCAAAGTTTCTTGGGTCCATGTGAGGTTTTCATGGGAACGGGAATAGTTAGAGAGATGTCAACAAGATATGTTCTTTTAATTAGAGTTGTTTCATCTTTCTTTTTAATGGTGAATACTTTTATTTTGTTAAGTTTGGGTTGGTTTGCTTTGGGCTCAGGTTTGGATTCATCGACCTTTTGCTTTCCCTTCTGTTCAGCTGATGAATGAGGTTTTTGAGGAAAAGCGGGATTAGCTTTAGAGCAAGATGGAGATGAATGAGTAGAAGTAGAAGAACGAGAGGAATTAGAACGAGAGAATTTGGATGGGGAGGACTTCCTAGCTGATGACTCAAGGTGACCCTTTTGCTTTTGATCATTAGAGGGGCTGACCTTCGAGTCTTGTTCTCTTTTGACTTTATAGCCGAACCTCTGCGTTCGGTTGGAGTTGTTCTTGGAACCGAACCTTTGGTTTCGGTTGAAATCCTCTTGTGAACCGAACCTTGACTTTCGGTTGGTATCTTCTTGTGAACCAAACCTTGACTTTCGGTTGTTGTTTTCTTGCGAACCGAACCTTGGCTTTCGGTTGTTGGAATTATCAGGCTTTCTTACGGGATTGTTTTCATACTTCAGATTCTTGTCTTTGTTTTAATAGTATGCATTCTGGGAGTGCCAGAATTGTTTCCTTTCAGAAAGGTTTTTCCTGTATCTTAGGTTCCTTTCTATCTTTTTATCCCTCATCTGTTTAGCTTGATGATGAACGTTCGCTTTCGCTTTTGATGTCACCTTGGCTGGTTCCTTTTGAACTTTAGGAGTTTTTCTTTGAGCCGAGGGAGCAGAGGGAATATCTGAAGAAGATTCAGTTTGCCCTGAGGAAGTGGAAGGAGTATCTGATGAAGTTTCACTTCGAGCTGTTGGCGTTGAAGGAATGTCTTCTTTTGCTGAACGATCAACCTCTTGAGGAGTATCTTTTGTACCACTTGTGCTTGGTTCATTGAAATTATCAGGCTTGTTCAAGGGTTCAGGTATGTATCTCCCTTTCTTCATCCAGGAGGTTCTTTCAGATAGGCCAACGGTTTCATTTCCATTATCAATAGGAGCTTCCCAGAAGAACTCATCACAGCCATCAACATTGTCTTCGTTAACAATAGCCGTGAGTTCAGCTGTTTGATGTTCGGTTACTCCAGTCACTTTGTATACCTGATTCGGAGTGGTCCTGACCTTTTGATACATAACAGCTTTTTCTACTAATTTCGGGGACTTTTGTTGGGATAATCTAGCGAATTCCACAGAATTTTCAGAAATAAGATTTTTGTGGTTTTCAGTTTCGCTTTTAACAAATTCTGAGTAGTCAACCGTATCCTCTACAGAAATTTCACTCATGTTTTCGTCCTCGTTAAGCTCAGATGCATTTTCAACATCAATTTTATTTTCTGAGCTTACTTTGGCGTTTAGAGAGTCAAACTTTTGTATGGTTTCGGTTCTCAGTTTAAGTCTGTCATTTTCGTCCAAAAGATTTTTGAGCATGTCCTTATGGTCTTTGGATTTAATGAAGGACTCAATTTTGTCCAGTCCAATTTGATAAGTTGGGTTGACATCATCAGACGAAATCACACTCTCACAATTGTAAGCTTCGGCATCGATTTCATCTTCCTTAAATTCTAGGAAAGGTAAAATCATACGATGGATCTTTTTGCCTATCTCACAGTCCAAGTGAAGCTGAGTAATATTGGAATATAAACGTTTAGCTATTAAACAAAAAACATTTCGTTGTTTTAACAATTTCAAATTGTCTCTCTGCAAATAAATGTTTTCGTCTTTGACTTTAATTAATTCCGACTCTTTTGACTCAATCCACATACGCCGCTCCTCACTCTTCGACGCCACCCTGCTTAATTGATCAGTCAGGTTAGAATTGGTGACTCGAGTTTGAGTTAAGCTACTATCTAAATGAGAAATTCTTGTGTTAACGTTTTTTAGTTCTTTCTCATATGAGGATGATGGTACTTTAGATGAAATAAAAGCAGATTGTACCTTCTTTATTAGTTCATCAAGCTCATTGAACTGTTGGCTGAGTGGTTTGGCCATAAAGCACATATCTTCCTGCACCTTCGGTCCATTGCTTCCTCCATCGGTATTGTATCCCCTCATCTGAGATACGCCAGACACCATGAAGCATTTTCCACCACTGCTTTCCTCCTTAGCCATATAAGCCTTTCCATGAGTAGGCTTCCTCACTTCTTCGTCTTCTAAGTCAGTAGACCAAACTTCGGTGCTACCGAACTCATCGTCATTAACCGAACCCTGCACAATAAGAGCATTAATAGAAGGGTTAGCGGTAGACTTTTTCTTTCTCAACTCATCCAATCTCTTCTGCAGCACAGCTTCCTCATCCTTTCCATCGTCCTTTTCAGCCATCTTCTTAAGAACACAGTCCTTAGCATAGTGGTTCTTGCCACCATAGTAGAAGCAGCTTACTCCGGAATCGCCATCTGCCTTCGGTTCCTTCTTGGGCTCCTCAGCCTTCGGTTTAGTGTTCGCCTTTTCAGAGCTGTAACTCCCCTGCCAGTTTCGGTTTTTGTTGTTGGGGAATCTCTTCTTTATGAACCTCTTAGGATTGGATACCATCATGGCATAATCCTCAGTTGTGAGGTCATATTCTTCCAAGTTGAGCTCTTCATCCTCCATCACGGCTTTACTTTTAGATAAGAGGGCCAACGAACCAAGATTAAACACAACGTTCTTCTCTTGAACCACAATCTTCTCTTGTGACTTTAGAATACCCACCAGTTTCGCCAAGGAGTATGATTTAAACTGTTCATGGGCTTTGACGGTGGAAACAACTGCTCTCCATTCAGATCTCAGTCCGTTCAAGAAAGTAACCTTTTGTTCGATGAGCTTCCTTTCAATATCGTGTTTGATCATCTTGCTGAGAAGATGATTGAAGTGATCAAACGTCTGGGTCACTGTTTCTTCGGCCCCTTGCCTGAATTCTCCAAACTCAGATAGAAGCAAGGTTTGGATAGAATGTTCAAGATCTTCGTCTGTGGAATACAGTTCGCGAAGTCTGTCCCACACTTCCTTCGCCGTAGTGCATGAGCTGACCAGTCTGAATGTATCGGACTGAAGGGCGAATCTGATCAACCTTAGTGCCTTAATATTGCACTGAAATTTATCTTTTTCATCTTGCGCAATATTCGTCACGTCCTTAAGCAGATCGTTATACTCTTTTTGCGTCTTAATGATTCTGGATGTAGCAGAATGAGAAAACGGTCCATTGATGATGGCTTCCCATATGAGAAAACCATTGTCCTCCGATCCAATCACGTAATCTTCAAAATGATGCGCCCATACTTCATAGTCATGGGTGTATAAGATTGGAATCTTTGTTGTCGAACCAATGCTATTGGAAATATTAATAGGATTTGATTGCGTCGCGTCCATTATGATCGTAATAACCTGTTCAAAGATCAGACTTGTAATAAAGCAGATTAGGGCAAAACAATAAATACTAAGATACGTCAATTAAGATGACGGCTCAATAAATATCGATGATTGCGGAAAACCCTAATGGAAATCTTTTTTCACAGAAAAGATGTGTATCGATTACACAGCCTCCTACTCTGATACCAATTGATGGGATTAAAACAACTTTTAATCTATGAAGATCGATTAGATCTTGAACAAGTATATGAATATGAAACAGCAAGAACACAATATTAAAAACAAAATAGAACGCAATATTAAGAACAAAACAGCTTGAATCAATCGTGTCGAATGATTAAATAAAATCCTTAGAACAACTCGATTAAGAACATCAACTGTAAAGGATTGGAAGATTACAAGAAAGCAATATCGTAAAACTCTGGAATGTTAAATCTGAAATCTTGAATCTTAACCTAATATGCAAGCAAGCATTAACTTAAATACTATACATAAAAGGCTCTCGGTTGGACAGGCCCAAACCGGAGAATACAAGGCTAATCTAACGAGCCCAAAAGACGCAACATCTAATAGAACTTCAGCCCAACAATATATATATATATATATATATATATATATATATATATATATATATATATATATATATATATGTTAGAAATGATACATCAAGCAACTTGAAGAAATTTTCAATTCAAAGTTAAATCCATGTTATGTTTAAGTCGAAATGAAGAAGCAAGCAAGTTTAATATGAAGAGTTGATGAAGACAAAGAAGATGTGTGGTGTAATGAGATTGATCCCTCGATAGAGGAATCATAGGGGTAAGCTTGGATTTTCTGGCCATAATGGAGCTTACCGCGTTTACTGGACGAGTTCGGAAAAAAAGGAGGGGTTAGTCAAGCTAAGTTTTTATAAACGAATTTTCATGAAATTATTTTTAAAAATACACTGTTTTCACAAATTTAATATGGTGTAAAAATTATTTGCTCAAGTTTGGTTTAACTAATTAAATATAATTATGAATCGTTAATATAAGATATTGAGATTGTTATCTTGGTAGTGATTTCATTGGAGCTTCCTCATTGTGAAATCTGATCATGTGAACAAAAATAACAGTGTAGTGATTTTATAAAATTTAAATTTTTAGTTTCCTTAATCTTGCTATAGTTTTTATTCTAAGTTCCTTTTTATTTCATCTACATCTTTCCATTTGTTTATAATGTTTTATTCTTTTTCTTACTTGATGGCAATTAAGGTTTAAGCTTGGGGAGATTTGTTAGATGTCATTTTATTCATCTTATAGGATAGTTTTTATCATCATTTTAGCATCATATTTTGTACATTTGCATGTCATTTATTTAAATAATGTTCAGCTCGTGTATTTTGTTATAATTCCCGTTTTGCTCATGTTTTTATGTAAATTTCAGATAGTTCGAGTGGAGTAGTGCTTTGGGAGCAGTTGGATGCGTGTTTGGAGCTTAAAGTGGAGCTTGGGACTTCTGGGTATGTTGCCGGCAGCTCTGACCCCCTGTCAGTATTTTGACCGTATCTCGAGAACCATAACACTGATTGACGTGATTCAAAATGATCTGAAAAGTAGACGAAATTTCGGACGTCATAGGCACAACATGTGATCGCAGGTTGTCTCCTTTCGATCGCAGGTGACCCTTTTGGCGATCGCAGGTTTGTTTGCAGGTTGCCTTCGAGGTTCTTTTGTGCCCAAAATTCATCCGGGAGTGAAAAATAAATACCTGCGATCACAGGTTGTGTACATGCGATCGCAGGTTGGCCAAAAAGTGTCAAAATAGCAAGTTACTTCATTAAAAAGGCACCAGACGCCTTTATTTCAAAACCTGCGATCGCAGGTTGTGTACATGCGATCGCAAGTGCGCCGTTTTTGCTGTTGGACATATAAATTTACCCTGATAGCTTTCTTGTAACCTAAGTTGGCGATTCCAGAGTTACCTGACGATGAAAACATGATTTTGGAGGCATTTCTTCTCTGATTTCATCAATTTCTGAAGATTTGAAGACTGTGGATCATCTCATTCAAGTGGTTTAGTAAGCTTAGTTGTTTGATGTCCCTTTTCATTTGTTTTTATTAGATTTTGGCCATGTTTGAAAAAACCCTAGTTTTCAGTTCTGCATAATACAAGTACTTTTCATGTGATTGATCGTTAGATTTGGTTTTTGATTTGTGTTTCTATCTAGATTCTTCAGTTTCGTTCTTAATAAATGTTTGATTTTGATTCTTGTTAGTTTGATCACCTAGCTACGGTTTTATCTTTCCAGTTAATCAGTTAATGGAATTCGTAATTGTTCTTGTCAACTGGTAAAAGTACAAGTATCAGATTGGTTCCATTTTCGGATTTAACTCTGGTATAAACAGTAAAAATCATATCTTTACGCTTCTGAGCCTGTGAGAAGTATTAGATATTGTTGGGTATTTTACATAGATTATAATGCAACTTTTCAAATTTAATTAAGAGCTTGTTTGATTAAATAGTAAAAAGTTACTGTTAATTGAAGAGCTTGTTTTGATTAACTAATTTAGGTAAAAGAGAAATTACTAGAGCTTGTTAGTTTTTCTCAGTACCAGCTTAGATAGAACGCATCTCAGATAACCAAGTCAATATTGATTGCATGATTAGGAAAGTCGTAGTGGAGCTGAAATTGTTTTTATTATTGATTTTCATTTTGTATAATAGCACTGCATTTTTAGTTTTTAGTTTTTAGTTAAATTTAAAATCCCCCTTTTATACTTTTTGATTCTTGACTAGATGTGCCTGATGCAAAAATACATTGACCATTAGGCTGTGTCCCTGAGGATTCGACCCTGCTTCCCTATGCTATATTTTTAGTGCAACTAGTAGTGATAAATTTATTTGTTTAATACGTGCGCAGCAGCGTGTTAACGGAGACACACTCTCTTCACGTAGTTTATATAAATTACACCTTAAGTCCTACATTATAACCAGAGTCACCTGGAGGGAGAGTGAGACTGTTGCATATAGATCTATACGGGATTGACAACCGCGCACCTAAGGTGTTTGTTACAGTTAGACTGGAAGTCTAGGGTGACAAATGTGTACTAGCTCCGACGCCTGAAGAACGTCGTACAGGACACAAGTCGTATTAAGTATGGTTATAATAACTCACATAGGGTATTAAAAATCATTTTTTTTACGGGGCTAATGCCTCTTGATTCTGTTTTATAAAATATATATAAAAAGCTATATGATACTACTTTAGAATACAACACTACTTACATTTTTGGTCTTAGGGTTTTAAGACCACAATTTGCATTTAAGAAAATATTGGATTTTCTGGAAAACATGACACTATCATTTACGAGGAAATATTACATATTTTATTCATACAAAAACACTTATGAACTTACCAACTTTAATGTTGACACTTTTCAAAACTGCCTGTATTCTCAGGAAACCAATGAACAAGTATTACAAAAATGTTTTGAGGACGAACGTTACTACATCATGATTTCTTCTTTTAACTTATTTGTACTTAAGTTTTGAGAAACGAAGTCTGTAAACAATGTAAATTGTTATTCTCAAAGTATGAATATTCGTAATGCTATGATTCATTCATATTCAATTGTTATGATACTATACATGAAGTCACTCCATCCGCCGGCAGACGTTTCTGCCCTTTTGGTTTGGGGGTGTGACGGATTGGTGTCAGAGCATTCTTTATAGTGAACTATTATATCAAACCATACAAGATATACAACTATAAATACAATGGGGGTAAAACACTCTGACTAAAACTATACTTTAAAAAATATAATCACGTTTTCAGTAAAGTATAAATACACACAAGTTAGGATAGTGTCTTTACAAGAGCATAATAAAAGTAATATGATGAGTTGAGTACTACGAGTAGGTCTTGGGACATGTAATTAGACCTTGAATATATATAGCCTTATCAACTATATTAACCCAAGGTGTATGTGACAATCGTCTAATTTTTGTTTATCCAAAGTCAAATAAAGTCAACAAGTCAAACCGGTTAACGTAGATAACACTGGTAATAAGGGTTTGCATTATGTTTAAAGTTGTACAACTTGTTAGTTTAGTAAGGAGTTATCAATTGGAAAGTTCGTACGTTCAGAAATTCTAAACCCTAATCGGGGGTAAGTGTTGAAACTATTCGATAAAACATTATTCCATAGCCCTCGGGAGCATATAAAGATCATAACAAGGCTTTACGGGGTATACGAACCTTGCGTTACGTAGCCAAATATCCAAAAAAAGTAAAAAATGAAGCCTCCCTCAATCTCTCTTTATCAATCTCTCTCTTTCTCTCTCTCTCTCTCAAATCTCTCCCAAATCTCTCTCATAACATCCCTCAGCCTTTTATAATTAATTGGGACTTCCCGACCCTTAACTTAGTCAAAAACCGTGCAAAACAGGAAGTTTATTAGTAGAACAACCTTATAGGACCGAAACAACTTGGAACCGAAACCTTATGAAGCGAACCCCCTAAGAATCTCTTGGACCGAAACCCTCTTGCAAGGACCAATGACTGCAGAACCGAACTTGCCAGAACTGAAATTATCATAACCGAACCATGCGAAACGAACTGGTCCAAGACCGAACCCGAACTTCGCCTTCACTTTCGGGTCCTTCTGATGCTTCGCCTGAGAGATCCTACGGCCAAACCCCTCTATCGGTTCTCATCCACAACCGAAACCCACGTTCAGTTCTAAGTTCCCAGAGACCGAACTTCGGTCCTCCACTCGGATTTTTCACTAACTTCACACCTTTTCCCGATTTTCGACCAATTCCGCGTTTTAAGCCCATTTTTATGATTTTGACGTGGGATTTTCACCCAAACTCATATTTTGACATACAAAACAATATATAATCATAATTTAAACACATTTTAAGGGAAACCATTTCCTAAGAATAAAATCTAGTAGGTAAGATATTGAGGTGGAGTATTGACTTTACCTTTAAGTTATGACACAAGCAACCTTCCACACCCACGCCAAGACCATACCTAGTCACTACTCATCACTAATTAGTCAATTATTTGTCCTTTCGCCCTCTTTCTCCAGTATATGAGGGTGATCAAGGGCTTGAAATCTTTATTTCTCCTCCCACATTCTTCACACTTTCACCAAGAAGAAAACCTGTTTCTCTCTCTAAACTCGAATTTGAAGGCTGTAGCATTCCCTCCAAGTTTGGTAAGTAACTTCATCATACACTTGATTATCTTGTGTCCTTTCACTCAAATCATGGATTCCTTACACAAATATCATCATATTTGTTACTAGATCTTCAAATCCTCAAGTATCTCCCAAGTGTTCTTGAATTGGAAACCCCTTTCCTTCATCATCCATCTACTAAAATCAGTCAAGGTGAGTTCATACCCCCACCTTTTCATGCTTTCTTTATGTTTTAGGGGCAGAATACAAGTTAAATCACCAAGAACTTAACAAAACTCAAACATCAGCTTTCCACAGAAACGTTGAGTTCCATTCATGTACTGTTTTGACCGAATTAAACTGAAAATCTTTCAAAAATGTTTAATACACAGATAGTTCAGGTCTATACCATTAAAATGACTACTTGCACATTTTCATATGATTTTTCTACAATTTATGGTGATAACTACGAATTCGGACCACTCTGTGAATATGAACGTTTTCACACCAGTTAGAGGCTTCTAAAAATCATAATAAAAATTATGAACAAACTAGACCCATTTTGTAAACTGTCGGAATTTACGGATTTAGTTTTCAATTTTGTATGATTTTTCTGTGATTATTCTAAATCAGTGCAGAAATGGTAAAAACGAATTTACAGTTTACAACTTTCATAACACTTTGTAACATGTTGAGGAAAGTGTTAATCCTTGATGACTTCATATTTTGCATGTGTTTTCTGTTGTGATATAATTATATAACAGAAAAATGTTCACTAAATTGTAAGAATCATTTATTATTAGAGTTATTACAACATGAGGCATAATAAACATAGTTATATTTTTGCTATACATTCTACTTTCACAGTAAAGGTTTCTATACATAACCAACATTTTGATAAACTATAATAGGTATAATTTATGTTTCATATACATTACAAACAATTAGGATAAACCATAACAATTCATAGTTTATGTTTCATTTATATCACACCACGAGAGAGTACATCTCGACAAAAAGGGGTTTTCAGTTCACTTTATGTAAATCTTTGGATGAATAAATTTATGAGACATTCGCTTCGCGTTACTTCCAAAGTAACGAAATCAAAACTCCTGTAATTATATCCAGAGTCTCTTATAGGGAGAGCATGATAGTTGTATATAGATCTATATGAGGTCTGGCAAACCCACACCTTAGCTGCATGCAATAACTAGACCGGCAGGTTTGGGGTGACAAATGTCATTAACATTCTAACGCCTGCAGAACGTCGTATACAAGGCCGACAGTCATAGCATGGTTATAATAACTCACATGGGGTATTAACAAAGCATAAGATTTACAGGATTTTCCTTCAATTAAATGAGCTTATGTCGATTTAAACTTGCATAATTTATAACTTATATGGAAAATACTAGTACATTATTAGTCTTGGCATTTAAGACTACAATACATTTTAAAAATAAAAATATTGGATTTTTCTTGAACAAACATCACCTTTACAAAGAAAAGGATTTTAACATTACATTCAAAAGCTTATGAACTCACAAACTTAATTGTTGACACTTTTTCAAAACTACTTGTATTCTCAGGAAATCAGTAAATCAGATAAACAGCTGCTTTTGAGGATGAGATGCTAAGGTATCAAACATTTCATTTTTGTCAACATAATGTAATTGATTTAGAAACATGTAAACTCATACTATGATGTAACTTTTTCAATTATATTAATGTTGGTTGTGTTTGTTAAGGTCACTGTTATACTCGTTGTTAGGGTACTGTACATGAAGTGCTCCACCCCCGGATGTTTCCACCATCCTTGGTTTGGGGGTGTGACAGTGTAACTAACATATGCTAGGAAATAGTCGTAGTGAACAATGAGTTTAACCTTTACCAAAAATCAAGAACTATAGAATGAAACATAAACAATTAAAATACTATAGGAGTATTTTAGAATGCATACACTTAAATTCTTCATACATTTCTCACCTTCTTGTACATACATCATGCCAGGATTCCATGCACTAGGAGGCCCCTATTTACCAAACCAGGGAAATGGAGGATGGAGCCCGAAGAAGAAGAGTTTGAAGAGGAGTCAATGGAAGAGGAAGAAGAAGAATCAGAAGAAGAGTTTGATGCGGAATCGGAGGTTATCAACTCTCCTTATTTAGCCAGAATTCCAACGAACCGGCTTGGCTACCAGTGGCCTACGCCCCATTGGGCGAAAGATCTAGAGAGGTGGAGCCGCCGCCAACACCAATGTTCGCCTTTTGGTACGCATCAAGGTTACTATAATGTCAACCACAGGGGACCAGCTGACAGAGCCCTCCCAATCACGATTAAGAGAATCAAGGACCTTGGTGATCAGACTAGAGCGACGGTGAACTGAGTTTTAGAGTTGGGAGCTGCAACGGAAGTCACTGACGCACATACTCAAGATCTGGACAGATACTACTATCCCATGGATAGACTCCTTGAGGATCTTACTACCGCACGAGCGGAGGTAAGGGAATATTTGGAGATGCATTCGACTCTCGAGGAGAGAGTGGTCGCAGCCGAGCGTCAACTAGCAAAGATACAGGGTGCCTCAACTTCATCTTAGGGACCGCAGGGAACTACTTGTCGTGATTAGGATTCATCCTACTCACAATTATTTATAAAATACGTTTATGGGTATGTGTTGGTGTTACCCTTTTTTCCTATATGTTGGACCAACCCTACGTCTAAGTGATTGCACTTCGAAGGGTCGTTATGCTGCCAAAATTTTATTAAATTTACTGTAGACCTTCTTAAAGGTCAATGATCGCCATAATTATGTACTAGTACCTTGTCTTCAATGAAACATATATGTATTTCATTTTACTAGATGTTGTTCTCTGCTATGTGTTTTCTTTTCCTTTTTATTCATCAAGCAATAGGAAGTTCTCTATGATCACAAAGTAAGGCAATTACATAGCGATCTTGGAACTAAATTCAGAAACTCCTCCCTGGAGGATTTTTGCTCCATTTAGGAATTTCTCAAAAGTTCTCTGTTTTAGAACACAACATAATGGTATTACAAAGAGAAGAAACATAATTCTCATTGAAGCTGGAAGAATTATGGTCATTGAAGTTTGTCTTCCTTTGTCATTTTGGGCTAAAACTAT